>NC_091257.1:13658863-13961893 GCF_042477335.2 Ovis canadensis
GACTCTTGGAATGGTGTCTCGACCCTGGAGTTCCTCTCGCCTTTCCTGTGGAGAGCGCCTCCTCTTGAGATGCGACGGGAACGCCGGGAATTCTTTCCCTACGAAACAGGGAAAGGTTCCCTCATCTCGAGCTAGGAGGCGGAAACGGGGCTCCCCTGGATGTGTGCGGGACACCACGTGCTTCCTCTCGAGTGGAGACGGGTATGTCGGGGAACTTCTTGATTTGCAGCAAGGGTGTGAAGGACCCTTTGGAAGTTCCAGTGGTTAGATGTGATTGGCCTCGAGAAGCCTCAGCGGAAATGGGCCTCATCTCGCCTGGAGGGCAAAACCTCCTGGATTTTCTCGAGTTGCGGCAGGTGCTCTCGACTTACGACGGGGACCTCAGGGACCCGCTCTGGTGGCCTCAGGAAAGGCCAGTCCCCATGCAAGTTCCTCGGCGGCCTCTCGGGATTCCTCTCCCTTCGATGCCGGGGCCTAAGACCTTGTGTGAAGTCGGGGCCGGAACCTGAGGATTCCACTCCTGTGCTGACATGGATCTTGGGGTACTTCTGGAGTCTCCCCATGGGAGTCAGTCCTCGTCTCGAATGCGGGCATGCACTTGCGCTTTCCTCCAGAGCAGTAGCAGCAGTGTCACGCAGTCCGCCGCGTGGATCAAAGGATCTATGGTTTTCCCTCGAGTGTTTCCCACGAGGCTTTCCCACGAGGCTTTCCCACAGGGCTGTCCCACGTGCACACGTGGTGGGAGTCGATCCTCGGCTTGAACGTCAAGGCAGTGCAGGGAAAACAGGTTCCTCTGGAATGGACTGACACATCTGGGGGACTCTTGGAATGGTGTCACGACCCTGGAGTTCCTCTCGCCTTTCCTGTGGAGAGCGCCTCCGCTTGAGTTGCGACGAGAACGCTGGGAATTCTTTCCCTACGAAACAGGGAAAGGATCCCTCATCTCGAGCTAGGAGGCGGAAACGGGGCTCCCCTGGATGTGTGTGGGACCCACGTGCTTCCTCTCGAGTGGAGACGGGTATGTCGGGGAACTTCTTGAGTTGCAGCAAGGGTGTGAAGGACCCTTTGGAAGTTCCAGTGGTTAGATGTGATTGGCCTCGAGAAGCCTCAGCGGAAATCGGCCTCATCTCGCCTGGAGGGCAAAACCTCCTGGATTTTCTCGAGTTGCGGAAGGTGCTCTCGACTTACGACGGGGACCTCAGGGACCCGCTCTGGTGGCCTCAGGAAAGGTCAGTCCCCATGCAAGTTCCTCGGGGGCCTCTCGGGATTCCTCTCCCGTCGATGCCAGGGCCTAAGACCTTGTGTGGAGTCGGGGCCGGAACCTGAGGATTCCTCTCCAGTGCTGACATGGATCTTGGGGTACTTCTGGAGTCTCCCCAGGGGAGTCAGTCCTCGTCTCGAATGCGGGCATGCACTTGCGCTTTCCTCCAGAGCGGTAGCAGCAGTGTCACGCAGTCCGCCGCGTGGATCAAAGGATCTATGGTTTTCCCTCGAGTCTTTCCCACGAGGCTATCCCACGAGGCTTTCCCACAGGGCTGTCCCACGTGCACACGTGGTGGGAGTCGATCCTCGGCTTGAACGTCAAGGCAGTGCAGGGAAAACAGGTTCCTCTGGAATGGACTGACACATCTGGGGGACTCTTGGAATGGTGTCACGACCCTGGAGTTCCTCTCGCCTTTCCTGTGGAGAGCGCCTCCTCTTGAGATGCGACGGGAACGCGGGGAATTCTTTCCCTACGAAACAGGGAAAGGATCCCTCATCTCGAGCTAGGAGGCGGAAACGGGGCTCCCCTGGATGTGTGCGGGACACCACGTGCTTCCTCTCGAGTGGAGACGGGTATGTCGGGGAACTTCTTGAGTTGCAGCAAGGGTGTGAAGGACCCTTTGGAAGTTCCAGTGGTTAGATGTGATTGGCCTTGAGAAGCCTCAGCGGAAATGGGCCTCATCTCGCCTGGAGGGCAAAACCTCCTGGATTTTCTCGAGTTGCGGCAGGTGCTCTCGACTTACGACGGGGACCTCAGGGACCCGCTCTGGTGGCCTCAGGAAAGGCCAGTCCCCATGCGAGTTCCTCGGGGGCCTCTCGGGATTCCTCTCCCGTCGATGCCGGGGCCTAAGACCTTGTGTTTAGTCGGGGCCGGAACCTGAGGATTCCTCTCCAGTGCTGACATGGATCTTGGGGTACTACTGGAGTCTCCCCAGGAGAGTCAGTCCTCGTCTCGAATGCGGGCATGCACTTGCGCTTTCCTCCAGAGCGGTAGCAGGAGTGTCACGCAGTCCGCCGCGTGGATCAAAGGATGTTTGGTTTTCCCTCGAGTCTTTCCCACGAGGCTTTCCCACGAGGCTTTCCCACAGGGCTGTCCCACGTGTACACGTGGTGGGAGTCGATCCTCAGCTTGAACGTCAAGGCAGTGCAGGGAAAACAGGTTCCTCTGGAACGGACTGACACATCTGCGGGACTCTTGGAATGGTGGCACGACCCTGGAGTTCTTCTCTCCTTTCCTGTGGAGAGCGCCTCCTCTTGAGATGCGACGGGAACGCCGGGAATTCTTTCCCTACGAAACAGGGAAAGGATCCCTCATCTCGAGCTAGGAGGCGGAAACGGGGCTCCCCTGGATGTGTGCGGGACACCACGTGCTTCCTCTCGAGTGGAGACGGGTATGTCAGGGAACTTCTTGAGTTGCAGCAAGGGTGTGAAGGACCCTTTGGAAGTTCCAGTGGTTAGAAGTGATTAGCGTCGAGAAGCCTCAGCGGAAATGGGCCTCATCTCGCCTGGAGGGCAAAACCTCCTGGATTTTCTTGAGTTGCGGCAGGTGCTCTCGACTTACAACGGGGACCTCAGGGACCCGCTCTGGTGGCCTCAGGAAAGGCCAGTCCCCATGCGAGTTCCTCGGGGGCCTCTCGGGATTCCTCTCCCGTCGATGCCGGGGCCTAAGACCTTGTGTGGAGTCGGGGCCGGAACCTGAGGATTCCTCTCCAGTGCTGACATGGATCTTGGGGTACTTCTGGAGTCTCCCCAGGGGAGTCAGTCCTCGTCTCGAATGCGGGCATGCACATGCGCTTTCCTCCACAGCGGTAGCAGCAGTGTCACGCAGTCCGCCGCGTGGATCAAAGGATCTATGGTTTTCCCTCGAGTCTTTCCCACGAGGCTTTCCCACGAGGCTTTCCCACAGGGCTGTCCCACGTGCACACGTGGTGGGAGTCGATCCTCGGCTTGAACGTCAAGGCAGTGCAGGGAAAAAAGGTTCCTCTGGAATGGACTGACACATCTGGGGGACTCTTGGAATGGTGGCACGACCCTGGAGTTCCTCTCGCCTTTCCTGTGGAGAGCGCCTCCTCTTGAGATGCGACGAGAACGCCGGGAATGCTTTCCCTAGGAAACAGGGAAAGGATCCCTCATCTCGAGCTAGGAGGCGGAAACGGGGCTCCCCTGGATGTGTGCGGGACCCACGTGCTTCCTCTCGAGTGGAGACGGGTATGTCGGGGAACTTCTTGAGTTGCAGCAAGGGTGTGAAGGACCCTTTGGAAGTTCCAGTGATTAGACATGATTAGCCTCGAGAAGCCTCAGTGGAAATGGGCCTCATCTCGCTTGGAGGGCAAAACCTCCTGGATTTTCTCGAGTTGCGGCAGGTGCTCTCGACTTACGACGGGGACCTCAGGGACCCGCTCTGGTGGCCTCAGGAAAGGCCAGTCCCCATGCGAGTTCCTCGGGGGCCTCTCGGGATTCCTCTCCCGTCGATGCCAGGGCCTAAGACCTTGCTTGGAGTCGGGGCCGGAACCTGAGGATTCCTCTGCAGTGCTGACATGGATCTTGGGGTACTTCTGGAGTCTCCCCAGGGGAGTCAGTCCTCGTCTCGAATGCGGGCATGCACTTGCGCTTTCCTCCAGAGCGGTAGCAGCAGTGTCACGCAGTCCGCTGCGTGGATCAAAGGATCTATGGTTTTCCCTCGAGTCTTTCCCACGAGGCTTTCCCACGAGGCTTTCCCACAGGGCTGTCCCACGTGCACACGTGGTGGGAGTCGATCCTCGGCTTGAACGTCAAGGCAGTGCAGGGAAAACAGGTTCCTCTGGAATGGACTGACACATCTGGGGGACTCTTGGAATGGTGGCACGACCCTGGAGTTCCTCTCGCCTTTCCTGTGGAGAGCGCCTCCTCTTGAGATGCGACGGGAACGCCGGGAATTCTTTCCCTACGAAACAGGGAAAGCATCCCTCATCTCGAGCTAGGAGGCGGAAACGGGGCTCCCCTGGATGTGTGCGAGACCCACGTTCTTCCTCTCGAGTGCAGAGGGGTGTGTCGGGGAACTTCTTGAGTTGCAGCAAGGGTGTGAAGGACCCTTTGGAAGTTCCAGTGGTTAGATGTGATTGGCCTCGAGAAGCCTCAGCGGAAATGGGCCTCATCTCGCCTAGAGGGCAAAACCTCCTGGATTTTCTCGAGTTGCGGCAGGTGCTCTCGACTTACGACGGGGACCTCAGGGACCCACTCTGGTGGCCTCAGGAAAGGCCAGTCCCCATGCGAGTTCCTTGGGGGCCTCTCGGGATTCCTCTCCCGTCGATGCCAGGGCCTAAGACCTTGTGTGGAGTCGGGGCCGGAACCTGAGGATTCCTCTCCAGTGCTGACATGGATCTTGGGGTACTTCTGGAGTCTCCCCAGGGGAGTCAGTCCTCGTCTCGAATGCGGGCATGCACTTGCGCTTTCCTCCAGAGCGGTAGCAGCAGTGTCACGCAGTCCGCCGCGTGGATCAAAGGATCTATGGTTTTCCCTCGAGTCTTTCCAACGAGGCTTTCCCACGAGGCTTTCCCACAGGGCTGTCCCACGTGCACACGTGGTGGGAGTCGATCCTCGGCTTGAACGTCAAGGCAGTGCAGGGAAAACAGGTTCCTCTGGAATGGACTGACACATCTGGGGGACTCTTGGAATGGTGGCACGACCCTGGAGTTCCTCTCGCCTTTCCTGTGGAGAGCGCCTCCTCTTGAGATGCGACGGGAACGCCGGGAATTCTTTCCCTACGAAACAGGGAAAGGATCCCTCATCTCGAGCTAGGAGGCGGAAACGGGGCTCCCCTGGGTGTGTGCGGGACCCCACGTGCTTCCTCTCGAGTGGAGACGGGTATGTCGGGGAACTTCTTGAGTTGCAGCAATGGTGTGAAGGACCCTTTGGAAGTTCCAGTGGTTAGATGTGATTGGCCTCGAGAAGCCTCAGCGGAAATGGGCCTCATCTCGCCTGGAGGGCAAAACCTCCTGGATTTTCTCGAGTTGCGGCAGGTGCTCTCGTATTACGACGGGGACCTCAGGGACCCGCTCTGGTGGCCTCAGGAAAGGCCAGTCCCCATGCGAGTTCCTCGGGGGCCTCTCGGGATTCCTCTCCCGTCGATGCCAGGGCCTAAGACCTTGTGTGGTGTCAGGGCCGGAACCTGAGGATTCCTCTGCAGTGCTGACATGGATCTTGGGGTACTTCTGGAGTCTCCCCAGTGGAGTCAGTCCTCGTCTCGAATGCGGGCATGCACTTGCGCTTTCCTCCAGAGCGGTAGCAGCAGTGTCACGCAGTCCGCCGCGTGGATCAAAGGATCTATGGTTTTCCCTCGAGTCTTTCCCACGAGGCTTTCCCACGAGGCTTTCCCACAGTGCTGTCCCACGTGCACACGTGGTGGGAGTCGATCCTCGGCTTGAACGTCAAGGCAGTGCAGGGAAAACAGATTCCTCTGGAATGGACTGACACATCTGGGGGACTCTTGGAATGGTGTCACGATCCTGGAGTTCCTCTCGCCTTTCCTGTGGAGAGCACCTCCTCTTGAGATGCGACGGGAACGCCGGGAATTCTTTCCCTACGAAACAGGGAAAGGATCCCTTATCTCGAGCTAGGAGGCGGAAACGGGGCTCCCCTGGGTGTGTGCGGGACCCCACGTGCTTCCTCTCGAGTGGAGACGGGTATGTCGGGGAACTTCTTGAGTTGCAGCAATGGTGTGAAGGACCCTTTGGAAGTTCCAGTGGTTAGATGTGATTGGCCTCGAGAAGCCTCAGCGGAAATGGGCCTCATCTCGCCTGGAGGGCAAAACCTCCTGGATTTTCTCGAGTTGCGGCAGGTGCTCTCGACTTACGACGGGGACCTCAGGGACCCGCTCTGGTGGCCTCAGGAAAGGCCAGTCCCCATGCGAGTTCCTCGGGGGCCTCTCGGGATTCCTCTCCCGTCGATGCCAGGGCCTAAGACCTTGTGTGGAGTCGGGGCCGGAACCTGAGGATTCCTCTCCAGTGCTGACATGGATCTTGGGGTACTTCTGGAGTCTCCCCAGGGGAGTCAGTCCTCGTCTCGAATGCGGGCATGCACTTGCGCTTTCCTCCAGAGCGGTAGCAGCAGTGTCACGCAGTCCGCCACGTGGATCAAAGGATCTATGGTTTTCCCTCGAGTCTTTCCCAGGAGGCTTTCCCCCGAGGCTTTCCCACAGGACTGTCCCACGTGCACACGTGGTGGGAGTCGATCCTCGGCTTGAACGTCAAGGCAGTGCAGGGAAAACAGGTTCCTCTGGAATGGACTGACACATCTGGGGGACTCTTGGAATGGTGGCAGGACCCTGGAGTTCCTCTCGCCTTTCCTGTGGAGAGCGCCTCCTCTTGAGATGCGACGGGAACGCCGGGAATTCTATCCCTACGAAACAGGGAAAGGATCCCTCATCTCGAGCTAGGAGGCGGAAACGGGGCTCCCCTGGATGTGTGCGGGACCCACGTGCTTCCTCTCGAGTGCAGACGGGTGTGTCGGGGAACTTCTTGAGTTGCAGCAAGGGTGTGAAGGACCCTTTGGAAGTTCCAGTGGTTAGATGTGATTGGCCTCGAGAAGCCTCAGCGGAAATGGGCCTCATCTCGCCTGGAGGGCAAAACCTCCTGGATTTTCTCGAGTTGCGGCAGGTGCTCTCGTCTTACGACGGGGACCTCAGGGACCCGCTCTGGTGGCCTCAGGAAAGGCCAGTCCCCATGCGAGTTCCTAGGGGGCCTCTCGGGATTCCTCTCCCGTCGATGCCAGGGCCTAAGACCTTGTGTGGAGTCGGGGCCGGAACCTGAGGATTCCTCTGCAGTGCTGACATGGATCTTGGGGTACTTCTGGAGTCTCCCCAGGGGAGTCAGTCCTCGTCTCGAATGCGGGCATGCACTTGCGCTTTCCTCCAGAGCGGTAGCAGCAGTGTCACGCAGTCCGCCGCGTGGATCAAAGGATCTATGGTTTTCCCTCGAGTCTTTCCCACGAGGCTTTCCCACGAGGCTTTCCCACAGGGCTGTCCCACGTGCACACGTGGTGGGAGTCGATCCTCGGCTTGAACGTCAAGGCAGTGCAGGGAAAACAGGTTCCTCTGGAATGGACTGACACATCTGGGGGACTCTTGGAATGGTGGCACGACCCTGGAGTTCCTCTCGCCTTTCCTGTGGAGAGCGCCTCCTCTTGAGATGCGACGGGAACGCCGGGAATTCTTTCCCTACGAAACAGGGAAAGGATCCCTCATCTCGAGCTAGGAGGCGGAAACGGGGCTCCCCTGGATGTGTGCGGGACCCACGTGCTTCCTCTCGAGTGCAGACGGGTGTGTCGGGGAACTTCTTGAGTTGCAGCAAGGGTGTGAAGGACCCTTTGGAAGTTCCAGTGGTTAGATGTGATTGGCCTCGAGAAGCCTCAGCGGAAATGGGCCTCATCTCGCCTGGAGGGCAAAACCTCCTGGATTTTCTCGAGTTGCGGCAGGTGCTCTCGACTTACGACGGGGACCTCAGGGACCCGCTCTGGTGGCCTCAGGAAAGGCCAGTCCCCATGCGAGTTCCTCGGGGGCCTCTCGGGATTCCTCTCCCGTCGATGCCAGGGCCTAAGACCTTGTGTGGAGTCGGGGCCGGAACCTGAGGATTCCTCTCCAGTGCTGACATGGATCTTGGGGTACTTCTGGAGTCTCCCCAGGGGAGTCAGTCCTCGTCTCGAATGCGGGCATGCACTTGCGCTTTCCTCCAGAGCGGTAGCAGCAGTGTCACGCAGTCCGCCGCGTGGATCAAAGGATCTATGGTTTTCCCTCGAGTCTTTCCCAGGAGGCTTTCCCCCGAGGCTTTCCCACAGGACTGTCCCACGTGCACACGTGGTGGGAGTCGATCCTCGGCTTGAACGTCAAGGCAGTGCAGGGAAAACAGGTTCCTCTGGAATGGACTGACACATCTGGGGGACTCTTGGAATGGTGGCAGGACCCTGGAGTTCCTCTCGCCTTTCCTGTGGAGAGCGCCTCCTCTTGAGATGCGACGGGAACGCCGGGAATTCTATCCCTACGAAACAGGGAAAGGATCCCTCATCTCGAGCTAGGAGGCGGAAACGGGGCTCCCCTGGATGTGTGCGGGACCCACGTGCTTCCTCTCGAGTGCAGACGGGTGTGTCAGGGAACTTCTTGAGTTGCAGCAAGGGTGTGAAGGACCCTTTGGAAGTTCCAGTGGTTAGATGTGATTGGCCTCGAGAAGCCTCAGCGGAAATGGGCCTCATCTCGCCTGGAGGGCAAAACCTCCTGGATTTTCTCGAGTTGCGGCAGGTGCTCTCGTCTTACGACGGGGACCTCAGGGACCCGCTCTGGTGGCCTCAGGAAAGGCCAGTCCCCATGCGAGTTCCTAGGGGGCCTCTCGGGATTCCTCTCCCGTCGATGTCAGGGCCTAAGACCTTGTGTGGAGTCGGGGCCGGAACCTGAGGATTCCTCTGCAGTGCTGACATGGATCTTGGGGTACTTCTGGAGTCTCCCCAGGGGAGTCAGTCCTCGTCTCGAATGCGGGCATGCACTTGCGCTTTCCTCCAGAGCGGTAGCAGCAGTGTCACGCAGTCCGCCGCGTGGATCAAAGGATCTATGGTTTTCCCTCGAGTCTTTCCCACGAGGCTTTCCCACGAGGCTTTCCCACAGGGCTGTCCCACGTGCACACGTGGTGGGAGTCGATCCTCGGCTTGAACGTCAAGGCAGTGCAGGGAAAACAGGTTCCTCTGGAATGGACTGACACATCTGGGGGACTCTTGGAATGGTGGCACGACCCTGGAGTTCCTCTCGCCTTTCCTGTGGAGAGCGCCTCCTCTTGAGATGCGACGGGAACGCCGAGAATTCTTTCCCTACGAAACAGGGAAAGCATCACTCATCTCGAGCTAGGAGGCGGAAACGGGGCTCCCCTGGATGTGTGCGGGACCCACGTGCTTCCTCTCGAGTGCAGACGGGTGTGTCGGGGAACTTCTTGAGTTGCAGCAAGGGTGTGAAGGACCCTTTGGAAGTTCCAGTGGTTAGATGTGATTGGCCTCGAGAAGCCTCAGCGGAAATGGGCCTCATCTCGCCTGGAGGGCAAAACCTCCTGGATTTTCTCGAGTTGCGGCAGGTGCTCTCGACTTACGACGGGGACCTCAGGGACCCGCTCTGGTGGCCTCAGGAAAGGCCAGTCCCCATGCGAGTTCCTCGGGGGCCTCTCGGGATTCCTCTCCCGTCGATGCCAGGGCCTAAGACCTTGTGTGGAGTCGGGGCCGGAACCTGAGGATTCCTCTGCAGTGCTGACATGGATCTTGGGGTACTTCTGGAGTCTCCCCAGGGGAGTCAGTCCTCGTCTCGAATGCGGGCATGCACTTGCGCTTTCCTCCAGAGTGATAGCAGCAGTGTCACGCAGTCCGCCGCGTGGATCAAAGGATGTATGGTTTTCCCTCGAGTCTTTCCCACGAGGCTTTCCCACGAGGCTTTCCCACAGGGCTGTCCCACGTGCACACGTGGTGGGAGTCGATCCTCGGCTTGAACGTCAAGGCAGTGCAGGGAAAACAGGTTCCTCTGGAATGGACTGACACATCTGGGGGACTCTTGGAATGGTGGCACGACCCTGGAGTTCCTCTCGCCTTTCCTGTGGAGAGCGCCTCCTCTTGAGATGCGACGGGAACGCCGGGAATTCTTTCCCTACGAAACAGGGAAAGGATCCCTCATCTCGAGCTAGGAGGCGGAAACGGGGCTCCCCTGGATGTGTGCGGGACCCACGTGCTTCCTCTCGAGTGCAGACGGGTGTGTCGGGGAACTTCTTGAGTTGCAGCAAGGGTGTGAAGGACCCTTTGGAAGTTCCAGTGGTTAGATGTGATTGGCCTCGAGAAGCCTCAGCGGAAATGGGCCTCATCTCGCCTGGAGGGCAAAACCTCCTGGATTTTCTCGAGTTGCGGCAGGTGCTCTCGACTTACGACGGGGACCTCAGGGACCCGCTCTGGTGGCCTCAGGAAAGGCCAGTCCCCATGCGAGTTCCTAGGGGGCCTCTCGGGATTCCTCTCCCGTCGATGCCAGGGCCTAAGACCTTGTGTGGAGTCGGGGCCGGAACCTGAGGATTCCTCTGCAGTGCTGACATGGATCTTGGGGTACTTCTGGAGTCTCCCCAGGGGAGTCAGTCCTCGTCTCGAATGCGGGCATGCACTTGCGCTTTCCTCCAGAGCGGTAGCAGCAGTGTCACGCAGTCCGCCGCGTGGATCAAAGGATCTATGGTTTTCCCTCGAGTCTTTCCCACGAGGCTTTCCCACGAGGCTTTCCCACAGGGCTGTCCTACGTGCACACGTGGTGGGAGTCGATCCTCGGCTTGAACGTCAAGGCAGTGCAGGGAAAACAGGTTCCTCTGGAATGGACTGACACATCTGGGGGACTCTTGGAATGGTGGCACGACCCTGGAGTTCCTCTCGCCTTTCCTGTGGAGAGCGCCTCCTCTTGAGATGCGACGGGAACGCCGGGAATTCTTTCCCTACGAAACAGGGAAAGGATCCCTCATCTCGAGCTAGGAGGCGGAAACGGGTCTCCCCTGGATGTGTGCGGGACCCACGTGCTTCCTCTCGAGTGCAGACGGGTGTGTCGGGGAACTTCTTGAGTTGCAGCAAGGGTGTGAAGGACCCTTTGGAAGTTCCAGTGGTTAGATGTGATTGGCCTCGAGAAGCCTCAGCGGAAATGGGCCTCATCTCGCCTGGAGGGCAAAACCTCCTGGATTTTCTCGAGTTGCGGCAGGTGCTCTCGACTTACGACGGGGACCTCAGGGACCCGCTCTGGTGGCCTCAGGAAAGGCCAGTCCCCATGCGAGTTCCTCGGGGGCCTCTCGGGATTCCTCTCCCGTCGATGCCAGGGCCTAAGACCTTGTGTGGTGTCAGGGCCGGAACCTGAGGATTCCTCTGCAGTGCTGACATGGATCTTGGGGTACTTCTGGAGTCTCCCCAGGGGAGTCAGTCCTCGTCTCGAATGCGGGCATGCACTTGCGCTTTCCTCCAGAGCGGTAGCAGCAGTGTCACGCAGTCCGCCGCGTGGATCAAAAGATCTATTGTTTTCCCTCGAGTCTTTCCCACGAGGCTTTCCCACGAGGCTTTCCCACAGGGCTGTCCCACGTGCACACGTGGTGGGAGTCGATCCTCGGCTTGAACGTCAAGGCAGTGCAGGGAAAACAGGTTCCTCTGGAATGGACTGACACATCTGGGGGACTCTTGGAATGGTGGCACGACCCTGGAGTTCCTCTCGCCTTTCCTGTGGAGAGCGCCTCCTCTTGAGATGCGACGGGAACGCCGGGAATTCTTTCCCTACGAAACAGGGAAAGCATCCCTCATCTCGAGCTAGGAGGCGGAAACGGGGCTCCCCTGGATGTGTGCGGGACCCACGTGCTTCCTCTTGAGTGCAGACGGGTGTGTCGGGGAACTTCTTGAGTTGCAGCAAGGGTGTGAAGGACCCTTTGGAAGTTCCAGTGGTTAGATGTGATTGGCCTCGAGAAGCCTCAGCGGAAATGGGCCTCATCTCGCCTGGAGGGCAAAACCTCCTGGATTTTCTCGAGTTGCGGCAGGTGCTCTCGACTTACGACGGGAAACTCAGGGACCCGCTCTGGTGGCCTCAGGAAAGGCCAGTCCCCATGCGAGTTCCTCGGGGGCCTCTCGGGATTCCTCTCCCGTCGATGCCAGGGCCTAAGACCTTGTGTGGAGTCGGGGCCGGAACCTGAGGATTCCTCTCCAGTGATGACATGGATCTTGGGGTACTTCTGGAGTCTCCCCAGGGGAGTCAGTCCTCGTCTTGAATGCGGGCATGCACTTGCGCTTTCCTCCAGAGCGGTAGCAGCAGTGTCACGCAGTCCGCCGCGTGGATCAAAGGATCTATGGTTTTCCCTCGAGTCTTTCCCACGAGGCTTTCCCACGAGGCTTTCCCACAGTGCTGTCCCACGTGCACACGTGGAGGGAGTCGATTCTCGGCTTGAACGTCAAGGCAGTGCAGGGAAAACAGGTTCCTCTGGAATGGACTGACACATCTGGGGGACTCTTGGAATGGTGGCACGACCCTGGAGTTCCTCTCGCCTTTCCTGTGGAGAGCGCCTCCTCTTGAGATGCGACGGGAACGCCGGGAATTCTTTCCCTAAGAAACAGGGAAAGGATCCCTCATCTCCAGCTAGGAGGCGGAAACGGGGCTCCCCTGGGTGTGTGCGGGACCCCACGTGCTTCCTCTCGAGTGGAGACGGGTATGTCGGGGAACTTCTTGAGTTGCAGCAATGGTGTGAAGGACCCTTTGGAAGTTCCAGTGGTTAGATGTGATTGGCCTCGAGAAGCCTCAGCGGAAATGGGCCTCATCTCGCCTGGAGGGCAAAACCTCCTGGATTTTCTCGAGTTGCGGCAGGTGCTCTCGACTTACGACGGGGACCTCAGGGACCCGCTCTGGTGGCCTCAGGAAAGGCCAGTCCCCATGCGAGTTCCTCGGGGGCCTCTCGGGATTCCTCTCCCGTCGATGCCGGGGCCTAAGACCTTGTGTGGAGTCGGGGCCGGAACCTGAGGATTCCTCTCCAGTGCTGACATGGATCTTGGGGTACTTCTGGAGTCTCCCCAGGGGAGTCAGTCCTCGTCTCGAATGCGGGCATGCACTTGCGCTTTCCTCCAGAGCGGTAGCAGCAGTGTCACGCAGTCCGCCGCGTGGATCAAAGGATCTATGGTTTTCCCTCGAGTCTTTCCCACGAGGCTTTCCCACGAGGCTTTCCCACAGGGCTGTCCCACGTGCACACGTGGTGGGAGTCGATCCTCGGCTTGAACGTCAAGGCAGTGCAGGGAAAACAGGTTCCTCTGGAATGGACTAACACATCTGGGGGACTCTTGGAATGGTGGCACGACCCTGGAGTTCCTCTCGCCTTTCCTGTGGAGAGCGCCTCCTCTTGAGATGCGAGGGGAAGGCCGGGAATTCTTTCCCTACGAAACAGGGAAAGGATCCCTCATCTCGAGCTAGGAGGCAGAAACGGGGCTCCCCTGGATGTGTGCGGGACCCCACGTGCTTCCTCTCGAGTGGAGACGGGTATGTCGGGGAACTTCTTGAGTTGCAGCAAGGGTGTGAAGGACCCTTTGGAAGTTCCAGTGGTTAGACGTGATTAGCCTCGAGAAGGCTCAGCGGAAATGGGCCTCATCTCGCCTGGAGGGCAAAACCTCCTGGATTTTCTCGAGTTGCGGCAGGTGCTCTCGACTTACGACGGGGACCTCAGGGACCCGCTCTGGTGGCCTCAGGAAAGGCCAGTCCCCATGCGAGTTCCTCGGGGGCCTCTCGGGATTCCTCTCCCGTCGATGCCAGGGCCTAAGACCTTGTGTGGAGTCGGGGCCGGAACCTGAGGATTCCTCTCCAGTGCTGACATGGATCTTGGGGTACTTCTGGAGTCTCCCCAGGGGAGTCAGTCCTCGTCTCGAATGCGGGCATGCACTTGCGCTTTCCTCCAGAGCGTTAGCAGCAGTGTCACGCAGTCCGCCGCGTGGATCAAAGGATCTATGGTTTTCCCTCGAGTCTTTCCCACGAGGCTTTCCCACGAGGCTTTCTCACAGGGCTGTCCCACGTGCACACGTGGTGGGAGTCGATCCTCGGCTTGAACGTCAAGGCAGTGCAGGGAAAACAGGTTCCTCTGGAATGGACTGACACATCTGGGGGACTCTTGGAATGGTGGCAAGACCCTGGAGTTCCTCTCGCCTTTCCTGTGGAGAGTGCCTCCTCTTGAGATGCGACGGGAACGCCGGGAATTCTTTCCCTACGAAACAGGGAAAGGATCCCTCATCTCGAGTTAGGAGGCGGAAACGGGGCTCCCCTTGATGTGTGCGGGACACCACGTGCTTCCTCTCGATTGCAGACGGGTATGTCGGGGTACTTCTTGAGTTGCAGCAAGGGTGTGAAGGACCCTTTGGAAAGTCCAGTGGTTAGATGTGATTGGCCTCGAGAAGCCTCAGCGGAAATGGGCCTCATCTCGCCTGGAGGTCAAAACCTCCTGGATTTTCTCGAGTTGGGGCAGGTGCTCTCGACTTACGACGGGGACCTCAGGGACCCGCTCTGGTGGCCTCAGGAAAGGCCAGTCCCCATGCGAGTTCCTCGGGGGCCTCTCGGGATTCCTCTCCCGTCGATGCCGGAGCCTAAGACCTTGTGTGGAGTCGGGGCCGGAACCTGAGGATTCCTCTCCAGTGCTGACATGGATCTTGGGGTACTTCTGGAGTCTCCCCAGGGGAGTCAGTCCTCGTCTCGAATGCGGGCATGCACTTGCGCTTTCCTCCAGAGCGTTAGCAGCAGTGTCACGCAGTCCGCCTCGTGGATCAAAGGATCTATGGTTTTCCCTCGAGTCTTTCCCACGAGGCTTTCCCACGAGGCTTTCCCACAGGGCTGTCCCACGTGCACACGTGGTGGGAGTCGATCCTCGGCTTGAACGTCAAGGCAGTGCAGGGAAAACAGGTTCCTCTGGAATGGACTGACACATCTGGGGGACTCTTGGAATGGTGGCATGACCCTGGAGTTCCTCTCGCCTTTCCTGTGGAGAGCGCCTCCTCTTGAGATGCGACGGGAACTCAGGGAATTCTATCCCTACGAAACAGGGAAAGGATCCCTCATCTCGAGCTAGGAGGCGGAAACGGGGCTCCCCTGGGTGTGTGCGGGACCCCACGTGCTTCCTCTCGAGTGGAGACGGGTATGTCGGGGAACTTCTTGAGTTGCAGCAATGGTGTGAAGGACCCTTTGGAAGTTCCAGTGGTTAGATGTGATTGGCCTCGAGAAGGCTCAGCGGAAATGGGCCTCATCTCGCCTGGAGGGCAAAACCTCCTGGATTTTCTCGAGTTGCGGCAGGTGCTCTCGACTTACGATGGGGACCTCAGGGACCCGCTCTGGTGGCCTCAGGAAAGGCCAGTCCCCATGCGAGTTCCTCGGGGGCCTCTCGGGATTCCTCTCCCGTCGATGCCGGGGCCTAAGACCTTGTGTGGAGTCGGGGCCGGAACCTGAGGATTCCTCTCCAGTGCTGAACTGGATCTTGGGGTACTTCTGGAGTCTCCCCAGGGGAGTCAGTCCTCGTCTCGAATGCGGGCATGCACTTGCGCTTTCCTCCAGAGCGGTAGCAGCAGTGTCACGCAGTCCGCCGCGTGGATCAAAGGATCTATGGTTTTCCCTCGAGTCTTTCCCACGAGGCTTTCCCACGAGGCTTTCCCACAGGGCTGTCCCACGTGCACACGTGGTGGGAGTCGATCCTCGGCTTGAACGTCAAGGCAGTGCAGGGAAAACAGGTTCCTCTGGAATGGACTGACACATCTGGGGGACTCTTGGAATGGTGGCACGACCCTGGAGTTCCTCTCGCCTTTCCTGTGGAGAGCGCCTCCTCTTGAGATGCGACGGGATTGCCGGGAATTCTTTCCCTATGAAACAGGGAAAGGATCCCTCATCTCGAGCTAGGAGGCGGAAACGGGGCTCCCCTGGATGTGTGCGGGACCCACGTGTTTCCTCTCGAGTGCAGACGGGTGTGTCGGGGAACTTCTTGAGTTGCAGCAAGGGTGTGAAGGACCCTTTGGAAGTTCCAGTGGTTAGATGTGATTGGCCTCGAGAAGCCTCAGCGGAAATGGGCCTCATCTCGCCTGGAGGGCAAAACCTCCTGGATTTTCTCGAGTTGCGGCAGGTGCTCTCGACTTACGACGGGGACCTCAGGGACCCGCTCTGGTGGCCTCAGGAAAGGCCAGTCCCCATGCGAGTTCCTCGGGGGCCTCTCGGTATTCCTCTCCCGTCAATGCCAGGGCCTAAGACCTTGTGTGGAGTCGGGGCCGGAACCTGAGGATTCCTCTCCAGTGCTGACATGGATCTTGGGGTACTTCTGGAGTCTCCCCAGGGGAGTCAGTCCTCGTCTCGAATGCGGGCATGCACTTGCGCTTTCCTCCAGAGCGGTAGCAGCAGTGTCACGCAGTCCGCCGCGTGGATCAAAGGATCTATGGTTTTCCCTCGAGTCTTTCCCACGAGGCTTTCCCACGAGGCTTTCCCACAGTGCTGTCCACGTGCTCACGTGGTGGGAGTCGATCCTCGGCTTGAACGTCAAGGCAGTGCAGGGAAAACAGGTTCCTCTGGAATGGACTGACACATCTGGGGGACTCTTGGAATGGTGTCACGACCCTGGAGTTCCTCTCGCCTTTCTTGTGGAGAGCGCCTCCTCTTGAGATGCGACGGGAACGCCGGGAATTCTTTCCCTACGAAACAGGGAAAGGATCCCTCATCTCGAGCTAGGAGGCGGAAACGGGGCTCCCCTGGGTGTGTGCGGGACCCCACGTGCTTCCTCTCGAGTGGAGACGGGTATGTCGGGGAACTTCTTGAGTTGCAGCAATGGTGTGAAGGACCCTTTGGAAGTTCCAGTGGTTAGATGTGATTGGCCTCGAGAAGCCTCAGCGGAAATGGGCCTCATCTCGCCTGGAGGGCAAAACCTCCTGGATTTTCTCGAAATGCGGCAGGTGCTCTCGACTTACGATGGGGACCTCAGGGAACCGCTCTGGTGGCCTCAGGAAAGGCCAGTCCCCATGCGAGTTCCACGGGGGCCTCTCGGGATTCCTCTCCCGTCGATGCCGGGGCCTAAGACCTTGTGTGGAGTCGGGGCCGGAACCTGAGGATTCCTCTCCAGTGCTGACATGGATCTTGGGGTACTTCTGGAGTCTCCCCAGGGGAGTCAGTCCTCGTCTCGAATGCGGGCATGCACTTGCGCTTTCTTCCAGAGCGGTAGCAGCAGTGTCTCGCAGTCCGCCGCGTGGATCAAAGGATCTATGGTTTTCCCTCGAGTCTTTCCCACGAGGCTTTCCCACGAGGCTTTCCCACAGGGCTGTCCCACGTGCACACGTGGTGGGAGTCGATCCTCGGCTTGAACGTCAAGGCAGTGCAGGGAAAACAGGTTCCTCTGGAATGGACTGACACATCTGGGGGACTCTTGGAATGGTGGCATGACCCTGTAGTTCCTCTCGCCTTTCCTGTGGAGAGCGCCTCCTCTTGAGATGCGACGGGAACGCCGGGAATTCTTTCCCTACGAAACAGGGAAAGGATCCCTCATCTCGAGCTAGGAGGCGGAAACGGGGCTCCCCTGGATGTGTGCGGGACACCACGTGCTTCCTCTCGAGTGCAGACGGGTATGTCGGGGAACTTCTTGAGTTGCAGCAAGGGTGTGAAGGACCCTTTGGAAGTTCCAGTGGTTAGATGTGATTGGCCTCGAGAAGCCTCAGCGGAAATGGGCCTCATCTCGCCTGGAGGGCAAAACCTCCTGGATTTTCTCGAGTTGGGGCAGGTGCTCTCGACTTACGACGGGGACCTCAGGGACCCGCTCTGGTGGCCTCAGGAAAGGCCAGTCCCCATGCGAGTTCCTCGGGGGCCACTCGGGATTCCTCTCCCGTCGATGCCGTGGCCTAAGACCTTGTGTGGAGTCGGGGACGGAACCTGAGGATTCCTCTCCAGTGCTGACATGGATCTTGGGGTACTTCTGGAGTCTCCCCAGGGGAGTCAGTCCTCGTCTCGAATGCGGGCATGCACTTGCGCTTTCCTCCAGAGCGGTAGCAGCAGTGTCACGCAGTCCGCCGCGTGGATCAAAGGATCTATGGTTTTCCCTCGAGTCTTTCCCACGAGGCTTTCCCACGAGGCTTTCCCACAGGGCTGTCCCACGTGCACACGTGGTGGGAGTCGATCCTCGGCTTGAACGTCAAGGCAGTGCAGGGAAAACAGGTTCCTCTGGAATGGACTGACACATCTGGGGGACTCTTGGAATGGTGGCATGACCCTGGAGTTCCTCTCGCCTTTCCTGTGGAGAGCGCCTCCTCTTGAGATGCGACGGGAACGCCGGGAATTCTTTCCCTAGGAAACAGGGAAAGGATCGCTCATCTCGAGTTAGGAGGCGGAAACGGGGCTCCCCTGGATGTGTGCGGGACCCCACGTGCTTCCTCTCGATTGCAGACGGGTATGTCGGGGTACTTCTTGAGTTGCAGCAAGGGTGTGAAGGACCCTTTGGAAGTTCCAGTGGTTAGACGTGATTAGCCTCGAGAAGCCTCAGCGGAAATGGGCCTCATCTCGCCTGGAGGGCAAAACCTCCTGGATTTCCTCGAGTTGCGGCAGGTGCTCTCGACTTACGACGGGGACCTCAGGGACCCGCTCTGGTGGCCTCAGGAAAGGCCAGTCCCCATGCGAGTTCCTCGGGGGCCTCTCGGGATTCCTTTCCCGTCGATGACGGGGCCTAAGACCTTGTGTGGAGTCGGGGCCGGAACCTGAGGATTCCTCTCCAGTGCTGACATGGATCTTGGGGTAATTCTGGAGTCTCCCCAGGGGAGTCAGTCCTCGTCTCGAATGCGGGCATGCACTTGCGCTTTCCTCCAGAGCGGTAGCCGCAGTGTCACGCAGTCCGCCGCGTGGATCAAAGGATCTATGGTTTTCCCTCGAGTCTTTCCCACGAGGCTTTCCCACGAGGCTTTCCCACAGGGCTGTCCCACGTGCACAAGTGGTCGGAGTCGATCCTCGGCTTGAACGTCAAGGCAGTGCAGGGAAAACAGGTTCCTCTGGAATGGACTGACACATCTGGGGGACTCTTGGAATGGTGGCACGACCCTGGAGTTCCTCTCGCCTTTCCTGTGGAGAGCGCCTCCTCTTGAGATGCGACGGGAACGCCGGGAATTCTTTCCCTACGAAACAGGGAAAGGATCCCTCATCTCGAGCTAGGAGGCGGAAACGGAGCTCCCCTGGATGTGTGCGGGACCCCACGTGCTTCCTCTCGAGTGGAGACGGGTATGTCGGGGAACTTCTTGAGTTGCAGCAATGGTGTGAAGGACCCTTTGGAAGTTCCAGTGGTTAGATGTGATTGGCCTCGAGAAGCCTCAGCGGAAATGGGCCTCATCTCGCCTGGAGGGCAAAACCTCCTGGATTTTCTCGAAATGCGGCAGGTGCTCTCGACTTACGATGGGGACCTCAGGGAACCGCTCTGGTGGCCTCAGGAAAGGCCAGTCCCCATGCGAGTTCCACGGGGGCCTCTCGGGATTCCTCTCCCGTCGATGCCGGGGCCTAAGACCTTGTGTGGAGTCGGGGCCGGAACCTGAGGATTCCTCTCCAGTGCTGACATGGATCTTGGGGTACTTCGGGAGTCTCCCCAGGGGAGTCAGTCCTCGTCTCGAATGCGGGCATGCACTTGCGCTTTCCTCCAGAGCGGTAGCAGCAGTGTCTCGCAGTCCGCCGCGTGGATCAAAGGATCTATGGTTTTCCCTCGAGTCTTTCCCACGAGGCTTTCCCACGAGGCTTTCCCACAGGGCTGTCCCACGTGCACACGTGGTGGGAGTCGATCCTCGGTTTGAACGTCAAGGCAGTGCAGGGAAAACAGGTTAATCTGGAATGGACTGACACATCTGGGGGACTCTTGGAATGGTGGCATGACCCTGGAGTTCCTCTCGCCTTTCCTGTGGAGAGCGCCTCCTCTTGAGATGCGACGGGAACGCCGGGAATTCTTTCCCTACGAAACAGGGAAAGGATCCCTCATCTCGAGCTAGGAGGCGGAAACGGGGCTCCCCTGGATGTGTGCGGGACACCACGTGCTTCCTCTCGAGTGCAGACGGGTATGTCGGGGAACTTCTTGAGTTGCAGCAAGGGTGTGAAGGACCCTTTGGAAGTTCCAGTGGTTAGATGTGATTGGCCTCGAGAAGCCTCAGCGGAAATGGGCCTCATCTCGCCTGGAGGGCAAAACCTCCTGGATTTTCTCGAGTTGCGGCAGGTGCTCTCGACTTACGACGGGGACCTCAGGGACCCGCTCTGGTGGCCTCAGGAAAGGCCAGTCCCCATGCGAGTTCCTCGGGGGCCACTCGGGATTCCTCTCCCGTCGATGCCGTGGCCTAAGACCTTGTGTGGAGTCGGGGACGGAACCTGAGGATTCCTCTCCAGTGCTGACATGGATCTTGGGGTACTTCTGGAGTCTCCCCAGGGGAGTCAGTCCTCGTCTCGAATGCGGGCATGCACTTGCTCTTTCCTCCAGAGCGGTAGCAGCAGTGTCACGCAGTCCGCCGCGTGGATCAAAGGATCTATGGTTTTCCCTCGAGTCTTTCCCACGAGGCTTTCCCACGAGGCTTTCCCACAGGGCTGTCCCACGTGCACACGTGGTGGGAGTCGATCCTCGGCTTGAACGTCAAGGCAGTGCAGGGAAAACAGGTTCCTCTGGAATGGACTGACACATCTGGGGGACTCTTGGAATGGTGGCACGACCCTGGAGTTCCTCTCGCCTTTCCTGTGGAGAGCGCCTCCTCTTGAGATGCGACGGGAACGCCGGGAATTCTTTCCCTACGAAACAGGGAAAGGATCCCTCATCTCGAGCTAGGAGGCGGAAACGGGTCTCCCCTGGATGTGTGCGGGACCCACGTGCTTCCTCTCGAGTGCAGACGGGTGTGTCGGGGAACTTCTTGAGTTGCAGCAAGGGTGTGAAGGACCCTTTGGAAGTTCCAGTGGTTAGATGTGATTGGCCTCGAGAAGCCTCAGCGGAAATGGGCCTCATCTCGCCTGGAGGGCAAAACCTCCTGGATTTTCTCGAGTTGCGGCAGGTGCTCTCGACTTACGACGGGGACCTCAGGGACCCGCTCTGGTGGCCTCAGGAAAGGCCAGTCCCCATGCGAGTTCCTCGGGGGCCTCTCGGGATTCCTCTCCCGTCGATGCCAGGGCCTAAGACCTTGTGTGGTGTCAGGGCCGGAACCTGAGGATTCCTCTGCAGTGCTGACATGGATCTTGGGGTACTTCTGGAGTCTCCCCAGTGGAGTCAGTCCTCGTCTCGAATGCGGGCATGCACTTGCGCTTTCCTCCAGAGCGGTAGCAGCAGTGTCACGCAGTCCGCCGCGTGGATCAAAGGATCTATTGTTTTCCCTCGAGTCTTTCCCACGAGGCTTTCCCACGAGGCTTTCCCACAGGGCTGTCCCACGTGCACACGTGGTGGGAGTCGATCCTCGGCTTGAACGTCAAGGCAGTGCAGGGAAAACAGGTTCCTCTGGAATGGACTGACACATCTGGGGGACTCTTGGAATGGTGTCACGACCCTGGATTTCCTCTCGCCTTTCCTGTGGAGAGCGCCTCCTCTTGAGATGCGACGGGAACGCCGGGAATTCTTTCCCTACGAAACAGGGAAAGGATCCCTCATCTCCAGCTAGGAGGCGGAAACGGGGCTCCCCTGGATGTGTGCGGGACCCCACGTGCTTCCTCTCGAGTGGAGACGGGTATGTCGGGGAACTTCTTGAGTTGCAGCAAGGGTGTGAAGGACCCTTTGGAAGTTCCAGTGGTTAGATGTGATTGGCCTCGAGAACCCTCAGCGGAAATGGGCCTCATCTCGCCTGGAGGGCAAAACCTCCTGGATTTTCTCGAGTTGCGGCAGGTGCTCTCGACTTACGACGGGGACCTCAGGGACCCGCTCTGGTGGCCTCAGGAAAGGCCAGTCCCCATGCGAGTTCCTCGGGGGCCTCTCGGGATTCCTCTCCCGTCGATTCCAGGGCCTAAGACCTTGTGTGGTGTCAGGGCCGGAACCTGAGGATTCCTCTGCAGTGCTGACATGGATCTTGGGGTACTTCTGGAGTCTCCCCAGGGGAGTCAGTCCTCGTCTCGAATGCGGGCATGCACTTGCGCTTTCCTCCAGAGCGGTAGCAGCAGTGTCACGCAGTCCGCCGCGTGGATCAAAGGATATATGGTTTTCCCTCGAGTCTTTCCCACGAGGCTTTCCCTCGAGGCTTTCCCACAGGGCTGTCCCACGTGCACACGTGGTGGGAGTCGATCCTCGGCTTGAACGTCAAGGCAGTGCAGGGAAAACAGGTTCCTCTGGAATGGACTGACACATCTGGGGGACTCTTGGAATGGTGGCACGACCCTGGAGTTCCTCTCGCCTTTCCTGTGGAGAGCGCCTCCTCTTGAGATGTGACGGGAACGCCGGGAATTCTTTCCCTACGAAACAGGGAAAGCATCCCTCATCTCGAGCTAGGAGGCGGAAACGGGGCTCCCCTGGATGTGTGCGGGACCCACGTGCTTCCTCTCGAGTGCAGACGGGTGTGTCGGGGAACTTCTTGAGTTGCAGCAAGGGTGTGAAGGACCCTTTGGAAGTTCCAGTGGTTAGATGTGATTGGCCTCGAGAAGCCTCAGCGGAAATGGGCCTCATCTCGCCTGGAGGGCAAAACCTCCTGGATTTTCTCGAGTTGCGGCAGGTGCTCTCGACTTACGACGGGGACCTCAGGGACCCGCTCTGGTGGCCTCAGGAAAGGCCAGTCCCCATGCGAGTTCCTCGGGGGCCTCTCGGGATTCCTCTCCCGTCGATGCCAGGGCCTAAGACCTTGTGTGGAGTCGGGGCCGGAACCTGAGGATTCCTCTCCAGTGCTGACATGGATCTTGGGGTACTTCTGGAGTCTCCCCAGGGGAGTCAGTCCTCGTCTCGAATGCGGTCATGCACTTGCGCTTTCCTCCAGAGCGGTAGCAGCAGTGTCACGCAGTCCGCCGCGTGGATCAAAGGATCTATGGTTTTCCCTCGAGTCTTTCCCACGAGGCTTTCCCACGAGGCTTTCCCACAGGGCTGTCCCAAGTGCACACGTGGTGGGAGTCGATCCTCGGCTTGAACGTCAAGGCAGTGCAGGGAAAACAGGTTCCTCTGGAATGGACTGACAAATCTGGGGGACTCTTGGAATGGTGGCACGACCCTGGAGTTCCTCTCGCCTTTCCTGTGGAGAGCGCCTCCTCTTGAGATGCGACGGGAACGCCGGGAATTCTTTCCCTACGAAACAGGGAAAGGATCCCTCATCTCGAGCTAGGAGGCGGAAACGGGTCTTCCCTGGATGTGTGCGGGACCCCACGTGCTTCCTCTCGAGTGGAGACGGGTATGTCGGGGAACTTCTTGAGTTGCAGCAAGGGTGTGAAGGACCCTTTGGAAGTTCCAGTGGTTAGACGTGATTAGCCTCGAGAAGGCTCAGCGGAAATGGGCCTCATCTCGCCTGGAGGGCAAAACCTCCTGGATTTTCTCGAGTTGCGGCAGGTGCTCTCGACTTACGACGGGGACCTCAGGGACCCGCTCTGGTGGCCTCAGGAAAGGCCAGTCCCCATGCGAGTTCCTCGGGGGCCTCTTGGGATTCCTCTCCCGTCGATGCCAGGGCCTAAGACCTTGTGTGGAGTCGGGGCCGGAACCTGAGGATTCCTCTCCAGTGCTGACATGGATCTTGGGGTACTTCTGGAGTCTCCCCAGGGGAGTCAGTCCTCGTCTCGAATGCGGGCATGCACTTGCGCTTTCCTCCAGAGCGTTAGCAGCAGTGTCACGCAGTCCGCCTCGTGGATCAAAGGATCTATGGTTTTCCCTCGAGTCTTTCCAACGAGGCTTTCCCACGAGGCTTTCCCACAGGGCTGTCCCACGTGCACACGTGGTGGGAGTCGATCCTCGGCTTGAACGTCAAGGCAGTGCAGGGAAAACAGGTTCCTCTGGAATGGACTGACACATCTGGGGGACTCTTGGAATGGTGGCATGACCCTGGAGTTCCTCTCGCCTTTCCTGTGGAGAGCGCCTCCTCTTGAGATGCGACAGGAACTCAGGGAATTCTATCCCTACGAAACAGGGAAAGGATCCCTCATCTCGAGCTAGGAGGCGGAAAGGGGGCTCCCCTGGATGTGTGCGGGACACCACGTGCTTCCTCTCGAGTGCAGACGGGTATGTCGGGGAACTTCTTGAGTTGCAGCAAGGGTGTGAAGGACCCTTTGGAAGTTCCAGTGGTTAGATGTGATTGGCCTCGAGAAGGCTCAGCGGAAATGGGCCTCATCTCGCCTGGAGGGCAAAACCTCCTGGATTTTCTCGAGTTGCGGCAGGTGCTCTCGACTTACGATGAGGACCTCAGGGACCCGCTCTGGTGGCCTCAGGAAAGGCCAGTCCCCATGCGAGTTCCTCGGGGGCCTCTCGGGATTCCTCTCCCGTCGATGCCGGGGCCTAAGACCTTGTGTGGAGTCGGGGCCGGAACCTGAGGATTCCTCTCCAGTGCTGACATGTATCTTGGGGTACTTCTGGAGTCTCCACAGGGGAGTCAGTCCTCGTCTCGAATGCGGGCATGCACTTGCGCTTTCCTCCAGAGCGGTAGCAGCAGTGTCACGCAGTCCGCCGCGTGGATCAAAGGATCTATGGTTTTCCCTCGAGTCTTTCCCACGAGGCTTTTCCACGAGGCTTTCCCACAGTGCTGTCCCACGTGCACACGTGGTGGGAGTCGATCCTCGGCTTGAACGTCAAGGCAGTGCAGGGAAAACAGGTTCCACTGGAATGGACTGACACATCTGGGGGACTCTTGGAATGGTGTCACGACCCTGGAGTTCCTCTCGCCTTTCCTGTGGAGAGCGCCTCCTCTTGAGATGCGACGGGAACGCCGGGAATTCTTTCCCTAGGAAACAGGGAAAGGATCCCTCATCTCGAGCTAGGAGGCGGAAACGGGGCTCCCCTGGATGTGTGCGGGACCCCACGTGCTTCCTCTCGAGTGGAGACGGGTATGTCGGGGAACTTCTTGAGTTGCAGCAAGGGTGTGAAGGACCCTTTGGAAGTTCCAGTGGTTAGACGTGATTAGCCTCGAGAAGGCTCAGCGGAAATGGGCCTCATCTCGCCTGGAGGGCAAAACCTCCTGGATTTTCTCGAGTTGCGGCAGGTGCTCTCGACTTACGACGGGGACCTCAGGGACCCGCTCTGGTGGCCTCAGGAAAGGCCAGTCCCCATGCGAGTTCCTCGGGGGCCTCTCGGGATTCCTCTCCCGTCGATGCCAGGGCCTAAGACCTTGTGTGGAGTCGGGGCCGGAACCTGAGGATTCCTCTCCAGTGCTGACATGGATCTTGGGGTACTTCTGGAGTCTCCCCAGGGGAGTCAGTCCTCGTCTCGAATGCGGGCATGCACTTGCGCTTTCCTCCAGAGCGGTAGCAGCAGTGTCACGCAGTCCGCCGCGTGGATCAAAGGATCTATGGTTTTCCCTCGAGTCTTTCCCACGAGGCTTTCCCACGAGGCTTTCCCACAGTGCTGTCCCACGTGCACACGTGGTGGGAGTCGATCCTCGGCTTGAACGTCAAGGCAGTGCAGGGAAAACAGGTTCCACTGGAATGGACTGACACATCTGGGGGACTCTTGGAATGGTGGCAAGACCCTGGAGTTCCTCTCGCCTTTCCTGTGGAGAGCGCCTCCTCTTGAGATGCGACGGGAACGCCGGGAATTCTTTCCCTACGAAACAGGGAAAGGATCCCTCATCTCGAGCTTGGAGGCGGAAACGGGGCTCCCCTGGGTGTGTGCGGGACCCCACGTGCTTCCTCTCGAGTGGAGACGGGTATGTCGGGGAACTTCTTGAGTTGCAGCAATGGTGTGAAGGACCCTTTGGAAGTTCCAGTGGTTAGATGTGATTGGCCTCGAGAAGCCTCAGCGGAAATGGGCCTCATCTCGCCTGGAGGGCAAAACCTCCTGGATTTTCTCGAGTTGCGGCAGGTGCTCTCGACTTACGACGGGGACCTCAGGGACCCGCTCTGGTGGCCTCAGGAAAGGCCAGTCCCCATGCGAGTTCCTCGGGGGCCTCTCGGGATTCCTCTCCCGTCGATGCCGGGGCCTAAGACCTTGTGTGGAGTCGGGGCCGGAACCTGAGGATTCCTCTCCAGTGCTGACATGGATCTTGGGGTACTTCTGGAGTCTCCCCAGGGGAGTCAGTCCTCGTCTCGAATGCGGGCATGCACTTGCGCTTTCCTCCAGAGCGGTAGCAGCAGTGTCACGCAGTCCGCCGCGTGGATCAAAGGATCTATGGTTTTCCCTCGAGTCTTTCCCACGAGGCTTTCCCACGAGGCTTTCCCACAGGGCTGTCCCACGTGCACACGTGGTGGGAGTCGATCCTCGGCTTGAACGTCAAGGCAGTGCAGGGAAAACAGGTTCCTCTGGAATGGACTGACACATCTGGGGGACTCTTGGAATTCTGGCACGACCCTGGAGTTCCTCTCGCCTTTCCTGTGGAGAGCGCCTCCTCTTGAGATGCGAGGGGAAGGCCGGGAATTCTTTCCCTACGAAACAGGGAAAGGATCCCTCATCTCGAGCTAGGAGGCGGAAACGGGGCTCCCCTGGATGTGTGCGGGACCCCACGTGCTTCCTCTCGAGTGGAGACGGGTATGTCGGGGAACTTCTTGAGTTGCAGCAAGGGTGTGAAGGACCCTATGGAAGTTCCAGTGGTTAGACGTGATTAGCCTCGAGAAGGCTCAGCGGAAATGGGCCTCATCTCGCCTGGAGGGCAAAACCTCCTGGATTTTCTCGAGTTGCGGCAGGTGCTCTCGACTTACGAAGGGGACCTCAGGGACCCGCTCTGGTGGCCTCAGGAAAGGCCAGTCCCCATGCGAGTTCCTCGGGGGCCTCTCGGGATTCCTCTCCCGTCGATGCCAGGGCCTAAGACCTTGTGTGGAGTCGGGGCCGGAACCTGAGGATTCCTCTCCAGTGCTGACATGGATCTTGGGGTACTTTTGGAGTCTCCCCAGGGGAGTCAGTCCTCGTCTCGAATGCGGGCATGCACTTGCGCTTTCCTCCAGAGCGTTAGCAGCAGTGTCACGCAGTCCGCCGCGTGGATCAAAGGATCTATGGTTTTCCCTCGAGTCTTTCCCACGAGGCTTTCCCACGAGGCTTTCCCACAGGGCTGTCCCACGTGCACACGTGGTGGGAGTCGATCCTCGGCTTGAACGTCAAGGCAGTGCAGGGAAAACAGGTTCCTCTGGAATGGACTGACACATCTGGGGGACTCTTGGAATGGTGGCAAGACCCTGGAGTTCCTCTCACCTTTCCTGTGGAGAGTGCCTCCTCTTGAGATGCGACGGGAACGCCGGGAATTCTTTCCCTACGAAACAGGGAAAGGATCCCTCATCTCGAGTTAGGAGGCGGAAACGGGGCTCCCCTTGATGTGTGCGGGACACCACGTGCTTCCTCTCGATTGCAGACGGGTATGACGGGGTACTTCTTGAGTTGCAGCAAGGGTGTGAAGGACCCTTTGGAAGGTCCAGTGGTTAGATGTGATTGGCCTCGAGAAGCCTCAGCGGAAATGGGCCTCATCTCGCCTGGAGGTCAAAACCTCCTGGATTTTCTCGAGTTGGGGCAGGTGCTCTCGACTTACGACGGGGACCTCAGGGACCCGCTCTGGTGGCCTCAGGAAAGGCCAGTCCCCATGCGAGTTCCTCGGGGGCCTCTCGGGATTCCTCTCCCGTCGATGCCGGGGCCTAAGCCCTTGTGTGGAGTCGGGGCCGAAACCTGAGGATTCCTCTCCAGTGCTGACATGGATCTTGGGGTACTTCTGGAGTCTCCCCAGGGGAGTCAGTCCTCGTCTCGAATGCGGGCATGCACTTGCGCTTTCCTCCAGAGCGTTAGCAGCAGTGTCACGCAGTCCGCCTCGTGGATCAAAGGATCTATGGTTTTCCCTCGAGTCTTTCCAACGAGGCTTTCCCACGAGGCTTTCCCACAGGGCTGTCCCACGTGCACACGTGGTGGGAGTCGATCCTCGGCTTGAACGTCAAGGCAGTGCAGGGAAAACAGGTTCCTCTGGAATGGACTGACACATCTGGGGGACTCTTGGAATGGTGGCATGACCCGGGAGTTCCTCTCGCCTTTCCTGTGGAGAGCGCCTCCTCTTGAGATGCGACGGGAACTCAGGGAATTCTATCCCTACGAAACAGGGAAAGGATCCCTCATCTCGAGCTAGGAGGCGGAAAGGGGGCTCCCCTGGATGTGTGCGGGACACCACGTGCTTCCTCTCGAGTGCAGACGGGTATGTCGGGGAACTTCTTGAGTTGCAGCAAGGGTGTGAAGGACCCTTTGGAAGTTCCAGTGGTTAGATGTGATTGGCCTCGAGAAGGCTCAGCGGAAATGGGCCTCATCTCGCCTGGAGGGCAAAACCTCCTGGATTTTCTCGAGTTGCGGCAGGTGCTCTCGACTTACGATGGGGACCTCAGGGACCCGCTCTGGTGGCCTCAGGAAAGGCCAGTCCCCATGCGAGTTCCTCGGGGGCCTCTCGGGATTCCTCTCCCGTCGATGCCGGGGCCTAAGACCTTGTGTGGAGTCGGGGCCGGAACCTGAGGATTCCTCTCCGGTGCTGAACTGGATCTTGGGGTACTTCTGGAGTCTCCACAGGGGAGTCAGTCCTCGTCTCGAATGCGGGCATGCACTTGCGCTTTCCTCCAGAGCGATAGCAGCAGTGTCACGCAGTCCGCCGCGTGGATCAAAGGATCTATGGTTTTCCCTCGAGTCTTTCCCACGAGGCTTTCCCACGAGGCTTTCCCACAGTGCTGTCCCACGTGCACACGTGGTGGGAGTCGATCCTCGGCTTGAACATCAAGGCAGTGCAGGGAAAACAGGTTCCACTGGAATGGACTGACACATCTGGGGGACTCTTGGAATGGTGTCACGACCCTGGAGTTCCTCTCGCCTTTCCTGTGGAGAGCGCCTCCTCTTGAGATGCGACGGGAAAGCCGGGAATTCTTTCCCTACGAAACAGGGAAAGGATCCCTCATCTCGAGCTTGGAGGCGGAAACGGGGCTCCCCTGGTTGTGTGCGGGACCCCACGTGCTTCCTCTCGAGTGGAGACGGGTATGTCGGGGAACTTCTTGAGTTGCAGCAATGGTGTGAAGGACCCTTTGGAAGTTCCAGTGGTTAGATGTGATTGGCCTCGAGAAGCCTCAGCGGAAATGGGCCTCATCTCACCTGGAGGGCAAAACCTCCTGGATTTTCTCGAGTTGCGGCAGGTGCTCTCGACTTACGACGGGGACCTCAGGGACCCGCTCTGGTGGCCTCAGGAAAGGCCAGTCCCCATGCGAGTTCCTCGGGGGCCTCTCGGGATTCCTCTCCCGTCGATGCCGGGGCCTAAGACCTTGTGTGGAGTCGGGGCCGGAACCTGAGGATTCCTCTCCAGTGCTGACATGGATCTTGGGGTACTTCTGGAGTCTCCCCAGGGGAGTCAGTCCTCGTCTCGAATGCGGGCATGCACTTGCGCTTTCCTCCAGAGCGGTAGCAGCAGTGTCACGCAGTCCGCCGCGTGGATCAAAGGATCTATGGTTTTCCCTCGAGTCTTTCCCACGAGGCTTTCCCACGAGGCTTTCCCACAGGGCTGTCCCACGTGCACACGTGGTGGGAGTCGATCCTCGGCTTGAACGTCAAGGCAGTGCAGGGAAAACAGGTTCCTCTGGAATGGACTGACACATCTGGGGGACTCTTGGAATGGTTTCACGACCCTGGAGTTCCTCTCGCCTTTCCTGTGGAGAGCGCCTCCTCTTGAGATGCGACGGGATTGCCGGGAATTCTTTCCCTATGAAACAGGGAAAGGATCCCTCATCTCGAGCTAGGAGGCGGAAACGGGGCTCCCCTGGATGTGTGCGGGACCCACGTGTTTCCTCTCGAGTGCAGACGGGTGTGTCGGGGACCTTCTTGAGTTGCAGCAAGGGTGTGAAGGACCCTTTGGAAGTTCCAGTGGTTAGATGTGATTGGCCTCGAGAAGCCTCAGCGGAAATGGGCCTCATCTCGCCTGGAGGGCAAAACCTCCTGGATTTTCTCGAGTTGCGGCAGGTGCTCTCGACTTACGACGGGGACCTCAGGGACCCGCTCTGGTGGCCTCAGGAAAGGCCAGTCCCCATGCGAGTTCCTCGGGGGCCTCTCGGTATTCCTCTCCCGTCAATGCCAGGGCCTAAGACCTTGTGTGGAGTCGGGGCCGGAACCTGAGGATTCCTCTCCAGTGCTGACATGGATCTTGGGGTACTTCTGGAGTCTCCCCAGGGGAGTCAGTCCTCGTCTCGAATGCGGGCATGCACTTGCGCTTTCCTCCAGAGCGGTAGCAGCAGTGTCACGCAGTCCGCCGCGTGGATCAAAGGATCTATGGTTTTCCCTCGAGTCTTTCCCACGAGGCTTTCCCACGAGGCTTTCCCACAGTGCTGTCCACGTGCACACGTGGTGGGAGTCGATCCTCGGCTTGAACGTCAAGGCAGTGCAGGGAAAACAGGTTCCTCTGGAATGGACTGACACATCTGGGGGACTCTTGGAATGGTGTCACGACCCTGGAGTTCCTCTCGCCTTTCTTGTGGAGAGCGCCTCCTCTTGAGATGCGACGGGAACGCCGGGAATTCTTTCCCTACGAAACAGGGAAAGGATCCCTCATCTCGAGCTAGGAGGCGGAAACGGGGCTCCCCTGGGTGTGTGCGGGACCCCACGTGCTTCCTCTCGAGTGGAGACGGGTATGTCGGGGAACTTCTTGAGTTGCAGCAATGGTGTGAAGGACCCTTTGGAAGTTCCAGTGGTTAGATGTGATTGGCCTCGAGAAGCCTCAGCGGAAATGGGCCTCATCTCGCCTGGAGGGCAAAACCTCCTGGATTTTCTCGAAATGCGGCAGGTGCTCTCGACTTACGATGGGGACCTCAGGGAACCGCTCTGGTGGCCTCAGGAAAGGCCAGTCCCCATGCGAGTTCCACGGGGGCCTCTCGGGATTCCTCTCCCGTCGATGCCGGGGCCTAAGACCTTGTGTGGAGTCGGGGCCGGAACCTGAGGATTCCTCTCCAGTGCTGACATGGATCTTGGGGTACTTCTGGAGTCTCCCCAGGGGAGTCAGTCCTCGTCTCGAATGCGGGCATGCACTTGCGCTTTCCTCCAGAGCGGTAGCAGCAGTGTCTCGCAGTCCGCCGCGTGGATCAAAGGATCTATGGTTTTCCCTCGAGTCTTTCCCACGAGGCTTTCCCACGAGGCTTTCCCACAGGGCTGTCCCACGTGCACACGTGGTGGGAGTCGATCCTCGGCTTGAACGTCAAGGCAGTGCAGGGAAAACAGGTTCCTCTGGAATGGACTGACACATCTGGGGGACTCTTGGAATGGTGGCATGACCCTGGAGTTCCTCTCGCCTTTCCTGTGGAGAGCGCCTCCTCTTGAGATGCGACGGGAACGCCGGGAATTCTTTCCCTAGGAAACAGGGAAAGGATCCCTCATCTCGAGTTAGGAGGCGGAAACGGGGCTCCCCTGGATGTGTGCGGGACCCCACGTGCTTCCTCTCGATTGCAGACGGGTATGTCGGGGTACTTCTTGAGTTGCAGCAAGGGTGTGAAGGACCCTTTGGAAAGTCCAGTGGTTAGATGTGATTGGCCTCGAGAAGCCTCAGCGGAAATGGGCCTCATCTCGCCTGGAGGGCAAAACCTCCTGGATTTTCTCGAGTTGGGGCAGGTGCTCTCGACTTACGACGGGGGCCTCAGGGACCCGCTCTGGTGGCCTCAGAAAAGGCCAGTCCCCATGCGAGTTCCTCGGGGGCCTCTCGGGATTCCTCTCCCGTCGATCCCGGGGCCTAAGACCTTGTGTGGAGTCGGGGCCGGAACCTGAGGATTCCTCTCCAGTGCTGACATGGATCCTGGGGTACTTCTTGAGTCTCCCCAGGGGAGTCAGTCCTCGTCTTGAATGCGGGCATGCACTTGCGCTTTCCTCCAGAGCGGTAGCAGCAGTGTCACGCAGTCCGCCGCGTGGATCAAAGGATCTATGGTTTTCCCTCGAGTCTTTCCAACGAGGCTTTCCCACGAGGCTTTCCCACAGGGCTGTCCCACGTGCACACGTGGTGGGAGTCGATCCTCGGCTTGAACGTCAAGGCAGTGCAGGGAAAACAGGTTCCTCTGGAATGGACTGACACATCTGGGGGACTCTTGGAATGGTGGCATGACCCGGGAGTTCCTCTCGCCTTTCCTGTGGAGAGCGCCTCCTCTTGAGATGCGACGGGAACTCAGGGAATTCTATCCCTACGAAACAGGGAAAGGATCCCTCATCTCGAGCTAGGAGGCGGAAAGGGGGCTCCCCTGGATGTGTGCGGGACACCACGTGCTTCCTCTCGAGTGCAGACGGGTATGTCGGGGAACTTCTTGAGTTGCAGCAAGGGTGTGAAGGACCCTTTGGAAGTTCCAGTGGTTAGATGTGATTGGCCTCGAGAAGGCTCAGCGGAAATGGGCCTCATCTCGCCTGGAGGGCAAAACCTCCTGGATTTTCTCGAGTTGCGGCAGGTGCTCTCGACTTACGATGGGGACCTCAGGGACCCGCTCTGGTGGCCTCAGGAAAGGCCAGTCCCCATGCGAGTTCCTCGGGGGCCTCTCGGGATTCCTCTCCCGTCGATGCCGGGGCCTAAGACCTTGTGTGGAGTCGGGGCCGGAACCTGAGGATTCCTCTCCAGTGCTGAACTGGATCTTGGGGTACTTCTGGAGTCTCCACAGGGGAGTCAGTCCTCGTCTCGAATGCGGGCATGCACTTGCGCTTTCCTCCAGAGCGATAGCAGCAGTGTCACGCAGTCCGCCGCGTGGATCAAAGGATCTATGGTTTTCCCTCGAGTCTTTCCCACGAGGCTTTCCCACGAGGCTTTCCCACAGTGCTGTCCCACGTGCACACGTGGTGGGAGTCGATCCTCGGCTTGAACATCAAGGCAGTGCAGGGAAAACAGGTTCCACTGGAATGGACTGACACATCTGGGGGACTCTTGGAATGGTGTCACGACCCTGGAGTTCCTCTCGCCTTTCCTGTGGAGAGCGCCTCCTCTTGAGATGCGACGGGAAAGCCGGGAATTCTTTCCCTACGAAACAGGGAAAGGATCCCTCATCTCGAGCTTGGAGGCGGAAACGGGGCTCCCCTGGGTGTGTGCGGGACCCCACGTGCTTCCTCTCGAGTGGAGACGGGTATGTCGGGGACCTTCTTGAGTTGCAGCAAGGGTGTGAAGGACCCTTTGGAAGTTCCAGTGGTTAGATGTGATTGGCCTCGAGAAGCCTCAGCGGAAATGGGCCTCATCTCACCTGGAGGGCAAAACCTCCTGGATTTTCTCGAGTTGCGGCAGGTGCTCTCGACTTACGACGGGGACCTCAGGGACCCGCTCTGGTGGCCTCAGGAAAGGCCAGTCCCCATGCGAGTTCCTCGGGGGCCTCTCGGGATTCCTCTCCCGTCGATGCCGGGGCCTAAGACCTTGTGTGGAGTCGGGGCCGGAACCTGAGGATTCCTCTCCAGTGCTGACATGGATCTTGGGGTACTTCTGGAGTCTCCCCAGGGGAGTCAGTCCTCGTCTCGAATGCGGGCATGCACTTGCGCTTTCCTCCAGAGCGGTAGCAGCAGTGTCACGCAGTCCGCCGCGTGGATCAAAGGATCTATGGTTTTCCCTCGAGTCTTTCCCACGAGGCTTTCCCACGAGGCTTTCCCACAGGGCTGTCCCACGTGCACACGTGGTGGGAGTCGATCCTCGGCTTGAACGTCAAGGCAGTGCAGGGAAAACAGGTTCCTCTGGAATGGACTGACACATCTGGGGGACTCTTGGAATGGTTTCACGACCCTGGAGTTCCTCTCGCCTTTCCTGTGGAGAGCGCCTCCTCTTGAGATGCGACGGGATTGCCGGGAATTCTTTCCCTATGAAACAGGGAAAGGATCCCTCATCTCGAGCTAGGAGGCGGAAACGGGGCTCCCCTGGATGTGTGCGGGACCCACGTGTTTCCTCTCGAGTGCAGACGGGTGTGTCGGGGAACTTCTTGAGTTGCAGCAAGGGTGTGAAGGACCCTTTGGAAGTTCCAGTGGTTAGATGTGATTGGCCTCGAGAAGCCTCAGCGGAAATGGGCCTCATCTCGCCTGGAGGGCAAAACCTCCTGGATTTTCTCGAGTTGCGGCAGGTGCTCTCGACTTACGACGGGGACCTCAGGGACCCGCTCTGGTGGCCTCAGGAAAGGCCAGTCCCCATGCGAGTTCCTCGGGGGCCTCTCGGTATTCCTCTCCCGTCAATGCCAGGGCCTAAGACCTTGTGTGGAGTCGGGGCCGGAACCTGAGGATTCCTCTCCAGTGCTGACATGGATCTTGGGGTACTTCTGGAGTCTCCCCAGGGGAGTCAGTCCTCGTCTCGAATGCGGGCATGCACTTGCGCTTTCCTCCAGAGCGGTAGCAGCAGTGTCACGCAGTCCGCCGCGTGGATCAAAGGATCTATGGTTTTCCCTCGAGTCTTTCCCACGAGGCTTTCCCACGAGGCTTTCCCACAGTGCTGTCCACGTGCACACGTGGTGGGAGTCGATCCTCGGCTTGAACGTCAAGGCAGTGCAGGGAAAACAGGTTCCTTGGAATGGACTGACACATCTGGGGGACTCTTGGAATGGTGTCACGACCCTGGAGTTCCTCTCGCCTTTCTTGTGGAGAGCGCCTCCTCTTGAGATGCGACGGGAACGCCGGGAATTCTTTCCCTACGAAACAGGGAAAGGATCCCTCATCTCGAGCTAGGAGGCGGAAACGGGGCTCCCCTGGGTGTGTGCGGGACCCCACGTGCTTCCTCTCGAGTGGAGACGGGTATGTCGGGGAACTTCTTGAGTTGCAGCAATGGTGTGAAGGACCCTTTGGAAGTTCCAGTGGTTAGATGTGATTGGCCTCGAGAAGCCTCAGCGGAAATGGGCCTCATCTCGCCTGGAGGGCAAAACCTCCTGGATTTTCTCGAAATGCGGCAGGTGCTCTCGACTTACGATGGGGACCTCAGGGAACCGCTCTGGTGGCCTCAGGAAAGGCCAGTCCCCATGCGAGTTCCACGGGGGCCTCTCGGGATTCCTCTCCCGTCGTTGCCGCGGCCTAAGACCTTGTGTGGAGTCGGGGCCGGAACCTGAGGATTCCTCTCCAGTGCTGACATGGATCTTGGGGTACTTCTGGAGTCTCCCCAGGGGAGTCAGTCCTCGTCTCGAATGCGGGCATGCACTTGCGCTTTCCTCCAGAGCGGTAGCAGCAGTGTCTCGCAGTCCTCCGCGTGGATCAAAGGATCTATGGTTTTCCCTCGAGTCTTTCCCACGAGGCTTTCCCACGAGGCTTTCCCACAGGGCTGTCCCACGTGCACACGTGGTGGGAGTCGATCCTCGGCTTGAACGTCAAGGCAGTGCAGGGAAAACAGGTTCCTCTGGAATGGACTGACACATCTGGGGGACTCTTGGAATGGTGGCATGACCCTGTAGTTCCTCTCGCCTTTCCTGTGGAGAGCGCCTCCTCTTGAGATGCGACGGGAACGCCGGGAATTCTTTCCCTACGAAACAGGGAAAGGATCCCTCATCTCGAGCTAGGAGGCGGAAACGGGGCTCCCCTGGATGTGTGCGGGACACCACGTGCTTCCTCTCGAGTGCAGACGGGTATGTCGGGGAACTTCTTGAGTTGCAACAAGGGTGTGAAGGACCCTTTGGAAGTTCCAGTGGTTAGATGTGATTGGCCTCGAGAAGCCTCAGCGGAAATGGGCCTCATCTCGCCTGGAGGGCAAACCCTCCTGGATTTTCTCGAGTTGCGGCAGGTGCTCTCGACTTACGACGGGGACCTCAGGGACCCGCTCTGGTGGCCTCAGGAAAGGCCAGTCCCCATGCGAGTTCCTCGGGGGCCACTCGGGATTCCTCTCCCGTCGATGCCGTGGCCTAAGACCTTGTGTGGAGTCGGGGCCGGAACCTGAGGATTCCTCTCCAGTGCTGACATGGATCTTGGGGTACTTCTGGAGTCTCCCCAGGGGAGTCAGTCCTCGTCTCGAATGCGGGCATGCACTTGCGCTTTCCTCCAGAGCGGTAGCAGCAGTGTCACGCAGTCCGCCGCTTGGATCAAAGGATCTATGGTTTTCCCTCGAGTCTTTCCCACGAGGCTTTCCCACGAGGCTTTCCCACAGGGCTGTCCCACGTGCACACGTGGTGGGAGTCGATCCTCGGCTTGAACGTCAAGGCAGTGCAGGGAAAACAGGTTCCTCTGGAATGGACTGACACATCTGGGGGACTCTTGGAATGGTGGCATGACCCTGGAGTTCCTCTCGCCTTTCCTGTGGAGAGCGCCTCCTCTTGAGATGCGACGGGAACGCCGGGAATTCTTTCCCTAGGAAACAGGGAAAGGATCCCTCATCTCGAGTTAGGAGGCGGAAACGGGGCTCCGCTGGATGTGTGCGGGACCCCACGTGCTTCCTCTCGATTGCAGACGGGTATGTCGGGGTACTTCTTGAGTTGCAGCAAGGGTGTGAAGGACCCTTTGGAAAGTCCAGTGGTTAGATGTGATTGGCCTCGAGAAGCCTCAGCGGATATGGGCCTCATCTCGCCTGGAGGGCAAAACCTCCTGGATTTTCTCGAGTTGGGGCAGGTGCTCTCGACTTACGACGGGGGCCTCAGGGACCCGCTCTGGTGGCCTCAGAAAAGGCCAGTCCCCATGCGAGTTCCTCGGGGGCCTCTCGGGATTCCTCTCCCGTCGATCCCGGGGCCTAAGACCTTGTGTGGAGTCGGGGCCGGAACCTGAGGATTCCTCTCCAGTGCTGACATGGATCCTGGGGTACTTCTTGAGTCTCCCCAGGGGAGTCAGTCCTCGTCTTGAATGCGGGCATGCACTTGCGCTTTCCTCCAGAGCGGTAGCAGCAGTGTCACGCAGTCCGCCGCGTGGATCAAAGGATCTATGGTTTTCCCTCGAGTCTTTCCCACGAGGCTTTCCCACGAGGCTTTCCCACAGGGCTGTCCCACGTGCACACGTGGTGGGAGTCGATCCTCGGCTTGAATGTCAAGGCAGTGCAGGGAAAACAGGTTCCTCTGGAATGGACTGACACATCTGGGGGACTCTTAGAATGGTGGCACGACCCAGGAGTTCCTCTCGCCTTTCCTGTGGAGAGCGCCTCCTCTTGAGATGCGACGGGAACGCCGGGAATTCTTTCCCTACGAAACAGGGAAAGGATCCCTCATCTCGAGCTAGGAGGCGGAAACGGGGCTTCCATGGATGTGTGCGGGACCCACGTGCTTCCTCTCGAGTGGAGACGGGTATGTCGGGGAACTTCTTGAGTTGCAGCAAGGGTGTGAAGGACCCTTTGGAAGTTCCAGTGGTTAGACGTGATTAGCCTCGAGAAGCCTCAGCGGAAATGGGCCTCATCTCGCCTGGAGGGCAAAACCTCCTGGATTTCCTCTAGTTGCGGCAGGTGCTCTCGACTTACGACGGGGACCTCAGGGACCCGCTCTGGTGGCCTCAGGAAAGGCCAGTCCCCATGCGAGTTCCTCGGGGGCCTCTCGGGATTCCTTTCCCGTCGATGACGGGGCCTAAGACCTTGTGTGGAGTCGGGGCCGGAACCTGAGGATTCCTCTCCAGTGCTGACATGGATCTTGGGGTAATTCTGGAGTCTCCCCAGGGGAGTCAGTCCTCGTCTCGAATGCGGGCATGCACTTGCGCTTTCCTCCAGAGCGGTAGCCGCAGTGTCACGCAGTCTGCCGCGTGGATCAAAGGATCTATGCTTTTCCCTCGAGTCTTTCCCACGAGGCTTTCCCACGAGGCTTTCCCACAGGGCTGTCCCACGTGCACAAGTGGTCGGAGTCGATCCTCGGCTTGAACGTCAAGGCAGTGCAGGGAAAACAGGTTCCTCTGGAATGGACTGACACATCTGGGGGACTCTTGGAATGGTGGCACGACCCTGGAGTTCCTCTCGCCTTTCCTGTGGAGAGCGCCTCCTCTTGAGATGCGACGGGAACGCCGGGAATTCTTTCCCTACGAAACAGGGAAAGGATCCCTCATCTCGAGCTAGGAGGCGGAAACGGAGCTCCCCTGGATGTGTGCGGGACCCCACGTGCTTCCTCTCGAGTGGAGACGGGTATGTCGGGGAACTTCTTGAGTTGCAGCAATGGTGTGAAGGACCCTTTGGAAGTTCCAGTGGTTAGATGTGATTGGCCTCGAGAAGCCTCAGCGGAAATGGGCCTCATCTCGCCTGGAGGGCAAAACCTCCTGGATTTTCTCGAAATGCGGCAGGTGCTCTCGACTTACGATGGGGACCTCAGGGAACTGCTCTGGTGGCCTCAGGAAAGGCCAGTCCCCATGCGAGTTCCACGGGGGCCTCTCGGGATTCCTCTCCCGTCGATGCCGGGGCCTAAGACCTTGTGTGGAGTCGGGGCCGGAACCTGAGGATTCCTCTCCAGTGCTGACATGGATCTTGGGGTACTTCTGGAGTCTCCCCAGGGGAGTCAGTCCTCGTCTCGAATGCGGGCATGCACTTGCGCTTTCCTCCAGAGCGGTAGCAGCAGTGTCACGCAGTCCGCCGCGTGGATCAAAGGATCTATGGTTTTCCCTCGAGTCTTTCCCACGAGGCTTTCCCACGAGGCTTTCCCACAGGGCTGTCCCACGTGCACACGTGGTGGGAGTCGATCCTCGGCTTGAACGTCAAGGCAGTGCAGGGAAAACAGGTTCCTCTGGAATGGACTGACACATCTGGGGGTCTCTTGGAATGGTGGCACGACCCTGGAGTTCCTCTCGCCTTTCCTGTGGAGAGCGCCTCCTCTTGAGATGCGACGGGAACGCCGGGAATTCTTTCCCTACGAAACAGGGAAAGGATCCCTCATCTCGAGCTAGGAGGCGGAAACGGGGCTTCCATGGATGTGTGCGGGACCCACGTGCTTCCTCTCGAGTGGAGACGGGTATGTCGGGGAACTTCTTGAGTTGCAGCAAGGGTGTGAAGGACCCTTTGGAAGTTCCAGTGGTTAGACGTGATTAGCCTCGAGAAGCCTCAGCGGAAATGGGCCTCATCTCGCCTGGAGGGCAAAACCTCCTGGATTTCCTCTAGTTGCGGCAGGTGCTCTCGACTTACGACGGGGACCTCAGGGACCCGCTCTGGTGGCCTCAGGAAAGGCCAGTCCCCATGCGAGTTCCTCGGGGGCCTCTCGGGATTCCTTTCCCGTCGATGACGGGGCCTAAGACCTTGTGTGGAGTCGGGGCCGGAACCTGAGGATTCCTCTCCAGTGCTGACATGGATCTTGGGGTAATTCTGGAGTCTCCCCAGGGGAGTCAGTCCTCGTCTCGAATGCGGGCATGCACTTGCGCTTTCCTCCAGAGCGGTAGCCGCAGTGTCACGCAGTCTGCCGCGTGGATCAAAGGATCTATGCTTTTCCCTCGAGTCTTTCCCACGAGGCTTTCCCACGAGGCTTTCCCACAGGGCTGTCCCACGTGCACAAGTGGTCGGAGTCGATCCTCGGCTTGAACATCAAGGCAGTGCAGGGAAAACAGGTTCCTCTGGAATGGACTGACACATCTGGGGGACTCTTGGAATGGTGGCACGACCCTGGAGTTCCTCTCGCCTTTCCTGTGGAGAGCGCCTCCTCTTGAGATGCGACGGGAACGCCGGGAATTCTTTCCCTACGAAACAGGGAAAGGATCCCTCATCTCGAGCTAGGAGGCGGAAACGGAGCTCCCCTGGATGTGTGCGGGACCCCACGTGCTTCCTCTCGAGTGGAGACGGGTATGTCGGGGAACTTCTTGAGTTGCAGCAATGGTGTGAAGGACCCTTTGGAAGTTCCAGTGGTTAGATGTGATTGGCCTCGAGAAGCCTCAGCGGAAATGGGCCTCATCTCGCCTGGAGGGCAAAACCTCCTGGATTTTCTCGAAATGCGGCAGGTGCTCTCGACTTACGATGGGGACCTCAGGGAACCGCTCTGGTGGCCTCAGGAAAGGCCAGTCCCCATGCGAGTTCCTCGGGGGCCTCTCGGGATTCCTCTCCCGTCGATGCCGGGGCCTAAGACCTTTTGTGGAGTCGGGGCCGGAACCTGAGGATTCCTCTCCAGTGCTGACATGGATCTTGGGGTACTTCTGGAGTCTCCCCAGGGGAGTCAGTCCTCGTCTCGAATGCGGGCATGCACTTGCGCTTTCCTCCAGAGCGGTAGCAGCAGTGTCTCGCAGTCCGCCGCGTGGATCAAAGGATCTATGGTTTTCCCTCGAGTCTTTCCCACGAGGCTTTCCCACGAGGCTTTCCCACAGGGCTGTCCCACGTGCACACGTGGTGGGAGTCGATCCTCGGTTTGAACGTCAAGGCAGTGCAGGGAAAACAGGTTCCTCTGGAATGGACTGACACATCTGGGGGACTCTTGGAATGGTGGCATGACCCTGGAGTTCCTCTCGCCTTTCCTGTGGAGAGCGCCTCCTCTTGAGATGCGACGGGAACGCCGGGAATTCTTTCCCTACGAAACAGGGAAAGGATCCCTCATCTCGAGCTAGGAGGCGGAAACGGGGCTCCCCTGGATGTGTGCGGGACACCACGTGCTTCCTCTCGAGTGGAGACGGGTATGTCGGGGAACTTCTTGAGTTGCAGCAAGGGTGTGAAGGACCCTTTGGAAGTTCCAGTGGTTAGATGTGATTGGCCTCGAGAAGCCTCAGCGGAAATGGGCCTCATCTCGCCTGGAGGGCAAAACCTCCTGGATTTTCTCGAGTTGCGGCAGGTGCTCTCGACTTACGACGGGGACCTCAGGGACCCGCTCTGGTGGCCTCAGGAAAGGCCAGTCCCCATGCGAGTTCCTCGGGGGCCACTCGGGAATCCTCTCCCGTCGATGCCGTGGCCTAAGACCTTGTGTGGAGTCGGGGACGGAACCTGAGGATTCCTCTCCAGTGCTGACATGGATCTTGGGGTACTTCTGGAGTCTCCCCAGGGGAGTCAGTCCTCGTCTCGAATGCGGGCATGCACTTGCGCTTTCCTCCAGAGCGGTAGCAGCAGTGTCACGCAGTCCGCCGCGTGGATCAAAGGATCTATGGTTTTCCCTCGAGTCTTTCCCACGAGGCTTTCCCACGAGGCTTTCCCACAGGGCTGTCCCACGTGCACACGTGGTGGGAGTCGATCCTCGGCTTGAACGTCAAGGCAGTGCAGGGAAAACAGGTTCCTCTGGAATGGACTGACACATCTGGGGGACTCTTGGAATGGTGGCATGACCCTGGAGTTCCTCTCGCCTTTCCTGTGGAGAGCGCCTCCTCTTGAGATGCGACGGGAACGCCGGGAATTCTTTCCCTACGAAACAGGGAAAGGATCCCTCATCTCGAGTTAGGAGGCGGAAACGGGGCTCCCCTGGATGTGTGCGGGACCCCACGTGCTTCCTCTCGATTGCAGACGGGTATGTCGGGGTACTTCTTGAGTTGCAGCAAGGGTGTGAAGGACCCTTTGGAAAGTCCAGTGGTTAGATGTGATTGGCCTCGAGAAGCCTCAGCGGAAATGGGCCTCATCTCGCCTGGAGGGCAAAACCTCCTGGATTTTCTCGAGTTGGGGCAGGTGCTCTCGACTTACGACGGGGGCCTCAGGGACCCGCTCTGGTGGCCTCAGAAAAGGCCAGTCCCCATGCGAGTTCCTCGGGGGCCTCTCGGGATTCCTCTCCCGTCGATGCCGGGGCCTAAGACCTTGTGTGGAGTCGGGGCCGGAACCTGAGGATTCCTCTCCAGTGCTGACATGGATCTTGGGGTACTTCTGGAGTCTCCCCAGGGGAGTCAGTCCTCGTCTCGAATGCGGGCATGCACTTGCGCTTTCCTCCAGAGTGGTAGCAGCAGTGTCACGCAGTCCGCCGCGTGGATCAAAGGATCTATGGTTTTCCCTCGAGTCTTTCCCACGAGGCTTTCCCACGAGGCTTTCCCACAGGGCTGTCCCACGTGCACACGTGGTGGGAGACGATCCTCGGCTTGAACGTCAAGGCAGTGCAGGGAAAACAGGTTCCTCTGGAATGGACTGACACATCTGGGGGACTCTTGGAATGGTGGCATGACCCTGGAGTTCCTCTCGCCTTTCCTGTGGAGAGCGCCTCCTCTTGAGATGCGACGGGAACGCCGGGAATTCTTTCCCTACGAAACAGGGAAAGGATCCCTCATCTCGAGCTAGGAGGCGGAAACGGGGCTCCCCTGGATGTGTGCGGGACACCACTTGCTTCCTCTCGAGTGCAAACGGGTATGTCGGGGAAGTTCTTAAGTTGCAGCAAGGGTGTGAAGGACCCTTTGGAAGTTCCAGTGGTTAGATGTGATTGGCCTCGAGAAGCCTCAGCGGAAATGGGCCTCATCTCGCCTGGAGGGCAAAACCTCCTGGATTTTCTCGAGTTGCGGCAGGTGCTCTCGACTTACGACGGGGACCTCAGGGACCCGCTCTGGTGGCCTCAGGAAAGGCCAGTCCCCATGCGAGTTCCTCGGGGGCCTCTCGGGATTCCTCTCCCGTCGATGCCGGGGCCTAAGACCTTGTGTGGAGTCGGGGCCGGAACCTGAGGATTCCTCTCCAGTGCTGACATGGATCTTGGGGTACTTCTGGAGTCTCCCCAGGGGAGTCAGTCCTCGTCTCGAATGCGGGCATGCACTTGCGCTTTCCTCCAGAGCGGTAGCAGCAGTGTCACGCAGTCCGCCGCGTGGATCAAAGGATCTATGGTTTTCCCTCGAGTCTTTCCCACGAGGCTTTACCACGAGGCTTTCCCACAGGGCTGTCCCACGTGCACACGTGGTGGGAGACGATCCTCGGCTTGAACGTCAAGGCAGTGCAGGGAAAACAGGTTCCTCTGGAATGGACTGACACATCTGGGGGACTCTTGGAATGGTGGCATGACCCTGGAGTTCCTCTCGCCTTTCCTGTGGAGAGCGCCTCCTCTTGAGATGCGACGGGAACGCCGGGAATTCTTTCCCTACGAAACAGGGAAAGGATCCCTCATCTCGAGCTAGGAGGCGGAAACGGGGCTCCCCTGGATGTGTGCGGGACACCACTTGCTTCCTCTCGAGTGCAAACGGGTATGTCGGGGAAGTTCTTAAGTTGCAGCAAGGGTGTGAAGGACCCTTTGGAAGTTCCAGTGGTTAGATGTGATTGGCCTCTAGAAGCCTCAGCGGAAATGGGCCTCATCTCGCCTGGAGGGCAAAACCTCCTGGATTTTCTCGAGTTGCGGCAGGTGCTCTCGACTTACGACGAGGACCTCAGGGACCCGCTCTGGTGGCCTCAGGAAAGGCCAGTCCCCATGCGAGTTCCGCGGGGGCGTCTCGGGATTCCTCTCCCGTCGATGCCGGGGCCTAAGACCTTGTGTGGAGTCGAGGCTGGAACCTGAGGATTCCTCTCCAGTGCTGCCATGGATCTTGGGGTACTTCTGGATTCTCCCCAGGGGAGTCAGTCCTCGTTTCGAATGTGGGCATGCACTTGCGCTTTCCTCCAGAGCGGTAGCAGCAGTGTCACGCAGTCCGCCGCGTGGATCAAAGGATCTATGGTTTTCCCTCGAGTCTTTCCCACGAGGCTTTCCCACGAGGCTTTCCCACAGGGCTGTCCCACGTGCACACGTGGTGGGAGTCGATCCTCGGCTTGAACGTCAAGGCAGTGCAGGGAAAACAGGTTCCTCTGGAATGGACTGACATATCTGGGGGACTCTTGGAATGGTGGCACGACCCTGGAGTTCCTCTCGCCTTTCCTGTGGAGAGCGCCTCCTCTTGAGATGCGACGGGAACGCCGGGAATTCTTTCCCTACGAAACAGGGAAAGGATCCCTCATCTCGAGCTAGGAGGCGGAAACGGGGCTCCCCTGGATGTGTGCGGGACACCACGTGCTTCCTCTCGAGTGCAGACGGGTATGTCGGGGAACTTCTTGAGTTGCAGCAATGGTGTGAAGGACCCTTTGGAAGTTCCAGTGGTTAGATGTGATTGGCCTCGAGAAGCCTCAGCGGAAATGGGCCTCATCTCGCCTGGAGGGCAAAACCTCCTGGATTTTCTCGAGTTGCGGCAGGTGCTCTCGACTTACGACGGGGACCTCAGGGACCCGCTCTGGTGGCCTCAGGAAAGGCCAGTCCCCATGCGAGTTCCTCGGGGGCCTCTCGGGATTCCTCTCCCGTCGATGCCGGGGCCTAAGACCTTGTGTGGAGTCGGGGCCGTAACCTGAGGATTCCTCTCCAGTGCTGACATGGATCTTGGGGTACTTCTGGAGTCTCCCCAGGGAGGTCAGTCCTTGTCTTGAATGCGGGCATGCACTTGCGCTTTCCTCCAGAGTGGTAGCAGCAGTGTCACGCAGTCCACCGCGTGGATCAAAGGATCTATGGTTTTCCCTCGAGTCTTTCCCACGAGGCTTTCCCACGAGGCTTTCCCACAGGGCTGTCCCACGTGCACACGTGGTGGGAGTCGATCCTCGGCTTGAACGTCAAGGCAGTGCAGGGAAAACAGGTTCCTCTGGAATGGACTGACACATCTGGGGGACGCTTGGAATCGTGGCACGACCCTTCAGTTCTTCTCGCCTTTCCTGTGGAGAGCACCTCCTCTTGAGATGCGACGGGAACGCCGGAATTCTTTCCCTACGAAACAGGGAAAGGATCCCTCATCTCGAGCTAGGAGGCGGAAACGGGGCTCCCCTGGATGTGTGCGGGACACACGTGCTTCCTCTCGAGTGGAGACGGGTATGTCGGGGAACTTCTTGAGTTGCCGCAAGGGTGTGAAGGACCCTTTGGAAGTTCCAGTGGTTAGTCGTGATTAGCCTCGAGAAGCCTCAGCGGAAATGGGCCTCATCTCGCCTGGAGGGCAAAACCGCATGGATTTTCTCGAGTTGCGGCAGGTGCTCTCGACTTATGACGGGGACCTCAGGGACCCGCTCTGGTGGCCTCAGGAAAGGCCAGTCCCCATGCGAGTTCCGCGGGAGCGTCTCGGGATTCCTCTCCCGTCGATGCCGGCGCCTAAGACCTTGTGTGGAGTCGGGGCCGGAACCTGAGGATTCCTCTCCAGTGCTGACATGGATCTTGGGGTACTTCTGGAGTCTCCCCAGGGGAGTCAGTCCTCGTCTCGAATGCGGGCATGCACTTGCGCTTTCCTCCAGAGCGGTAGCAGCAGTGTCACGCAGTCCGCCGCGTGGATCAAAGGATCTATGGTTTTCCCTCGAGTCTTTCCCACGAGGCTTTCCCACGAGGCTTTCCCACAGGGCTGTCCCACGTGCACACGTGGTGGGAGTCGATCCTCGGCTTGAACGTCAAGGCAGTTCAGGGAAAACAGGTTCCTCTGGAATGGACTGACACATCTGGGGGACTCTTGGAATGGTGGCAAGACCCTGGAGTTCCTCTCGCCTTTCCTGTGGAGAGCGCCTCCTCTTGAGATGCGACGGGAACGCCGGGAATTCTTTCCCTACGAAACAGAGAAAGGATCCCTCATCTCGAGCTAGGAGGCGGAAACGGGGCTCCCCTGGATGTGTGCGGGACCCCACGTGCTTCCTCTCTAGTGGAGACGGGTATGTCGGGGAACTTCTTGAGTTGCAGCAATGTTGTGAAGGACCCTTTGGAAGTTCCAGTGGTTAGATGTGATTGGCCTCGAGAAGCCTCAGCGGAAATGGGCCTCATCTCGCCTGGAGGGCAAAACCTCCTGGATTTTCTCGAGTTGCGGCAGGTGCTCTCGACTTACGACGGGGACCTCAGGGACCCGCTCTGGTGGCCTCAGGAAAGGCCAGTCCCCATGCGAGTTCCTCGGGGGCCTCTCGGGATTCCTCTCCCGTCGATGCCTGGGCCTAAGACCTTGTGTGGAGTCGGGGCCGGAACCTGAGGATTCCTCTCCAGTGCTGACATGGATCTTGGGGTACTTCTGGAGTCTCCCCAGGGGAGTCAGTCCTCGTCTCGAATGCGGGCATGCACTTGCGCTTTCCTCCAGAGCGGTAGCAGCAGTGTCACGCAGTCCGCCCAATGGATCAAAGGATCTATGGTTTTCCCTCGAGTCTTTCCCACGAGGCTTTCCCACGAGGCTTTCCCACAGGGCTGTCCCACGTGCACACGTGGTGGGAGTCGATCCTCGGCTTGAACGTCAAGGCAGTGCAGGGAAAACAGGTTCCTCTGGAATGGACTGACACATCTGGGGGACTCTTGGAATGGTGGCACGACCCTGGAGTTCCTCTCGCCTTTCCTGTGGAGAGCGCCTCCTCTTGAGATGCGACGGGAATGCCGGGAATTCTTTCCCTACGAAACAGGGAAAGGATCCCTCATCTCGAGCTAGGAGGCCGAAACGGGGCTCCCCTGGATGTGTGCGGGACCCATGTGCTTCCTCTCGAGTGGAGACGGGTATGTCGGGGAACTTCTTGAGTTGCCGCAAGGGTGTGAAGGACCCTTTGGAAGTTCCAGTGGTTAGACGTGATTAGCCTCGAGAAGCCTCAGCGGAAATGGGCCTCATCTCGCCTGGAGGGCAAAACCGCCTGGATTTTCTCGAGTTGCGGCAGGTGCTCTCGACTTACGACGGGGACCTCAGGGACCCGCTCTGGTGGCCTCAGGAAAGGCCAGTCCCCATGCGAGTTCCGCGGGAGCGTCTCGGGATTCCTCTCCCGTCGATGCCGGCGCCTAAGACCTTGTGTGGAGTCGGGGCCGGAACCTGAGGATTCCTCTCCAGTGCTGACATGGATCTTGCGGTACTTCTGGAGTCTCCCCAGGGGAGTCAGTCCTCGTCTCGAATGCGGGCATGCACTTCCGCTTTCCTCCAGAGCGGTAGCAGCAGTGTCACACAGTCCGCCGCGTGGATCAAAGGATCTATGGTTTTCCCTCGAGTCTTTCCCACGAGGCTTTCCCACGAGGCTTTCCCACAGGGCTGTCCCACGTGCACACGTGGTGGGAGACGATCCTCGGCTTGAACGTCAAGGCAGTGCAGGGAAAACAGGTTCCTCTGGAATGGACTGACACATCTGGGGGACTCTTGGAATGGTGGCATGACCCTGGAGTTCCTCTCGCCTTTCCTGTGGAGAGCGCCTCCTCTTGAGATGCGACGGGAACGCCGGGAATTCTTTCCCTACGAAACAGGGAAAGGATCCCTCATCTCGAGCTAGGAGGCGGAAACGGGGCTCCCCTGGATGTGTGCGGGACACCACGTGCTTCCTCTCGAGTGCAAACGGGTATGTCGGGGAAGTTCTTAAGTTGCAGCAAGGGTGTGAAGAACCCTTTGGAAGTTCCAGTGGTTAGATGTGATTGGCCTCTAGAAGCCTCAGCGGAAATGGGCCTCATCTCGCCTGGAGGGCAAAACCTCCTGGATTTTCTCGAGTTGCGGCAGGTGCTCTCGACTTACGACGAGGACCTCAGGGACCCGCTCTGGTGGCCTCAGGAAAGGCCAGTCCCCATGCGAGTTCCTCGGGGGCCTCTCGGGATTCCTCTCCCGTCGATGCCGGGGCCTAAGACCTTGTGTGGAGTCGGGGCCGGAACCTGAGGATTCCTCTCCAGTGCTGACATGGATCTTGGGGTACTTCTGGAGTCTCCCCAGGGGAGTCAGTCCTCGTCTCGAATGCGGGCATGCACTTGCGCTTTCCGCCAGAGCGGTAGCAGCAGTGTCACGCAGTCCGCCCAATGGATCAAAGGATCTATGGTTTTCCTCGAGTCTTTTCCACGAGGCTTTCCCACGAGGCTTTCCCACAGGGCTGTCCCACGTGCACACGTGGTGGGAGTCGATCCTCGGCTTGAACGTCAAGGCAGTTCAGGGAAAACAGGTTCCTCTGGAATGGACTGACACATCTGGGGGACTCTTGGAATGGTGGCCCGACCCTGGAGTTCCTCTCGCCTTTCCTGTGGAGAGCGCCTCCTCTTGAGATGCGACTGGAACGCCGGGAATTCTTTCCCTACGAAACAGGGAAAGGATCCCTCATCTCGAGCTAGGAGGCGGAAACGGGGCTCCCCTGGATGTGTGCAGGACCCACGTGCTTCCTCTCGAGTGGAGACGGGTATGTCGGGGAACTTCTTGAGGTGCAGCAATGGTGTGAAGGACCCTTTGGAAGTTCCAGTGGTTAGATGTGATTGGCCTCGAGAAGCCTCAGCGGAAATGGGCCTCATCTCGCCTGGAGGGCAAAACCTCCTGGATTTTCTCGAGTTGCGGCAGGTGCTCTCGACTTACGACGGGGACCTCAGGGACCCGCTCTGGTGGCCTCAGGAAAGGCCAGTCCCCATGCGAGTTCCTCGGGGGCCTCTCGGGATTCCTCTCCCGTCGATGCCGGGGCCTAAGACCTTGTGTGGAGTCGGGGCCGGAACCTGAGGATTCCTCTCCAGTGCTGACATGGATCTTGGGGTATTTCTGGAGTCTCCCCAGGGGAGTCAGTCCTTGTCTTGAATGCGGGCATGCACTTGCGCTTTCCTCCAGAGTGGTAGCAGCAGTGTCACGCAGTCCACCGCGTGGATCAAAGGATCTATGGTTTTCCCTCGAGTCTTTCCCACGAGGCTTTCCCACGAGGCTTTCCCACAGGGCTGTCCCACGTGCACACGTGGTGGGAGTCGATCCTCGGCTTGAACGTCAAGGCAGTGCAGGGAAAACAGGTTCCTCTGGAATGGACTGACACATCTGGGGGACGCTTGGAATGGTGGCACGACCCTTCAGTTCTTCTCGCCTTTCCTGTGGAGAGCACCTCCTCTTGAGATGCGCCGGGAACGCCGGAATTCTTTCCCTACGAAACAGGGAAAGGATCCCTCATCTCGAGCTAGGAGGGGGAAACGGGGCTCCCCTGGATGTGTGCGGGACCCATGTGCTTCCTCTCGAGTGGAGACGGGTATGTCGGGGAACTTCTTGAGTTGCCGCAAGGGTGTGAAGGACCCTTTGGAAGTTCCAGTGGTTAGACGTGATTAGCCTCGAGAAGCCTCAGCGGAAATGGGCCTCATCTCGCCTGGAGGGCAAAACCGCCTGGATTTTCTCGAGTTGCGGCAGGTGCTCTCGACTTACGACGGGGACCTCAGGGACCCGCTCTGGTGGCCTCAGGAAAGGCCAGTCCCCATGCGAGTTCCGCGGGAGCGTCTCGGGATTCCTCTCCCGTCGATGCCGGCGCCTAAGACCTTGTGTGGAGTCGGGGCCGGAACCTGAGGATTCCTCTCCAGTGCTGACATGGATCTTGGGCTACTTATGGAGTCTCCCCAGGGGAGTCAGTCCTCGTCTCGAATGCGGGCATGCACTTGCGCTTTCCTCCAGAGCGGTAGCAGCAGTGTCACGCAGTCCGCCGCGTGGATCAAAGGATCTATGGTTTTCCCTCGAGTCTTTCCCACGAGGCTTTCCCACGAGGCTTTCCCACAGGGCTGTCCCACGTGCACACGTGGTGGGAGTCGATCCTCGGCTTGAACGTCAAGGCAGTGCAGGGAAAACAGGTTCCTCTGGAATGGACTGACACATCTGGGGGACTCTTGGAATGGTGGCAAGACCCTGGAGTTCCTCTCGCCTTTCCTGTGGAGAGCGCCTCCTCTTGAGATGCGACGGGAACGCCGGGAATTCTTTCCCTACGAAACAGAGAAAGGATCCCTCATCTCGAGCTAGGAGGCGGAAACGGGGCTCCCCTGGATGTGTGCGGGACCCCACGTGCTTCCTCTCGAGTGGAGACGGGTATGTCGGGGAACTTCTTGAGTTGCAGCAATGTTGTGAAGGACCCTTTGGAAGTTCCAGTGGTTAGATGTGATTGGCCTCGAGAAGCCTCAGCGGAAATGGGCCTCATCTCGCCTGGAGGGCAAAACCTCCTGGATTTTCTCGAGTTGCGGCAGGTGCTCTCGACTTACGACGGGGACCTCAGGGACCCGCTCTGGTGGCCTCAGGAAAGGCCAGTCCCCATGCGAGTTCCTCGGGGGCCTCTCGGGATTCCTCTCCCGTCGATGCCGGGGCCTAAGACCTTGTGTGGAGTCGGGGCCGGAACCTGAGGATTCCTCTCCAGTGCTGACATGGATCTTGGGGTACTTCTGGAGTCTCCCCAGGGGAGTCAGTCCTCGTCTCGAATGCGGGCATGCACTTGCGCTTTCCTCCAGAGCGGTAGCAGCAGTGTCACGCAGTCCGCCCAATGGATCAAAGGATCTATGGTTTTCCCTCGAGTCTTTCCCACGAGGCTTTCCCACGAGGCTTTCCCACAGGGCTGTCCCACGTGCACACGTGGTGGGAGTCGATCCTCGGCTTGAACGTCAAGGCAGTGCAGGGAAAACAGGTTCCTCTGGAATGGACTGACACATCTGGGGGACTCTTGGAATGGTGGCACGACCCTGGAGTTCCTCTCGCCTTTCCTGTGGAGAGCGCCTCCTCTTGAGATGCGACGGGAATGCCGGGAATTCTTTCCCTACGAAACAGGGAAAGGATCCCTCATCTCGAGCTAGGAGGCGGAAACGGGGCTCCCCTGGATGTGTGCGGGACCCCACGTGCTTCCTCTCGAGTGGAGACGGGTATGTCGGGGAACTTCTTGAGGTGCAGCAACGGTGTGAAGGACCCTTTGGAAGTTCCAGTGGTTAGATGTGATTAGCCTCGAGAAGCCTCAGCGGAAATGGGCCTCATCTCGCCTGGAGGGCAAAACCTCCTGGATTTTCTCGAGTTGCGGCAGGTGCTCTCGACTTACGACGGGGACCTCAGGGACCCGCTCTGGTGGCCTCAGGAAAGGCCAGTCCCCATGCGAGTTCCGCGGGAGCGTCTCGGGATTCCTCTCCCGTCGATGCCGGCGCCTAAGACCTTGTGTGGAGTCGGGGCCGGAACCTGAGGATTCCTCTCCAGTGCTGACATGGATCTTGGGGTACTTCTGGAGTCTCCCCAGGGGAGTCAGTCCTTGTCTTGAATGCGGGCATGCACTTGCGCTTTCCTCCAGAGTGGTAGCAGCAGTGTCACGCAGTCCACCGCGTGGATCAAAGGATCTATGGTTTTCCCTCGAGTCTTTCCCACGAGGCTTTCCCACGAGGCTTTCCCACAGGGCTGTCCCACGTGCACACGTGGTGGGAGTCGATCCTCGGCTTGAACGTCAAGGCAGTGCAGGGAAAACAGGTTCCTCTGGAATGGACTGACACATCTGGGGGACGCTTGGAATGGTGGCACGACCCTTCAGTTCTTCTCGCCTTTCCTGTGGAGCGCACCTCCTCTTGAGATGCGACGGGAACGCCGGGAATTCTTTCCCTACGAAACAGGGAAAGGATCCCTCATCTCGAGCTAGGAGGCGGAAACGGGGCTCCCCTGGATGTGTGCGGGACCCACGTGCTTCCTCTCGAGTGGAGACGGGTATGTCGGGGAACTTCTTGAGTTGCAGCAAGGGTGTGAAGGACCCTTTGGAAGTTCCAGTGGTTAGACGTGATTAGCCTCGAGAAGCCTCAGTGGAAATGGGCCTCATCGCGCCTGGAGGGCAAAACCTCCTGGATTTTCTCGAGTTGCGGCAGGTGATCTCGACTTACGACGGGGACCTCAGGGACCCGCTCTGGTGGCCTCAGGAAAGGCCAGTCCCCATGCGAGTTCCTCGGGGGCCTCTCGGGATTCCTCTCCCGTCGATGCCGGGGCCTAAGACCTTGTGTTTAGTCGGGGCCGGAACCTGAGGATTCCTCTCCAGTGCTGACATGGATCTTGGGGTACTTCTGGAGTCTCCCCAGGAGAGTCAGTCCTCGTCTCGAATGCGGGCATGCACTTGCGCTTTCCTCCAGAGCGGTAGCAGCAGTGTCACGCAGTCCGCCGCGTGGATCAAAGGATGTATGGTTTTCCCTCGAGTCTTTCCCACGAGGCTTTCCCACGAGGCTTTCCCACAGGGCTGTCCCACGTGCACACGTGGTGGGAGTCGATCCTCGGCTTGAACGTCAAGGCAGTGCAGGGAAAACAGGTTCCTCTGGAATGGACTGACACATCTGGGGGACTCTTGGAATGGTGGCACGACCCTGGAGTTCCTCTCGCCTTTCCTGTGGAGAGCGCCTCCTCTTGAGATGCGACGGGAACGCCGGGAATTCTTTCCCTACGAAACAGGGAAAGGATCCCTCATCTCGAGCTAGGAGGCGGAAACGGGGCTCCCCTGGATGTGTGCGGGACCCCACGTGCTTCCTCACGAGTGGAGACGGGTTTGTCGGGGAACTTCTTGAGTTGCAGCAATGGTGTGAAGGACCCTTTGGAAGTTCCAGTGGTTAGATGTGATTGGCCTCGAGAAGCCTCAGCGGAAATGGGCCTCATCTCGCCTGGAGGGCAAAACCTCCTGGATTTTCTCGAGTTGCGGCAGGTGCTCTCGACTTACGACGGGGACCTCAGGGACGCGCTCTGGTGGCCTCAGGAAAGGCCAGTCCCCATGCGAGTTCCGCGGGGGCGTCTCGGGATTCCTCTCCCGTCGATGCCGGGGCCTAAGACCTTGTGTGGAGTCGAGGCTGGAACCTGAGGATTCCTCTCCAGTGCTGCCATGGATCTTGGGGTACTTCTGGATTCTCCCCAGGGGAGTCAGTCCTCGTTTCGAATGTGGGCATGCACTTGCGCTTTCCTCCAGAGCGGTAGCAGCAGTGTCACGCAGTCCGCCGCGTGGATCAAAGGATCTATGGTTTTCCCTCGAGTCTTTCCCACGAGGCTTTCCCACGAGGCTTTCCCACAGGGCTGTCCCACGTGCACACGTGGTGGGAGTCGATCCTCGGCTTGAACGTCAAGGCAGTGCAGGGAAAACAGGTTCCTCTGGAATGGACTGACACATCTGGGGGACGCTTGGAATGGTGGCACGACCCTTCAGTTCTTCTCGCCTTTCCTGTGGAGAGCACCTCCTCTTGAGATGCGACGGGAACGCCGGAATTCTTTCCCTACGAAACAGGGAAAGGATCCCTCATCTCGAGCTAGGAGGGGGAAACGGGGCTCCTCTGGATGTGTGCGGGACCCATGTGCTTCCTCTCGAGTGGAGACGGGTATGTCGGGGAACTTCTTGAGTTCCCGCAAGGGTGTGAAGGACCCTTTGGAAGTTCCAGTGGTTAGACGTGATTAGCCTCGAGAAGCCTCAGCGGAAATGGGCCTCATCTCGCCTGGAGGGCAAAACCGCCTGGATTTTCTCGAGTTGCGGCAGGTGCTCTCGACTTACGACGGGGACCTCAGGGACCCGCTCTGGTGGCCTCAGGAAAGGCCAGTCCCCATGCGAGTTCCGCGGGAGCGTCTCGGGATTCCTCTCCCGTCGATGCCGGCGCCTAAGACCTTGTGTGTAGTCGGGGCCGGAACCTGAGGATTCCTCTCCAGTGCTGATATGGATCTTGGGGTACTTCTGGAGTCTCCCCAGGGGAGTCAGTCCTCGTCTCGAATGCGGGCATGCACTTGCGCTTTCCTCCAGAGCGGTAGCAGCAGTGTCACGCAGTCCGCCGCGTGGATCAAAGGATCTATGGTTTTCCCTCGAGTCTTTCCCACGAGGCTTTCCCACGAGGCTTTCCCACAGGGATGTCCCACGTGCACACGTGGTGGGAGTCGATCCTCGGCTTGAACGTCAAGGCAGTGCAGGGAAAACAGGTTCCTCTGGAATGGACTGACACATCTGGGGGACTCTTGGAATGGTGGCAAGACCCTGGAGTTCCTCTCGCCATTCCTGTGGAGAGCGCCTCCTCTTGAGATGCGACGGGAACGCCGGGAATTCTTTCCCTACGAAACAGAGAAAGGATCCCTCATCTCGAGCTAGGAGGCGGAAACGGGGCTCCCCTGGATGTGTGCGGGACCCCACGTGCTTCCTCTCGAGTGGAGACGGGTATGTCGGGGAACTTCTTGAGTTGCAGCAATGTTGTGAAGGACCCTTTGGAAGTTCCAGTGGTTAGATGTGATTGGCCTCGAGAAGCCTCAGCGGAAATGGGCCTCATCTCGCCTGGAGGGCAAAACCTCCTGGATTTTCTCGAGTTGCGGCAGGTGCTCTCGACTTACGACGGGGACCTCAGGGACCCGCTCTGGTGGCCTCAGGAAAGGCCAGTCCCCATGCGAGTTCCTCGGGGGCCTCTCGGGATTCCTCTCCCGTCGATGCCGGGGCCTAAGACCTTGTGTGGAGTCGGGGCCGGAACCTGAGGATTCCTCTCCAGTGCTGACATGGATCTTGGGGTATTTCTGGAGTCTCCCCAGGGGAGTCAGTCCTCGTCTCGAATGCGGGCATGCACTTGCGCTTTCCTCCAGAGCGGTAGCAGCAGTGTCACGCAGTTCGCCGCGTGGATCAAAGGATCTATGGTTTTCCCTCGAGTCTTTCCCACGAGGCTTTCCCACGAGGCTTTCCCACAGGGCTGTCCCACGTGCACACGTGGTGGGAGTCGATCCTCGGCTTGAACGTCAAGGCAGTGCAGGGAAAACAGGTTCCTCTGCAATGGACTGACACATCTGGGGGACTCTTGGAATGGTGGCAAGACCCTGGAGTTCCTCTCGCCTTTCCTGTGGAGAGCGCCTCCTCTTGAGATGCGACGGGAACGCCGGGAATTCTTTCCCTACGAAACAGGGAAAGGATCCCTCATCTCGAGCTAGGAGGCGGAAACGGGGCTCCCCTGGATGTGTGCGGGACCCTCGTGCTTCCTCTCGAGTGGAGACGGGTATGTCGGGGAACTTCTTGAGTTGCAGCAAGGGTGTGAATGACCCTTTGGAAGTTCCAGTGGTTAGATGTGATTAGCCTCGAGAAGCCTCAGCGGAAATGGGCCTCATCTCGCCTGGAGGGCAAAACCTCCTGGATTTTCTCGAGTTGCGGCAGGTGCTCTCGACTTACGACGGGGACCTCAGGGACCCGCTCTGGTGGCCTCAGGAAAGGCCAGACCCATGCGAGTTCCTCGGGGGCCTCTCGGGATTCCTCTCCGGTCGATGCCGGGGCTTAAGACCTTGTGTGGAGTCGGGGCCGGAACCTGAGGATTCCTCTCCAGTGCTGACATGGATCTTGGGGTACTTCTGGAGTCTCCCCAGGGGAGTCAGTCCTCGTCTCGAATGCGGGAATGCCCTTGCGCTTTCCTCCAGAGCTGTAGGAGAAGTGTCACGCAGTCCGCCACGTGGATCAAAGGATCTATGGTTTCCCTCGAGTCTTTCCCACGAGGCTTTCCCACGAGGCTTTCCCACAGTGCTGTCCCACGTGCACACGTGGTGGGAGTCAATCCTCGGCTTGAATGTCAAGGCAGTGCAGGGAAAACAGGTTCCTCTGGAATGGACTGACACATCTGGGGGACTCTTGGAATGGTGGCACGACCCTGAAGTTCCTCTCGCCTTTCCTGTGGAGAGCGCCTCCTCTTGAGATGCGACGGGAACGCCGGGAATTCTTTCCCTACGAAACAGGGAAAGGATCCCTCATCTCGAGCTAGGAGGCGGAAACGGGGCTCCCCTGGATGTGTGCGGGACCCCACGTGCTTCCTCTCGAGTGGAGACGGGTATGTCTGGGAACTTCTTGAGTTGTAGCAAGGGTGTGAAGGACCCTTTGGAAGTTCCAGTGGTTAGACGTGATTAGCCTCGAGAAGCCTCAGCGGAAATGGGCCTCATCTCGCCTGGAGGGCAAAACCTCCTGGATTTTCTCGAGTTGCGGCAGGTTCTCTCGACTTACGACTGGGACCTCAGGGACCCGCTCTGGTGGCCTCAGGAAAGGCCAGTCCCCATGCGAGTTCCTCAGGGGGCTCTCGGGATCCCTCTCCCGTCGATGCCGGGGCCTAAGACCTTGTGTGGAGTCGGGGCCGGAACCTGAGGATTCCTCTCCAGTGCTGACATGGATCTTGTGGTACTTCTGGAGTCTCCCCAGGGGAGTCAGTCCTCGTCTCGAATGCGGGCATGCACTTGCGCTTACCTCCAGAGCGGTAGCAGCAGTGTCACGCAGTCCGTTGCGTGGGTCAAAGGATGTATGGTTTTCCCTCGAGTCTTTCCCACGAGGCTTTCCCACGAGGCTTTCCCACAGGGCTGTCCCACGTGCACACGTGGTGGGAGTCGATCCTCGGCTTGAACGTCAAGGCAGTGCAGGGAAAACAGGTTCCTCTGGAATGGACTGACACATCTGGGGGACTCTTGGAATGGTGGCACGACCCTGGAGTTCCTCTCGCCTTTCCTGTGGAGAGCGCCTCCTCTTGAGATGCGACGGGAACGCCGGGAATTCTTTCCCTACGAAACAGGGAAAGGATCCCTCATCTCGAGCTAGGAGGCGGAAACGGGGCTCCCCTGGATGTGTGCGGGACCCCACGTGCTTCCTCACGAGTGGAGACGGGTTTGTCGGGGAACTTCTTGAGTTGCAGCAATGGTGTGAAGGACCCTTTGGAAGTTCCAGTGGTTAGATGTGATTGGCCTCGAGAAGCCTCAGCGGAAATGGGCCTCATCTCGCCTGGAGGGCAAAACCTCCTGGATTTTCTCGAGTTGCGGCAGGTGCTCTCGACTTACGACGGGGACCTCAGGGACGCGCTCTGGTGGCCTCAGGAAAGGCCAGTCCCCATGCGAGTTCCGCGGGGGCGTCTCGGGATTCCTCTCCCGTCGATGCCGGGGCCTAAGACCTTGTGTGGAGTCGAGGCTGGAACCTGAGGATTCCTCTCCAGTGCTGCCATGGATCTTGGGGTACTTCTGGATTCTCCCCAGGGGAGTCAGTCCTCGTTTCGAATGTGGGCATGCACTTGCGCTTTCCTCCAGAGCGGTAGCAGCAGTGTCACGCAGTCCGCCGCGTGGATCAAAGGATCTATGGTTTTCCCTCGAGTCTTTCCCACGAGGCTTTCCCACGAGGCTTTCCCACAGGGCTGTCCCACGTGCACACGTGGTGGGAGTCGATCCTCGGCTTGAACGTCAAGGCAGTGCAGGGAAAACAGGTTCCTCTGGAATGGACTGACACATCTGGGGGACGCTTGGAATGGTGGCACGACCCTTCAGTTCTTCTCGCCTTTCCTGTGGAGAGCACCTCCTCTTGAGATGCGACGGGAACGCCGGAATTCTTTCCCTACGAAACAGGGAAAGGATCCCTCATCTCGAGCTAGGAGGGGGAAACGGGGCTCCTCTGGATGTGTGCGGGACCCATGTGCTTCCTCTCGAGTGGAGACGGGTATGTCGGGGAACTTCTTGAGTTCCCGCAAGGGTGTGAAGGACCCTTTGGAAGTTCCAGTGGTTAGACGTGATTAGCCTCGAGAAGCCTCAGCGGAAATGGGCCTCATCTCGCCTGGAGGGCAAAACCGCCTGGATTTTCTCGAGTTGCGGCAGGTGCTCTCGACTTACGACGGGGACCTCAGGGACCCGCTCTGGTGGCCTCAGGAAAGGCCAGTCCCCATGCGAGTTCCGCGGGAGCGTCTCGGGATTCCTCTCCCGTCGATGCCGGCGCCTAAGACCTTGTGTGTAGTCGGGGCCGGAACCTGAGGATTCCTCTCCAGTGCTGATATGGATCTTGGGGTACTTCTGGAGTCTCCCCAGGGGAGTCAGTCCTCGTCTCGAATGCGGGCATGCACTTGCGCTTTCCTCCAGAGCGGTAGCAGCAGTGTCACGCAGTCCGCCGCGTGGATCAAAGGATCTATGCTTTTCCCTCGAGTCTTTCCCACGAGGCTTTCCCACGAGGCTTTCCCACAGGGATGTCCCACGTGCACACGTGGTGGGAGTCGATCCTCGGCTTGAACGTCAAGGCAGTGCAGGGAAAACAGGTTCCTCTGGAATGGACTGACACATCTGGGGGACTCTTGGAATGGTGGCAAGACCCTGGAGTTCCTCTCGCCATTCCTGTGGAGAGCGCCTCCTCTTGAGATGCGACGGGAACGCCGGGAATTCTTTCCCTACGAAACAGAGAAAGGATCCCTCATCTCGAGCTAGGAGGCGGAAACGGGGCTCCCCTGGATGTGTGCGGGACCCCACGTGCTTCCTCTCGAGTGGAGACGGGTATGTCGGGGAACTTCTTGAGTTGCAGCAATGTTGTGAAGGACCCTTTGGAAGTTCCAGTGGTTAGATGTGATTGGCCTCGAGAAGCCTCAGCGGAAATGGGCCTCATCTCGCCTGGAGGGCAAAACCTCCTGGATTTTCTCGAGTTGCGGCAGGTGCTCTCGACTTACGACGGGGACCTCAGGGACCCGCTCTGGTGGCCTCAGGAAAGGCCAGTCCCCATGCGAGTTCCTCGGGGGCCTCTCGGGATTCCTCTCCCGTCGATGCCGGGGCCTAAGACCTTGTGTGGAGTCGGGGCCGGAACCTGAGGATTCCTCTCCAGTGCTGACATGGATCTTGGGGTATTTCTGGAGTCTCCCCAGGGGAGTCAGTCCTCGTCTCGAATGCGGGCATGCACTTGCGCTTTCCTCCAGAGCGGTAGCAGCAGTGTCACGCAGTTCGCCGCGTGGATCAAAGGATCTATGGTTTTCCCTCGAGTCTTTCCCACGAGGCTTTCCCACGAGGCTTTCCCACAGGGCTGTCCCACGTGCACACGTGGTGGGAGTCGATCCTCGGCTTGAACGTCAAGGCAGTGCAGGGAAAACAGGTTCCTCTGCAATGGACTGACACATCTGGGGGACTCTTGGAATGGTGGCAAGACCCTGGAGTTCCTCTCGCCTTTCCTGTGGAGAGCGCCTCCTCTTGAGATGCGACGGGAACGCCGGGAATTCTTTCCCTACGAAACAGGGAAAGGATCCCTCATCTCGAGCTAGGAGGCGGAAACGGGGCTCCCCTGGATGTGTGCGGGACCCTCGTGCTTCCTCTCGAGTGGAGACGGGTATGTCGGGGAACTTCTTGAGTTGCAGCAAGGGTGTGAATGACCCTTTGGAAGTTCCAGTGGTTAGATGTGATTAGCCTCGAGAAGCCTCAGCGGAAATGGGCCTCATCTCGCCTGGAGGGCAAAACCTCCTGGATTTTCTCGAGTTGCGGCAGGTGCTCTCGACTTACGACGGGGACCTCAGGGACCCGCTCTGGTGGCCTCAGGAAAGGCCAGACCCATGCGAGTTCCTCGGGGGCCTCTCGGGATTCCTCTCCGGTCGATGCCGGGGCTTAAGACCTTGTGTGGAGTCGGGGCCGGAACCTGAGGATTCCTCTCCAGTGCTGACATGGATCTTGGGGTACTTCTGGAGTCTCCCCAGGGGAGTCAGTCCTCGTCTCGAATGCGGGAATGCCCTTGCGCTTTCCTCCAGAGCTGTAGGAGAAGTGTCACGCAGTCCGCCACGTGGATCAAAGGATCTATGGTTTCCCTCGAGTCTTTCCCACGAGGCTTTCCCACGAGGCTTTCCCACAGTGCTGTCCCACGTGCACACGTGGTGGGAGTCAATCCTCGGCTTGAATGTCAAGGCAGTGCAGGGAAAACAGGTTCCTCTGGAATGGACTGACACATCTGGGGGACTCTTGGAATGGTGGCACGACCCTGAAGTTCCTCTCGCCTTTCCTGTGGAGAGCGCCTCCTCTTGAGATGCGACGGGAACGCCGGGAATTCTTTCCCTACGAAACAGGGAAAGGATCCCTCATCTCGAGCTAGGAGGCGGAAACGGGGCTCCCCTGGATGTGTGCGGGACCCCACGTGCTTCCTCTCGAGTGGAGACGGGTATGTCTGGGAACTTCTTGAGTTGTAGCAAGGGTGTGAAGGACCCTTTGGAAGTTCCAGTGGTTAGACGTGATTAGCCTCGAGAAGCCTCAGCGGAAATGGGCCTCATCTCGCCTGGAGGGCAAAACCTCCTGGATTTTCTCGAGTTGCGGCAGGTTCTCTCGACTTACGACTGGGACCTCAGGGACCCGCTCTGGTGGCCTCAGGAAAGGCCAGTCCCCATGCGAGTTCCTCAGGGGGCTCTCGGGATCCCTCTCCCGTCGATGCCGGGGCCTAAGACCTTGTGTGGAGTCGGGGCCGGAACCTGAGGATTCCTCTCCAGTGCTGACATGGATCTTGTGGTACTTCTGGAGTCTCCCCAGGGGAGTCAGTCCTCGTCTCGAATGCGGGCATGCACTTGCGCTTACCTCCAGAGCGGTAGCAGCAGTGTCACGCAGTCCGTTGCGTGGGTCAAAGGATGTATGGTTTTCCCTCGAGTCTTTCCCACGAGGCTTTCCCACGAGGCTTTCCCACAGGGCTGTCCCACGTGCACACGTGGTGGGAGTCGATCCTCGGCTTGAACGTCAAGGCAGTGCAGGGAAAACAGGTTCCTCTGGAATGGACTGACACATCTGGGGGACTCTTGGAATGGTGGCACGACCCTGGAGTTCCTCTCGCCTTTCCTGTGGAGAGCGCCTCCTCTTGAGATGCGACGGGAACGCCGGGAATTCTTTCCCTACGAAACAGGGAAAGGATCCCTCATCTCGAGCTAGGAGGCGGAAACGGGGCTCCCCTGGATGTGTGCGGGACCACACGTGCTTCCTCTCGAGTGGAGACGGGTATGTCGGGGAACTTCTTGAGTTGCAGCAAGGGTGTGAAGGACCCTTTGGAAGTTCCAGTGGTTAGACGTGATTAGCCTCGAGAAACCTCAGCGGAAATGGGCCTCATCTCGCCTGGAGGGCAAAACCTCCTGGATTTTCTCGAGTTGCGGAAGGTGCTCTCGACTTACGACGGGGACCTCAGAGACCCGCTCTGGTGGTCTCAGGAAAGGCCAGTCCCATGCGAGTTCCTCGGGGCCTCTCGGGATTCCTCTCCCGTCAATGCCGGGGCCTAAGACCTTGTGTGGAGTCGGGGCCGGAAACTGAGTATTCCTCTGCAGTGCTGACATGGATCTTGGGGTACTTCTGGAGTCTCCCCAGGGGAGTCAGTCCTCGTCTCGAATGCGGGCATGCACTTGCGCTTTCCTCCTGAGCGGTAACAGCAGTGTCACGCAATCCGCCGCGTGGATCAAAGGATCTATGGATTTCCCTCGAGTCTTTCCCACGAGGCTTTCCCACGAGGCTTTCCCACAGGGCTGTCCCACGTGCACACGTGGTGGGAGTCGATCCTCGGCTTGAACGTCAAGGCAGTGCAGGGAAAACAGGTTCCTCTGGAATGGACTGACACATCTGGGGGACTCTTGGAATGGTGGCACGACCCTGGAGTTCCTCTCGCCTTTCCTGTGGAGAGCACCTCCTCTTGAAATGCGACGGGAACACCGGGAATTCTTTCCCTCCGAAACAGGGAAAGGATCACTCACCTCGAGCTAGGAGGCAGAAACGGGGCTCCCCTGGATGTGTGCGGGAGCCCACGTGCTTCCTCTCGAGTGGAGACGGGTATGTCGGGGAACTTCTTCAGTTGCAGCAAGGGTGTGAAGGACCCTTTGGAAGTTCCAGTGGTTAGACGTGATTAGCCTCGAGAAGCCTCAGCGGAAATGGGCCTCTTCTCGCCTGGAGGGCAAAACCTCCTGGATTTTCTCGAGTTGCGGCAGGTTCTCTCGACTTACGACTGGGACCTCAGGGACCCGCTCTGGTGGCCTCAGGAAAGGCCAGTCCCCATGCGAGTTCCTCAGGGGGCTCTCGGGATTCCTCTCCCGTCGATGCCGGGGCCTAAGACCTTGTGTGGAGTCGGGGCCGGAACCTGAGGATTCCACTCCAGTGCTGACATGGATCTTGTGGTACTTCTGGAGTCTCCCCAGGGGAGTCAGTCCTCGTCTCGAATGCGGGCATGCACTTGCGCTTTCCTCCAGAGCGGTAGCAGCAGTGTCACGCAGTCCGCGGCGTGGATCAAAGGATCTATGGTTTTCCCTCGAGTCTTTCCCACGAGGCTTTCCCACGAGGCTTTCCCACAGGGCTGTCCCACGTGCACACGTGGTGGGAGTCGATCCTTGGCTTGAACGTCAAGGCAGTGCAGGGAAAACAGGTTCCTCTGGAATGGACTGACACATCTGGGGGACTCTTGGAATGGTGGCACGACCCTGGAGTTCTCGCCTTTCCTGTGGAGAGCGCCTCCTCTTGAGATGCGACGGGAACGCCGGGAATTCTTTCCCTATGAAACAGGGAAAGGATCCCTCATCTCGAGCTAGGAGGCGGAAACGGGGCTCCCCTGGATGTGTGCGGGAACCTCGTGCTTCCTCTCGAGTGGAGACGTTTATGTCGGGGAACTTCTTGAGTTGCAGCAAGGGTGTGAAGGACCCTTTGGAAGTTCCAGTGGTTAGATGTGATTAACCTCGAGAAGCCTCAACGGAAATGGGCCTCATCTTGCCTGGAGGGCAAAACCTCCTGGATTTTCTCGAGTTGCGGCAGGTGCTCTCGACTTACGACGGGGACCTCAGGGACCCGCTCTGGTGGCCTCAGGAAAGGCCAGTCCCCATGCGAGTTCCTCGGGGGCCTCTCGGGATTCCTCTCTCGTCGATGCCGGGGCCTAAGACCTTGTGTGGAGTCGGGGCCGGAACCTGAGGATTCCTCTCCAGTGCTGACATGGATCTTGGAGTACTTCTGGAGTCTCCCCAGGGGAGTCAGTCCTCGTCTCGAATGCGGGCATGCACTTGCGCTTTCCTCCAGAGCGGTAGCAGCAGTGTCACGCAGTCCGCCGCGTGGATCAAAGGATCTATGGTTTTCCCTCGAGTCTATCCCACGAGGCTTTCCCACGAGGCTTTCCCACCGGCCTGTCCCACGTGCACACGTGGTGGGAGTCGATCCTCGGCTTGAACGTCAAGGCAGTGCAGGGAAAACAGGTTCCTCTGGAATGGACTGACACATCTGGGGGTCTCTTGGAATGGTGCCACGACCCTGGAGTTCCCCTCGCCTTTCCTGTGGAGAGCGCCTCCTCTTGAGATGCGACGGGAACGCTGGGAATTCTTTCCCTACTAAACAGGGAAAGGATCCCTCATCTCGAGCTAGGAGGCGGAAACGATGCTCCACTGGATGTTTCCGGAACCCCACGTGCTTCCTCTCGAGTGGAGACGGGTATGTCACGGAACTGCTTGAGTTGCAGCAAGGGTGTGAAGGACCCTTTGGAAGTTCCATTGGTTAGATGTGATTAGCCTCCAGAAGCCTCAGCGGAAATGGGCCTCATGTCGCCTGGAGGGCAAAACCTCCTGGATTTTCTCGAGTTGCTGCAGGTGCTCTCGACTTACGACGGGGACCTCAGGGACCCGCTCTGGTGGCCTCAGGAAAGGCCAGTCCCCATGCGAGTTCCTCGGGGGCCTCTCAGGTTTCCTCTCCCGTCGATGCCGGGGCCTAAGACCTTGTGTGGAGTCGGGGCCGGAACCTGAGGATTCCTCTCCAGTGCTGACATGGATCTTGGGGTACTTCTGGAGTCTCCCCAGGGGAGTCAGTCCTCGTCTCGAATGCGGGCATGCACTTGCGCTTTCCTCCAGAGCGGTAGCAGCAGTGTCACGCAGTCCGCCGCGTGGATCAAAGGATCTATGGTTTTCCCTCGAGTCTTTCCCACGAGGCTTTCCCACGAGGCTTACCCACAGGGCTGTCCCACGTGCACACGTGGTGGGAGTCGATCCTCAGCTTGAACGTCAAGGCAGTGCCGGGAAAACAGGTTCCTCTGGAATGGACTGACACATCTGGGGGTCTCTTGGAATGGTGGCACGACCCTGGAGTTCCTCTCGCCTTTCCTGTGGAGAGCGCCTCCTCTTGAGATGCGACGGGAACGCCGGGAATTCTTTCCCTACGAAACAGGGAAAGGATCCCTCATCTCGAGCTAGGAGGCGGAAACGGGGCTCCCCTGGATGTGTGCAGGACCCCACGTGCTTCCTCTCGAGTGGAGACGGGTATGTCGGGGAACTTCTTGAGTTGCAGCAAGGGTGTGAAGGACCCTTTGGAAGTTCCAGTGGTTAGACGTGATTAGCCTCGAGAAGCCTCAGAGGAAATGTGCCTCATTTCGCCTGGAGGGCAAAACTTCCTGGATTTTCTCGAGTTGCGGCAGGTGCTCTCGACTTACGACGGGGACCTCAGGGACCCGCTCTGGTGGCCTCAGGAAAGGCCAGTCCCCATGCGAGTTCCTCGGGGCCTCTTGGGATAACTCTCCCGTCGATGCTGGGGCCTAAGTCCTTGTGTGGAGTCGGGGCCCAACCTGAGGATTCCTCTCCAGTGCTGACATGGATCTTGGGGTACTTCTGGAGTCTCCCCAGGGGAGTCAGTCCTCGTCTCGAATGCGGGCATGCACTTGCACTTTCCTCCACAGCGGTAGCAGCAGTGTCACGCAGTCCGCCGCGTGGATCAAAGGATCTATGGTTTTCCCTCGAGTCTTTCCCACGAGGCTTTCCCACGAGGCTTTCCCACAGGTCTGTCCCACGTGCACACGTGGTGGGAGTCGATCCTCTGCTTGAACGTCAAGGCAGTGCAGGGAAAACAGCTTCCTCTGTAATGGACTGACATATCTGGGGGTCTCTTGGAATGGTGCCACGATCCTGGAGTTCCTCTCGCCTTTCCTGTGGAGAGCGCCTCCTCTTGAGATGCGACGGGAACGCCGGGAATTCTTTCCCTACTAAACAGGGAAAGGATCCCTCATCTCGAGCTAGGAGGCGGAAACGGGGCTCCCCTGGATGTGTGCGGGACCCCACGTGCTTCCTCTCGAGTGGAGACGGGTATGTCGCGGAACTGCTTGAGTTGCAGCAAGGGTGTGAAGGACCCTTTGGAAGTTCCAGTGGTTAGATATGATTAGCCTCGAGAAGCCTCAGCGGAAATGGGCCTCATCTCGCCTGGAGGGCAAAACCTCCTGGATTTTCTCGAGTTGCGGCAGGTGCTCTCGACTTACGACGGTGACCTCAGGGACCCGATCTGGTGGCCTCAGGAAAGGCCAGTCCCCATGCCAGTTCCTCGGGGGCCTCTCGGGATTCCTCTCCCGTCGATGCCGGGGCCTAAGACCTTGTGTGGAGTCGGGGCCGGAACCTGAGGATTCCTCTCCAGTGCTGACATGGATCTTGGGGTACTTCTGGAGTCTCCCGAGGGGAGTCAGTCCTCGTCTCGAATGCGGGCATGCACTTGCGCTTTCCTCCAGAGCGGTAGCAGCAGTGTCACGCAGTCCGCCGCGTGGATCAAAGGATCTATGGTTTTCCCTCGAGTCTATCCCACGAGGCTTTCCCACGAGGCTTTCCCAGAGGGCTGTCCCACGTGCACACGTGGTGGGAGTCGATCCTCGGCTTGAACGTCAAGGCTGTGCAGGGAAAACAGGTTCCTCTGGAATGGACTGACACATCTGGGGGACTCTTGGAATGGTGGCACGACCCTGGAGTTCCTCTCGCCTTTCCTGTGGAGAGCGCCTCCTCTTGAGATGCGACGGGAACGCCGGGAATTCTTTCCCTACGAAACAGGGAAACGATCCCTCATCTCGAGCTAGGAGGCGGAAACGGGGCTCCCCTGGATGTGTGCGGGACCACACGTGCTTCCTCTCGAGTGGAGACGGGTATGTCGGGGAACTTTTTGAGTTGCAGCAAGGGTGTGAAGGACCCTTTGGAAGTTCCAGTGGTTAGATGTGATTAGCCTCGAGAAGCCTCAGCGGAAATGGGCCTCATCTCGCCTGGAGGGCAAAACCTCCTGGATTTTCTCGAGTTGCGGCAGGTGCTCTCGACTTACGACGGGGACCTCAGGGACCCGCTCTGGTGGCCTCAGGAAAGGCCAGTCCCCATGCGAGTTCCTCGGGGGCCTCTCGGGATTCCTCTCCCGTCGATGCCGGGGCCTAAGACCTTGTGTGGAGTCGGGGCCGGAACCTGAGGATTCCTCTCCAGTGCTGACATGGATCTTGGGGTACTTCTGGAGTCTCCCCAGGGGAGTCAGTCCTCGTCTCGAATGCGGGCATGCACTTGCGCTTTCCTCCAGAGCGGTAGCAGCAGTGTCACGCAGTCCGCCGCGTGGATCAAAGGATCTATGGTTTTCCCTCGAGTCTTTCCCACGAGGCTTTCCCACGAGGCTTTCCCACAGGGCTGTGCAACGTGCACACGTGGTGGGAGTCGATCCTCGGCTTGAACGTCAAGGCAGTGCAGGGAAAACAGGTTCCTCTGGAATGGACTGACACATCTGGGGGTCTCTTGGAATGGTGGCACGACCCTGGAGTTCCTCTCGCCTTTCCTGTGGAGAGCGCCTCCTCTTGAGATGCGACGGGAACGCCGGGTTTTCTTTCCCTACTAAACAGGGAAAGGATCCCTCATCTCGAGCTAGGAGGCGGAAACGGGGCTCCCCTGGATGTGTGCGGGACCCCACGTGCTTCCTCTCGAGTGGAGACGGGTATGTCGGGAACTTCTTGAGTTGCAGCAAGGGTGTGAAGGACCCTTTGGAAGTTCCAGTGGTTAGATGTGATTAGCCTCGAGAAGCCTCAGCGGAAATGGGCCTCATCTCGCCTGGAGGCCAAAACCTCCTGGATTTTCTCGAGTTGCGGCAGGTGCTCTCGACTTACGACGGGGACCTCAGGGACCCGCTCTGGTGGCCTCAGGAAAGGCCAGTCCCCATGCGAGTTCCTCGGGGGCCTCTCGGGATTCCTCTCCCGTCGATGCCGGGGCCTAAGACCTTGTGTGGAGTCGGGGCCGGAACCTGAGGATTCCTCTCCAGTGCTGACATGGATCTTGGGGTACTTCTGGAGTCTCCCCAGGGGAGTCAGTCCTCGTCTCGAATGTGGGCATGCACTTGCGCTTTCCTCCAGGTCGGTAGCAGCAGTGTCACGCAGTCCGCCGCGTGGATCACAGGATCTATGGTTTTCCCTGGAGTCTTTCCCACGAGGCTTTCCCACGAGGCTTTCCCACAGGGCTGTCCCACGTGCACACGTGGTGGGAGTCGATCCTCGGCTAGAACGTCAAGGCAGTGCAGGGAAAACAGGTTCCTCTGGAACGGACTGACACATCTGGGGGACTCTTGGAATGGTGGCACGACCCTGGAGTTCCTCTCGCCTTTCCTGTGGAGAGCGCCTCCTCTTGAGATGCGACGGGAACGCCGGGAATTCTTTCCCTACGAAACAGGGAAAGGATCCCTCATCTCGAGCTAGGAGGCGGAAACGGGGCTCCCCTGGATGTGTGCGGTACCCCACGTGCTTCCTCTCGAGTGGAGATGGGTATGTCGGGAACTGCTTGAGTTGCAGCAAGGGTGTGAAGGACCCTTTGGAAGTACCAGTGGTTAGATGTGATTAGCCTCGAGAAGCCTCAGCGGAAATGGGCCTCATCTCGCCTGGAGGCCAAAACCTCCTGGATTTTCTCGAGTTGCGCCAGGTGCTCTCGACTTACGACGGGGACCTCAGGGCCCCGCTCTGGAGGCCTCAGGAAAGGCTAGTCCCCATGCGAGTTCCGCGGGGGCCTCTCGGGATTCCTCTCCCGTCGATGCCGGGGCCTAAGACCTTGTGTGGAGTCGGGGCCGGAACCTGAGGATTCCTCTCCAGTGCTGACATGGATCTTGGGGTACTTCTGGAGTCTCCCCAGGGGAGTCAGTCCTCGTCTCGAATGCGGGCATGCACTTGCGCTTTCCTCCAGAGCGGTAGCAGCAGTGTCACGCAGTCCGCCGCGTGGATCAATGGATCTATGGTTTTCCCTCGAGTCTTTCCCACGAGGCTTTCCCACGAGGCTTTCCCACAGGGCTGTCCCACGTGCACACGTGGTGGGAGTCGATCCTCGGCTTGAACGTCAAGGCAGTGCAGGGAAAACAGCTTCCTCTGGAATGGACTGACATATCTGGGGGTCTCTTGGAATGGTGCCACGATCCTGGAGTTCCTCTCGCCTTTCCTGTGGAGAGCGCCTCCTCTTGAATGCGACGGGAACGCCGGGAATTCTTTCCCTACTAAACAGGGAAAGGATCCCTCATCTCGAGCTAGGAGGCGGAAACGGGGCTCCCCTGGATGTGTGCGGGACCCCCCGTGCTTCCTCTCGTGTGGAGACGGGTATATCGCGGAACTGCTTGAGTTGCAGCAAGGGTGTGAAGGACCCTTTGGAAGTTCCAGTGGTTAGACGTGATTAGCCTCGAGAAGCCTCAGCGGAAATGGGCCTCATCTCGCCTGGAGGGCAAAACCTCCTGGATTTTCTCGAGTTGCGGCAGGTGCTCTCGACTTACGACGGGGACCTCAGGGACCCGCTCTGGTGGCCTCAGGAAAGGCCAGTCCCCATGCGAGTTCCTCGGGGCCTCTCGGGATAACTCTCCCGTCGATGCTGGGGTCTAAGTCCTTGTGTGGAGTCGGGGCCGGAACCTGAGGATTCCTCTCCAGTGCTGACATGGATCTTGGGGTACTTCTGGAGTCTCCCCAGGGGAGTCAGTCCTCGTCTCGAATGCGGGCATGCACTTGCACTTTCCTCCAGAGCGGTAGCAGCAGTGTCACGCAGTCCGCCGCGTGGATCAAAGGATCTATGGTTTTCCCTCGAGTCTTTCCCACGAGGCTTTCCCACGAGGCTTTCCCACAGGTCTGTCCCACGTGCACACGTGGTGGGAGTCGATCCTCGGCTTGAACGTCAAGGCAGTGCAGGGAAAACAGCTTCCTCTGTAATGGACTGACATATCTGGGGGTCTCTTGGAATGGTGCCACGATCCTGGAGTTCCTCTCGCCTTTCCTGTGGAGAGCGCCTCCTCTTGAGATGCGACGGGAACGCCGGGAATTCTTTCCCTACGAAACAGGGAAAGGATCCCTCATCTCGAGCTAGGAGGCGGAAACGGGGCTCCCCTGGATGTGTGCGGGACCCCACGTGCTTCCTCTCGAGTGGAGACGGGTATGTCGCGGAACTGCTTGAGTTGCAGCAAGGGTGTGAAGGACGCTTTGGAAGTTCCAGTGGTTAGATATGATTAGCCTCGAGAAGCCTCAGCGGAAATGGGCCTCATCTCGCCTGGAGGGCAAAACCTCCTGAATTTTCTCGAGTTGCGGCAGGTGCTCTCGACTTACGACGGGGACCTCAGGGCCCCGCTCTGGAGGCCTCAGAAAAGGCTAGTCCCCATGCGAGTTCCGCGGGGGCCTCTCGGGATTCCTCTCCCGTCGATTCCGGGGCCTAAGACCTTGTGTGGAGTCGGGGCCGGAACCTGAGGATTCCTCTCCAGTGCTGACATGGATCTTGGGGTACTTCTGGAGTCTCCCCAGGGGAGTCAGTCCTCGTCTCGAATGCGGGCATGCACTTGCGCTTTCCTCCAGAGCGGTAGCAGCAGTGTCACGCAGTCCGCCGCGTGGATCAAAGGATCTATGGTTTTCCCTCGAGTCTTTCCCACGAGGCTTTCCCACGAGGCTTTCCCACAGGGCTGTCCCACGTGCACACGTGGTGGGAGTCGATCCTCTTCTTGAACGTCAAGGCAGTGCAGGGAAAACAGGTTCCTCTGGAATGGACTGACACATCTGGGGGTCTCTTGGAATGGTGCCACGACCCTGGAGTTCCTCTCCTCTTTCCTGTGGAGAGCGCCTCCTCTTGAGATGCGACGGGAACGCCGGGAATTCTTTCCCTACGAAACAGGGAAATGATCCCTCATCTCGAGCTAGGAGGCGGAAACGGGGCTCCCCTGGATGTGTGTGGGACCCCACGTGCTTCCTCTCGGGTGGAGACGGGTATGTCGGTGAACTTCTTGAGTTGCAGCAAGGGTGTGAAGGACCCTTAGGAATTTCCAGTGGTTAGAACTGGTTAGCCTCGAGAAGCCTCAGCGGAAATGGGCCTCATCTCGCCTGGAGGGCAAAACCTCCTGGATTTTCTCGAGTTGCAGCAGGTGCTCTCGACTTACGACGGGGACCTCAGGGACCCGCTCTGGTGGCCTCAGGAAAGGCCAGTCCCCATGCGAGTTCCTCGGGGGCCTCTCGGGATTCCTCTCCCGTCGATGCCGGGGCCTAAGACCTTGTGTGGAGTCGGGGCCGGAACCTGAGCATTCCTCTCCAGTGCTGACATGGATCTTGGGGTACTTCTGGAGTCTCCCCAGGGGAGTCAGTCCTCGTCTCGAATGCGGGCATGCACTTGGGCTTTCCTCCAGAGCGGTAGCAGCAGTGTCACGCAATCCGTCGCGTGGATCAAAAGATCTATGGTTTTCCCTCGAGTATTTCCCACCAGGCTTTCCCACGAGGCTTTCCCACAGGGCTGTCCCACGTGCACACGTGGTGGGATTCGATCCTCAGCTTGAACGTCAAGGCAGTGCAGGGAAAACAGGTTCCTCTGGAATGGACTGACACATCTGGGGGACTCTTGGAATGGTGGCACGACCCTGGAGTTCCTCTCGCCTTTCCTGTGGAGAGCGCCTCCTCTTGAGATGCGACGGGAACGCCGGGAATTCTTTCCCTACGAAACAGGGAAAGGATCCCTCATCTCGAGCTAGGAGGCGGAAACGGGGCTCCCCTGGATGTGTGCGGTACCCCACGTGCTTCCTCTCGAGTGGAGATGGGTATGTCGGGAACTGCTTGAGTTGCAGCAAGGGTGTGAAGGACCCTTTGGAAGTTCCAGTGGTTAGATGTGATTAGCCTCGAGAAGCCTCAGCGGAAATGGGCCTCATCTCGCCTGGAGGCCAAAACCTCCTGGATTTTCTCGAGTTGCGCCAGGTGCTCTCGACTTACGACGGGGACCTCAGGGCCCCGCTCTGGAAGCCTCAGGAAAGGCTAGTCCCCATGCGAGTTCCGCGGGGGCCTCTCGGGATTCCTCTCCCGTCGATGCCGGGGCCTAAGACCTTGTGTGGAGTCGGGGCCGGAACCTGAGGATTCCTCTCCAGTGCTGACATGGATCTTGGGGTACTTCTGGAGTCTCCCCAGGGGAGTCAGTCCTCGTCTCGAATGCGGGCATGCACTTGCGCTTTCCTCCAGAGCGGTAGCAGCAGTGTCACGCAGTCCGCCGCGTGGATCAATGGATCTATGGTTTTCCCTCGAGTCTTTCCCACGAGGCTTTCCCACGAGGCTTTCCCACAGGGCTGTCCCACGTGCACACGTGGTGGGAGTCGATCCTCGGCTTGAACGTAAAGGCAGTGCAGGGAAAACAGCTTCCTCTGGAATGGACTGACATATCTGGGGGTCTCTTGGAATGGTGCCACGATCCTGGAGTTCCTCTCGCCTTTCCTGTGGAGAGCGCCTCCTCTTGAATGCGACGGGAACGCCGGGAATTCTTTCCCTACTAAACAGGGAAAGGATCCCTCATCTCGAGCTAGGAGGCGGAAACGGGGCTCCCCTGGATGTGTGCGGGACCACCCGTGCTTCCTCTCGTGTGGAGACGGGTATGTCGCGGAACTGCTTGAGTTGCAGCAAGGGTGTGAAGGACCCTTTGGAAGTTCCAGTGGTTAGATATGATTAGCATCGAGAAGCCTCAGCGGAAATGGGCCTCATCTCGCCTGGAGGGCAAAACCTCCTGGATTTTCTCGAGTTGCGGCCGGTGCTCTCGACTTACGACTGGGACCTCAGGGCCCCGCTCCGGAGGCCTCAGGAAAGGCTAGTCCCCATGCGAGTTCCTCGGGGGCCTCTCGGGATTCCTCTCCCGTCGATGCCGGGGCCTAAGACCTTGTGTGGAGTCGGGGCCGGAACCTGAGGATTCCTCTCCAGTGCTGACATTGATCTTGGGGTACTTCTGGAGTCTCCCCAGGGGAGTCAGTCCTCGTCTCGAATGCGGGCATGCACTTGAGCTTTCCTCCAGAGCGGTAGCAGCAGTGTCACGCAATCCGTCGCGTGGATCAAAGGATCTATGGTTTTCCCTCGAGTATTTCCCACCAGGCTTTCCCACGAGGCTTTCCCACAGGGCTGTCCCACGTGCACACGTGGTGGGATTCGATCCTCAGCTTGAACGTCAAGGCAGTGCAGGGAAAACAGGTTCCTCTGGAATGGACTGACACATCTGGGGTACTCTTGGAATGGTGGCACGACCCTGGAGTTCCTCTCGGCTTTCCTGTGGAGAGCCCCTCCTCTTGAGATGCGACGGGAACGCCGGGAATTCTTTCCCTATGAAAAAGTGAAAGGATCCCTCATCTCGAGCTAGGAGGCGGAAACTGGGCTCCCCTGGATGTGTGAGGGACCCTCGTGCTTCCTCTCGAGTGGAGACGGGTATGTCGGGGAACTTCTTGAGTTGCAGCAAGGGTGAGAAGGACCCTTTGGATGTTCCAGTGGTTAGACGTGATTAGCCTCGAGAAACCTCAGCGGAAATGGGCCTCATCTCGCCTGGAGGGCAAAACCTCCTGGATTTTCTCGAGTTGCGGCAGGTGCTCTCGACTTACGACGGGGACCTCAGGGACCCGCTCTGGTGGCCTCAGGAAAGGCCAGTCCCCATGCGAGTTCCTCGGGGGCCTCTCGGGATTCCTCTCCCGTCGATGCCGGGGCCTAAGACCTTGTGTGGAGTCGGGGCCGGAACCTGAGGATTCCTCTCCAGTGCTGACATGGATCTTGGGGTACTTCTGGAGTCTCCCCAGGGGAGTCAGTCCTCGTCTCGAATGCGGGCATGCACTTGCGCTTTCCTCCAGAGCGGTAGCAGCAGTGTCACGCAGTCCGCCGCGTGGATCAAAGGATCTATGGTTTTCCCTCGAGTCTTTCCCACGAGGCTTTCCCACGAGGCTTTCCCACAGGGCTGTGCAACGTGCACACGTGGTGGGAGTCGATCCTCGGCTTGAACGTCAAGGCAGTGCAGGGAAAACAGGTTCCTCTGGAATGGACTGACACATCTGGGGGTCTCTTGGAATGGTGGCACGACCCTGGAGTTCCTCTCGCCTTTCCTGTGGAGAGCGCCTCCTCTTGAGATGCGACGGGAACGCCGGGTTTTCTTTCCCTACTAAACAGGGAAAGGATCCCTCATCTCGAGCTAGGAGGCGGAAACGGGGCTCCCCTGGATGTGTGCGGGACCCCACGTGCTTCCTCTCGAGTGGAGACGGGTATGTCGGGAACTTCTTGAGTTGCAGCAAGGGTGTGAAGGACCCTTTGGAAGTTCCAGTGGTTAGATGTGATTAGCCTCGAGAAGCCTCAGCGGAAATGGGCCTCATCTCGCCTGGAGGCCAAAACCTCCTGGATTTTCTCGAGTTGCGGCAGGTGCTCTCGACTTACGACGGGGACCTCAGGGACCCGCTCTGGTGGCCTCAGGAAAGGCCAGTCCCCATGCGAGTTCCTCGGGGGCCTCTCGGGATTCCTCTCCCGTCGATGCCGGGGCCTAAGACCTTGTGTGGAGTCGGGGCCGGAACCTGAGGATTCCTCTCCAGTGCTGACATGGATCTTGGGGTACTTCTGGAGTCTCCCCAGGGGAGTCAGTCCTCGTCTCGAATGTGGGCATGCACTTGCGCTTTCCTCCAGGGCGGTAGCAGCAGTGTCACGCAGTCCGCCGCGTGGATCACAGGATCTATGGTTTTCCCTGGAGTCTTTCCCACGAGGCTTTCCCACGAGGCTTTCCCACAGGGCTGTCCCACGTGCACACGTGGTGGGAGTCGATCCTCGGCTAGAACGTCAAGGCAGTGCAGGGAAAACAGGTTCCTCTGGAACGGACTGACACATCTGGGGGACTCTTGGAATGGTGGCACGACCCTGGAGTTCCTCTCGCCTTTCCTGTGGAGAGCGCCTCCTCTTGAGATGCGACGGGAACGCCGGGAATTCTTTCCCTACGAAACAGGGAAAGGATCCCTCATCTCGAGCTAGGAGGCGGAAACGGGGCTCCCCTGGATGTGTGCGGTACCCCACGTGCTTCCTCTCGAGTGGAGATGGGTATGTCGGGAACTGCTTGAGTTGCAGCAAGGGTGTGAAGGACCCTTTGGAAGTACCAGTGGTTAGATGTGATTAGCCTCGAGAAGCCTCAGCGGAAATGGGCCTCATCTCGCCTGGAGGCCAAAACCTCCTGGATTTTCTCGAGTTGCGCCAGGTGCTCTCGACTTACGACGGGGACCTCAGGGCCCCGCTCTGGAGGCCTCAGGAAAGGCTAGTCCCCATGCGAGTTCCGCGGGGGCCTCTCGGGATTCCTCTCCCGTCGATGCCGGGGCCTAAGACCTTGTGTGGAGTCGGGGCCGGAACCTGAGGATTCCTCTCCAGTGCTGACATGGATCTTGGGGTACTTCTGGAGTCTCCCCAGGGGAGTCAGTCCTCGTCTCGAATGCGGGCATGCACTTGCGCTTTCCTCCAGAGCGGTAGCAGCAGTGTCACGCAGTCCGCCGCGTGGATCAATGGATCTATGGTTTTCCCTCGAGTCTTTCCCACGAGGCTTTCCCACGAGGCTTTCCCACAGGGCTGTCCCACGTGCACACGTGGTGGGAGTCGATCCTCGGCTTGAACGTCAAGGCAGTGCAGGGAAAACAGCTTCCTCTGGAATGGACTGACATATCTGGGGGGTCTCTTGGAATGGTGCCACGATCCTGGAGTTCCTCTCGCCTTTCCTGTGGAGAGCGCCTCCTCTTGAATGCGACGGGAACGCCGGGAATTCTTTCCCTACTAAACAGGGAAAGGATCCCTCATCTCGAGCTAGGAGGCGGAAACGGGGCTCCCCTGGATGTGTGCGGGACCCCCCGTGCTTCCTCTCGTGTGGAGACGGGTATATCGCGGAACTGCTTGAGTTGCAGCAAGGGTGTGAAGGACCCTTTGGAAGTTCCAGTGGTTAGACGTGATTAGCCTCGAGAAGCCTCAGCGGAAATGGGCCTCATCTCGCCTGGAGGGCAAAACCTCCTGGATTTTCTCGAGTTGCGGCAGGTGCTCTCGACTTACGACGGGGACCTCAGGGACCCGCTCTGGTGGCCTCAGGAAAGGCCAGTCCCCATGCGAGTTCCTCGGGGCCTCTCGGGATAACTCTCCCGTCGATGCTGGGGTCTAAGTCCTTGTGTGGAGTCGGGGCCGGAACCTGAGGATTCCTCTCCAGTGCTGACATGGATCTTGGGGTACTTCTGGAGTCTCCCCAGGGGAGTCAGTCCTCGTCTCGAATGCGGGCATGCACTTGCACTTTCCTCCAGAGCGGTAGCAGCAGTGTCACGCAGTCCGCCGCGTGGATCAAAGGATCTATGGTTTTCCCTCGAGTCTTTCCCACGAGGCTTTCCCACGAGGCTTTCCCACAGGTCTGTCCCACGTGCACACGTGGTGGGAGTCGATCCTCGGCTTGAACGTCAAGGCAGTGCAGGGAAAACAGCTTCCTCTGTAATGGACTGACATATCTGGGGGTCTCTTGGAATGGTGCCACGATCCTGGAGTTCCTCTCGCCTTTCCTGTGGAGAGCGCCTCCTCTTGAGATGCGACGGGAACGCCGGGAATTCTTTCCCTACGAAACAGGGAAAGGATCCCTCATCTCGAGCTAGGAGGCGGAAACGGGGCTCCCCTGGATGTGTGCGGGACCCCACGTGCTTCCTCTCGAGTGGAGACGGGTATGTCGCGGAACTTCTTGAGTTGCAGCAAGGGTGTGAAGGACGCTTTGGAAGTTCCAGTGGTTAGATATGATTAGCCTCGAGAAGCCTCAGCGGAAATGGGCCTCATCTCGCCTGGAGGGCAAAACCTCCTGAATTTTCTCGAGTTGCGGCAGGTGCTCTCGACTTACGACGGGGACCTCAGGGCCCCGCTCTGGAGGCCTCAGAAAAGGCTAGTCCCCATGCGAGTTCCGCGGGGGCCTCTCGGGATTCCTCTCCCGTCGATGCCGGGGCCTAAGACCTTGTGTGGAGTCGGGGCCGGAACCTGAGGATTCCTCTCCAGTGCTGACATGGATCTTGGGGTACTTCTGGAGTCTCCCCAGGGGAGTCAGTCCTCGTCTCGAATGCGGGCATGCACTTGCGCTTTCCTCCAGAGCGGTAGCAGCAGTGTCACGCAGTCCGCCGCGTGGATCAAAGGATCTATGGTTTTCCCTCGAGTCTTTCCCACGAGGCTTTCCCACGAGGCTTTCCCACAGGGCTGTCCCACGTGCACACGTGGTGGGAGTCGATCCTCTTCTTGAACGTCAAGGCAGTGCAGGGAAAACAGGTTCCTCTGGAATGGACTGACACATCTGGGGGTCTCTTGGAATGGTGCCACGACCCTGGAGTTCCTCTCCTCTTTCCTGTGGAGAGCGCCTCCTCTTGAGATGCGACGGGAACGCCGGGAATTCTTTCCCTACGAAACAGGGAAATGATCCCTCATCTCGAGCTAGGAGGCGGAAACGGGGCTCCCCTGGATGTGTGTGGGACCCCACGTGCTTCCTCTCGGGTGGAGACGGGTATGTCGGTGAACTTCTTGAGTTGCAGCAAGGGTGTGAAGGACCCTTAGGAATTTCCAGTGGTTAGAACTGGTTAGCCTCGAGAAGCCTCAGCGGAAATGGGCCTCATCTCGCCTGGAGGGCAAAACCTCCTGGATTTTCTCGAGTTGCAGCAGGTGCTCTCGACTTACGACGGGGACCTCAGGGACCCGCTCTGGTGGCCTCAGGAAAGGCCAGTCCCCATGCGAGTTCCTCGGGGGCCTCTCGGGATTCCTCTCCCGTCGATGCCGGGGCCTAAGACCTTGTGTGGAGTCGGGGCCGGAACCTGAGCATTCCTCTCCAGTGCTGACATGGATCTTGGGGTACTTCTGGAGTCTCCCCAGGGGAGTCAGTCCTCGTCTCGAATGCGGGCATGCACTTGGGCTTTCCTCCAGAGCGGTAGCAGCAGTGTCACGCAATCCGTCGCGTGGATCAAAAGATCTATGGTTTTCCCTCGAGTATTTCCCACCAGGCTTTCCCACGAGGCTTTCCCACAGGGCTGTCCCACGTGCACACGTGGTGGGATTCGATCCTCAGCTTGAACGTCAAGGCAGTGCAGGGAAAACAGGTTCCTCTGGAATGGACTGACACATCTGGGGGACTCTTGGAATGGTGGCACGACCCTGGAGTTCCTCTCGCCTTTCCTGTGGAGAGCGCCTCCTCTTGAGATGCGACGGGAACGCCGGGAATTCTTTCCCTACGAAACAGGGAAAGGATCCCTCATCTCGAGCTAGGAGGCAGAAACGGGGCTCCCCTGGATGTGTGCGGTACCCCACGTGCTTCCTCTCGAGTGGAGATGGGTATGTCGGGAACTGCTTGAGTTGCAGCAAGGGTGTGAAGGACCCTTTGGAAGTTCCAGTGGTTAGATGTGATTAGCCTCGAGAAGCCTCAGCGGAAATGGGCCTCATCTCGCCTGGAGGCCAAAACCTCCTGGATTTTCTCGAGTTGCGCCAGGTGCTCTCGACTTACGACGGGGACCTCAGGGCCCCGCTCTGGAAGCCTCAGGAAAGGCTAGTCCCCATGCGAGTTCCGCGGGGGCCTCTCGGGATTCCTCTCCCGTCGATGCCGGGGCCTAAGACCTTGTGTGGAGTCGGGGCCGGAACCTGAGGATTCCTCTCCAGTGCTGACATGGATCTTGGGGTACTTCTGGAGTCTCCCCAGGGGAGTCAGTCCTCGTCTCGAATGCGGGCATGCACTTGCGCTTTCCTCCAGAGCGGTAGCAGCAGTGTCACGCAGTCCGCCGCGTGGATCAATGGATCTATGGTTTTCCCTCGAGTCTTTCCCACGAGGCTTTCCCACGAGGCTTTCCCACAGGGCTGTCCCACGTGCACACGTGGTGGGAGTCGATCCTCGGCTTGAACGTAAAGGCAGTGCAGGGAAAACAGCTTCCTCTGGAATGGACTGACATATCTGGGGGTCTCTTGGAATGGTGCCACGATCCTGGAGTTCCTCTCGCCTTTCCTGTGGAGAGCGCCTCCTCTTGAATGCGACGGGAACGCCGGGAATTCTTTCCCTACTAAACAGGGAAAGGATCCCTCATCTCGAGCTAGGAGGCGGAAACGGGGCTCCCCTGGATGTGTGCGGGACCACCCGTGCTTCCTCTCGTGTGGAGACGGGTATGTCGCGGAACTGCTTGAGTTGCAGCAAGGGTGTGAAGGACCCTTTGGAAGTTCCAGTGGTTAGATATGATTAGCATCGAGAAGCCTCAGCGGAAATGGGCCTCATCTCGCCTGGAGGGCAAAACCTCCTGGATTTTCTCGAGTTGCGGCCGGTGCTCTCGACTTACGACTGGGACCTCAGGGCCCCGCTCCGGAGGCCTCAGGAAAGGCTAGTCCCCATGCGAGTTCCTCGGGGGCCTCTCGGGATTCCTCTCCCGTCGATGCCGGGGCCTAAGACCTTGTGTGGAGTCGGGGCCGGAACCTGAGGATTCCTCTCCAGTGCTGACATTGATCTTGGGGTACTTCTGGAGTCTCCCCAGGGGAGTCAGTCCTCGTCTCGAATGCGGGCATGCACTTGAGCTTTCCTCCAGAGCGGTAGCAGCAGTGTCACGCAATCCGTCGCGTGGATCAAAGGATCTATGGTTTTCCCTCGAGTATTTCCCACCAGGCTTTCCCACGAGGCTTTCCCACAGGGCTGTCCCACGTGCACACGTGGTGGGATTCGATCCTCAGCTTGAACGTCAAGGCAGTGCAGGGAAAACAGGTTCCTCTGGAATGGACTGACACATCTGGGGTACTCTTGGAATGGTGGCACGACCCTGGAGTTCCTCTCGGCTTTCCTGTGGAGAGCCCCTCCTCTTGAGATGCGACGGGAACGCCGGGAATTCTTTCCCTATGAAAAAGTGAAAGGATCCCTCATCTCGAGCTAGGAGGCGGAAACTGGGCTCCCCTGGATGTGTGAGGGACCCTCGTGCTTCCTCTCGAGTGGAGACGGGTATGTCGGGGAACTTCTTGAGTTGCAGCAAGGGTGAGAAGGACCCTTTGGATGTTCCAGTGGTTAGACGTGATTAGCCTCGAGAAACCTCAGCGGAAATGGGCCTCATCTCGCCTGGAGGGCAAAACCTCCTGGATTTTCTCGAGTTGCGGCAGGTGCTCTCGACTTACGACGGGGACCTCAGGGACCCGCTCTGGTGGCCTCAGGAAAGGCCAGTCCCCATGCGAGTTCCTCGGGGGCCTCTCGGGATTCCTCTCCCGTCGATGCCGGGGCCTAAGACCTTGTGTGGAGTCGGGGCCGGAATCTTAGGATTCCTCTCCAGTGCTGACATGGATCTTGGGGTACTTCTGGAGTCTCCCCAGGGGAGTCAGTCCTCGTCTCGAATGCGGGCATGCACTTGAGCTTTCCTCCAGGGCGGTAGCAGCAGTGTCATGCAGTCCGCCGCGTGGATCAAAGGATCTATGGTTTTCCCTCGAGTCTTTCCCACGAGGCTTTCCAACGAGGATTTCCTACAGGGCTGTCCCACGTTCACACGTGGTGGGAGTCGATCCTCGGCTAGAACGTCGAGGCAGTGCAGGGAAAACAGGTTCCTCTGGAATGGACTGACACATCTGGGGGACTCTTGGAATGGTGGCACGACCCTGGAGTTCCTCTCGCCTTTCCTGTGGAGAGCGCCTCCTCTTGAGATGCGACGGGAACGCCGGGAATTCTTTCCCTACGAAACAGGGAAAGGATCCCTCATCTCGAGCTAGCAGGCGGAAACGGGGCTCCCCTGGATGTGTGCGGGACCCCACGTGCTACTTCTCGAGTGGAGACGGGTATGTCGGGGAACTTCTTGAGTTGCAGCAAGGGTGTGAAGGACCCTTTGGAAGTTCCAGTGGTTAGACGTGATTAGCCTCGAGAAGCCTCAGCGGAAATGGGCCTCATCTCGCCTGGAGGGCAAAACCTCCTGGATTTTCTCGATTTGCGGCAGGTGCTCTCGACTTACGACGGGGACCTCAGGGACCCGCTCTGGTGGCCTCAGGAAAGGCCAGTCCCCATGCGAGTTCCTCGGGGGCCTCTCGGGATTCCTCTCCCGTCGATGCCGGGGCCAAAGACCTTGTGTGGAGTCGGGGCCGGAACCTGAGGATTCCTCTCCAGTGCTGACATGGATCTTGGGGTTCTTCTGGAGTCTCCCCAGGGGAGTCAGTCCTCGTCTCGAATGCGGGCATGCACTTGCGCTTTCCTCCAGAGCGGTAGCAGCAGTGTCACGCAGTCCGCCGCGTGGATCAAAGGATCTATGGTTTTCCCTCGAGTCTTTCCCACGAGGCTTTCCCACGAGGCTTTCCCACAGGGCTGTCCCACGTGCACACGTGGTGGGAGTCGATCCTCGGCTTGAACGTCAAGGCAGTGCAGGGAAAACAGGTTCCTCTGGAATGGACTGACACATCTGGGGGACTCTTGGAATGGTGGCACGACCCTGAAGTTCCTCTCGCCTTTCCTGTGGAGGGCGCCTCCTCTTGAGATGCGACGGGAACGCCGGGAATTCTTTCCCTACGAAACAGGGAAAGGATCCCTCATCTCGAGCTAGGAGGCGGAAACTGGGCTCCCCTGGATGTGTGCGGGACCCTCGTGCTTCCTCTCGAGTGGAGACGGGTATGTCGGGGAACTTCTTGAGTTGCAGCAAGGGTGAGAAGGACCCTTTGGATGTTCCAGTTGTTAGACGTGATTAGCCTCGAGAAACCTCAGCGGAAATGGGCCTCATCTCGCCTGGAGGGCAAAACCTCCTGAATTTTCTCGAGTTGCGGCAGGTGCTCTCGACTTACGACGGGGACCTCAGGGCCCCGCTCTGGAGGCCTCAGAAAAGGCTAGTCCCCATGCGAGTTCCGCGGGGGCCTCTCGGGATTCCTCTCCCGTCGATGACGGGGCCTAAGACCTTGTGTGGAGTCGGGGCCGGAACCTGAGGATTCCTCTCCAGTGCTGACATGGATCTTGGGGTACTTCTGGAGTCTCCCCAGGGGAGTCAGTCCTCGTCTCGAATGCGGGCATGCACTTGCGCTTTCCTCCAGAGCGGTAGCAGCAGTGTCACGCAGTCCGCCGCGTGGATCAAAGGATCTATGGTTTTCCCTCGAGTCTTTCCCACGAGGCTTTCCCACGAGGCTTTCCCACAGGGCTGTCCCACGTGCACACGTGGTGGGAGTCGATCCTCTTCTTGAACGTCAAGGCAGTGCAGGGAAAACAGGTTCCTCTGGAATGGACTGACACATCTGGGGGTCTCTTGGAATGGTGCCACGACCCTGGAGTTCCTCTCCTCTTTCCTGTGGAGAGCGCCTCCTCTTGAGATGCGACGGGAACGCCGGGAATTCTTTCCCTACGAAACAGGGAAATGATCCCTCATCTCGAGCTAGGAGGCGGAAACGGGGCTCCCCTGGATGTGTGTGGGACCCCACGTGCTTCCTCTCGGGTGGAGACGGGTATGTCGGTGAACTTCTTGAGTTGCAGCAAGGGTGTGAAGGACCCTTAGGAATTTCCAGTGGTTAGAACTGGTTAGCCTCGAGAAGCCTCAGCGGAAATGGGCCTCATCTCGCCTGGAGGGCAAAACCTCCTGGATTTTCTCGAGTTGCAGCAGGTGCTCTCGACTTACGACGGGGACCTCAGGGACCCGCTCTGGTGGCCTCAGGAAAGGCCAGTCCCCATGCGAGTTCCTCGGGGGCCTCTCGGGATTCCTCTCCCGTCGATGCCGGGGCCTAAGACCTTGTGTGGAGTCGGGGCCGGAACCTGAGCATTCCTCTCCAGTGCTGACATGGATCTTGGGGTACTTCTGGAGTCTCCCCAGGGGAGTCAGTCCTCGTCTCGAATGCGGGCATGCACTTGGGCTTTCCTCCAGAGCGGTAGCAGCAGTGTCACGCAATCCGTCGCGTGGATCAAAAGATCTATGGTTCTCCCTCGAGTATTTCCCACCAGGCTTTCCCACGAGGCTTTCCCACAGGGCTGTCCCACGTGCACACGTGGTGGGATTCGATCCTCAGCTTGAACGTCAAGGCAGTGCAGGGAAAACAGGTTCCTCTGGAATGGACTGACACATCTGGGGGACTCTTGGAATGGTGGCACGACCCTGGAGTTCCTCTCGCCTTTCCTGTGGAGAGCGCCTCCTCTTGAGATGCGACGGGAACGCCGGGAATTCTTTCCCTACGAAACAGGGAAAGGATCCCTCATCTCGAGCTAGGAGGCGGAAACGGGGCTCCCCTGGATGTGTGCGGGACCCTCGTGCTTCCTCTCGAGTGGAGACGGGTATGTCGGGGAACTTCTTGAGTTGCAGCAAGGGTGAGAAAGACCCTTTGGATGTTCCAGTGGTTAGACTTGATTAGCCTCGAGAAGCCTCAGCGGAAATGGGCCTCATCTCGCCTGGAGGCCAAAACCTCCTGGATTTTCTCGAGTTGCGGCAGGTGCTCTCGACTTACGACGGGCACCTCAGGGACCCGCTCTGGTGGCCTCAGGAAAGGCCAGTCCCCATGCGAGTTCCTCGGGGGCCTCTCGGGATTCCTCTCCCGTCGATGCCGGGGCCTAAGACCTTGTGTGGAGTCGGGGCCGGAACCTGAGGATTCCTCTCCAGTGCTGACATGGATCTTGGGGTTCTTATGGAGTCTCCCAAGGGGAGTCAGTCCTCGTCTCGAATGCGGGCATGCACTTGAGCTTTCCTCCAGGGCGGTAGCAGCAGTGTCACGCAGTCCGCAGCGTGGATCAAAGGATCTATGGTTTTCCCTCGAGTCTTTCCCACGAGGCTTTCCCACGAGGCTTTCCCACAGGGCTGTCCCACGTGCACACGTGGTGGGAGTCGATCCTCGCCTAGAACGTCAAGGCAGTGCAGGGAAAACAGGTTCCTCTGGAATGGACTGACACATCTGGGGGACTCTTGGAATGGTGGCACGACCCTGGAGTTCCTCTCGCCTTTCCTGTGGAGAGCGCCTCCTCTTGAGATGCGACGGGAACGCCGGGAATTCTTTCCCTACGAAACAGGGAAAGGATCCCTCATCTCGAGCTAGGAGGCGGAAACGGGGCTCCCCTGGATATGTGCGGGACCCTCGTGCTTCCTCTCGAGTGGAGACGGGTATGTCGGGGAACTTCTTGAGTTGCAGCAAGGGTGTGAAGGACCCTTTGGAAGTTCCAGTTGTTAGACGTGATTAGCCTCGAGAAGCCTCAGCGGAAATGTGCCTCATCTCGCCTGGAGGGCAAAACCTCCTGGATTTTCTCGAGTTGCGGCAGGTGCTCTCGACTTACGACGGGGACCTCAGGGATCCCCTCTGGTGGCCTCAGGAAAGGCCAGTCACCATGCGAGTTCCTCGGGGGCCTCTCGGGATTCCTCTCCCGTCGATGCCGGTGCCTAAGACCTTGTGTGGAGTCGGGGCCGGAACCTGAGGATTCCTCTCCAGTGCTGACATGGATCCTGGGGTACTTCTGGAGTCTCCCCAGGGGAGTCAGTCCTCGTCTCGAATGCGGGCATGCACTTGCGCTTTCCTCCAGAGCGGTAGCAGCAGTGTCACACAAACCACCGCGTGGATCAAAGGATCCATGGTTTTCCCTCGAGTCTTTCCCACGAGGCTTTCCCACGAGGCTTTCCCACAGGGCTGTCCCACGTGCACACGTGGTGGGAGTCGATCCTCGGCTTGAACGTCAAGGCAGTGCAGGGAAAACAGGTTCCTCTGGAATGGACTGACACATCTGGGGGTCTCTTGGAATGGTGGCACGACCCTGGAGTTCCTCTCGCCTTTCCTGTGGAGAGCGCCTCCTCTGGAGATGCGACGGGAACGCCGGGTTTTCTTTCCCTACTAAACAGGGAAAGGATCCCTCATCTCGAGCTAGGAGGCGGAAACGGGGCTCCCCTGGATGTGTGCGGGACCCCACGTGCTTCCTCTCGAGTGGAGACGGGTATGTCGGGAACTTCTTGAGTTGCAGCAAGGGTGTGAAGGACCCTTTGGAAGTTCCAGTGGTTAGATGTGATTAGCCTCGAGAAGCCTCAGCGGAAATGGGCCTCATCTCGCCTGGAGGCCAAAACCTCCTGGATTTTCTCGAGTTGCGGCAGGTGCTCTCGACTTACGACGGGGACCTCAGGGACCCGCTCTGGTGGCCTCAGGAAAGGCCAGTCCCCATGCGAGTTCCTCGGGGGCCTCTCGGGATTCCTCTCCCGTCGATGCCGGGGCCTCAGACCTTGTGTGGAGTCGGGCCGGAACCTGAGGATTCCTCTCCAGTGCTGACATGGATCTTGGGGTACTTCTGGAGTCTCCCCAGGGGAGTCAGTCCTCGTCTCGAATGCGGGCATGCACTTGCGCTTTCCTCCAGGGCGGTAGCAGCAGTGTCACGCAGTCCGCCGCGTGGATCACAGGATCTATGGTTTTCCCTGGAGTCTTTCCCACGAGGCTTTCCCACGAAGCTTTCCCACAGGGCTGTCCCACGTGCACACGTGGTGGGAGTCGATCCTCGGCTAGAACGTCAAGGCAGTGCAGGGAAAACAGGTTCCTCTGGAACGGACTGACACATCTGGGGGACTCTTGGAATGGTGGCACGACCCTGGAGTTCCTCTCGCCTTTCCTGTGGAGAGCGCCTCCTCTTGAGATGCGACGGGAACGCCGGGAATTCTTTCCCTACGAAACAGGGAAAGGATCCCTCATCTCGAGCTAGGAGGCGGAAACGGGGCTCCCCTGGATGTGTGCGGTACCCCACGTGCTTCCTCTCGAGTGGAGATGGGTATGTCGGGAACTGCTTGAGTTGCAGCAAGGGTGTGAAGGACCCTTTGGAAGTTCCAGTGGTTAGATGTGATTAGCCTCGAGAAGCCTCAGCGGAAATGGGCCTCATCTCGCCTGGAGGCCAAAACCTCCTGGATTTTCTCGAGTTGCGCCAGGTGCTCTCGACTTACGACGGGGACCTCAGGGCCCCGCTCTGGAAGCCTCAGGAAAGGCTAGTCCCCATGCGAGTTCCGCGGGGGCCTCTCGGGATTCCTCTCCCGTCGATGCCGGGGCCTAAGACCTTGTGTGGAGTCGGGGCCGGAACCTGAGGATTCCTCTCCAGTGCTGACATGGATCTTGGGGTACTTCTGGAGTCTCCCCAGGGGAGTCAGTCCTCGTCTCGAATGCGGGCATGCACTTGCGCTTTCCTCCAGAGCGGTAGCAGCAGTGTCACGCAGTCCGCCGCGTGGATCAATGGATCTATGGTTTTCCCTCGAGTCTTTCCCACGAGGCTTTCCCACGAGGCTTTCCCACAGGGCTTCCCACGTGCACACGTGGTGGGAGTCGATCCTCGGCTTGAACGTAAAGGCAGTGCAGGGAAAACAGCTTCCTCTGGAATGGACTGACATATCTGGGGGTCTCTTGGAATGGTGCCACGATCCTGGAGTTCCTCTCGCCTTTCCTGTGGAGAGCGCCTCCTCTTGAATGCGACGGGAACGCCGGGAATTCTTTCCCTACTAAACAGGGAAAGGATCCCTCATCTCGAGCTAGGAGGCGGAAACGGGGCTCCCCTGGATGTGTGCGGGACCACCCGTGCTTCCTCTCGTGTGGAGACGGGTATGTCGCGGAACTGCTTGAGTTGCAGCAAGGGTGTGAAGGACCCTTTGGAAGTTCCAGTGGTTAGATATGATTAGCATCGAGAAGCCTCAGCGGAAATGGGCCTCATCTCGCCTGGAGGGCAAAACCTCCTGGATTTTCTCGAGTTGCGGCCGGTGCTCTCGACTTACGACTGGGACCTCAGGGCCCCGCTCCGGAGGCCTCAGGAAAGGCTAGTCCCCATGCGAGTTCCTCGGGGGCCTCTCGGGATTCCTCTCCCGTCGATGCCGGGGCCTAAGACCTTGTGTGGAGTCGGGGCCGGAACCTGAGGATTCCTCTCCAGTGCTGACATTGATCTTGGGGTACTTCTGGAGTCTCCCCAGGGGAGTCAGTCCTCGTCTCGAATGCGGGCATGCACTTGAGCTTTCCTCCAGAGCGGTAGCAGCAGTGTCACGCAATCCGTCGCGTGGATCAAAGGATCTATGGTTTTCCCTCGAGTATTTCCCACCAGGCTCTCCCACGAGGCTTTCCCACAGGGCTGTCCCACGTGCACACGTGGTGGGATTCGATCCTCAGCTTGAACGTCAAGGCAGTGCAGGGAAAACAGGTTCCTCTGGAATGGACTGACACATCTGGGGTACTCTTGGAATGGTGGCACGACCCTGGAGTTCCTCTCGGCTTTCCTGTGGAGAGCCCCTCCTCTTGAGATGCGACGGGAACGCCGGGAATTCTTTCCCTATGAAAAAGTGAAAGGATCCCTCATCTCGAGCTAGGAGGCGGAAACTGGGCTCCCCTGGATGTGTGCGGGACCCTCGTGCTTCCTCTCGAGTGGAGACGGGTATGTCGGGGAACTTCTTGAGTTGCAGCAAGGGTGAGAAGGACCCTTTGGATGTTCCAGTGGTTAGACGTGATTAGCCTCGAGAAACCTCAGCGGAAATGGGCCTCATCTCGCCTGGAGGGCAAAACCTCCTGGATTTTCTCGAGTTGCGGCAGGTGCTCTCGACTTACGACGGGGACCTCAGGGACCCGCTCTGGTGGCCTCAGGAAAGGCCAGTCCCCATGCGAGTTCCTCGGGGGCCTCTCGGGATTCCTCTCCCGTCGATGCCGGGGCCTAAGACCTTGTGTGGAGTCGGGGCCGGAATCTTAGGATTCCTCTCCAGTGCTGACATGGATCTTGGGGTACTTCTGGAGTCTCCCCAGGGGAGTCAGTCCTCGTCTCGAATGCGGGCATGCACTTGAGCTTTCCTCCAGGGCGGTAGCAGCAGTGTCATGCAGTCCGCCGCGTGGATCAAAGGATCTATGGTTTTCCCTCGAGTCTTTCCCACGAGGCTTTCCAACGAGGATTTCCTACAGGGCTGTCCCACGTGCACACGTGGTGGGAGTCGATCCTCGGCTAGAACGTCGAGGCAGTGCAGGGAAAACAGGTTCCTCTGGAATGGACTGACACATCTGGGGGACTCTTGGAATGGTGGCACGACCCTGGAGTTCCTCTCGCCTTTCCTGTGGAGAGCGCCTCCTCTTGAGATGCGACGGGAACGCCGGGAATTCTTTCCCTACGAAACAGGGAAAGGATCCCTCATCTCGAGCTAGCAGGCGGAAACGGGGCTCCCCTGGATGTGTGCGGGACCCCACGTGCTACTTCTCGAGTGGAGACGGGTATGTCGGGGAACTTCTTGAGTTGCAGCAAGGGTGTGAAGGACCCTTTGGAAGTTCCAGTGGTTAGACGTGATTAGCCTCGAGAAGCCTCAGCGGAAATGGGCCTCATCTCGCCTGGAGGGCAAAACCTCCTGGATTTTCTCGATTTGCGGCAGGTGCTCTCGACTTACGACGGGGACCTCAGGGACCCGCTCTGGTGGCCTCAGGAAAGGCCAGTCCCCATGCGAGTTCCTCGGGGGCCTCTCGGGATTCCTCTCCCGTCGATGCCGGGGCCAAAGACCTTGTGTGGAGTCGGGGCCGGAACCTGAGGATTCCTCTCCAGTGCTGACATGGATCTTGGGGTACTTCTGGAGTCTCCCCAGGGGAGTCAGTCCTCGTCTCAAATGCGGGCATGCACTTGCGCTTTCCTCCAGAGCGGTAGCAGCAGTGTCACGCAATCCACCGCGTGGATCAAAGGATCCATGGTTTTCCCTCGAGTCTTTCCCACGAGGCTTTCCCACGAAGCTTTCCCACAGGGCTGTCCCACGTGCACACGTGGTGGGAGTCGGTCCTCGGCTTGAACGTCAAGGCAGTGCAGGGAAAACAGCTTCCTCTGTAATGGACTGACAAATCTGGGGGTCTCTTGGAATGGTGGCACGACCCTGGAGTTCCTCTCGCCTTTCCTGTGGCGAGCGCCTCCTCTGGAGATGCGACGGGAACGACGGGTTTTCTTTCCCTACGAAACAGGGAAAGGATCCCTCATCTCGAGCTAGGAGGCGGAAACGAGGCTCCCCTGGATGTGTGCGGGACCCCAAGTGCTTCCTCTCGAGTGGAGACGGGTATGTCGGGAACTTCTTGAGTTGCAGCAAGGGTGTGAAGGACCCGTTGGAAGTTCCAGTGGTTAGATGTGATTAGCCTCGAGAAGCCTCAGCGGAAATGGGCCTCATCTCGCCTGGAGGCCAAAACCTCCTGGATTTTCTCGAGTTGCGGCAGGTGCTCTCGACTTACGACGGGGACCTCAGGGACCCGCTCTGGTGGCCTCAGGAAAGGCCAGTCCCCATGCGAGTTCCTCGGGGGCCTCTCGGGATTCCTCTCCTGTCGATGCCGGGGCCTAAGGCCTTGTGTGGAGTCGGGGCCGGAACCTGAGGATTCCTCTCCAGTGCTGACATGGATCTTGGGGTTCTTCTGGAGTCTCCCCAGGGGAGTCAGTCCTCGTCTCGAATGCGGGCATGCACTTGCGCTTTCCTCCAGAGCGGTAGCAGCAGTGTCACGCAGTCCGCCGCGTGGATCAAAGGATCTATGGTTTTCCCTCGAGTCTTTCCCACGAGGCTTTCCCACGAGGCTTTCCCACAGGGCTGTCCCACGTGCACACGTGGTGGGAGTCGATCCTCGGCTTGAACGTCAAGGCAGTGCAGGGAAAACAGGTTCCTCTGGAATGGACTGACACATCTGGGGGACTCTTGGAATGGTGGCACGACCCTGAAGTTCCTCTCGCCTTTCCTGTGGAGGGCGCCTCCTCTTGAGATGCGACGGGAACGCCGGGAATTCTTTCCCTACGAAACAGGGAAAGGATCCCTCATCTCGAGCTAGGAGGCGGAAACTGGGCTCCCCTGGATGTGTGCGGGACCCTCGTGCTTCCTCTCGAGTGGAGACGGGTATGTCGGGGAACTTCTTGAGTTGCAGCAAGGGTGAGAAGGACCCTTTGGATGTTCCAGTGGTTAGACGTGATTAGCCTCGAGAAACCTCAGCGGAAATGGGCCTCATCTCGCCTGGAGGGCAAAACCTCCTGGATTTTCTCGAGTTGCGGCAGGTGCACTCGACTTACGACGGGGACCTCAGGGACCCGCTCTGGTGGCCTCAGGAAAGGCCAGTCCCCATGCGAGTTCCTCGGGGGCCTCTCGGGATTCCTCTCCCGTCGATGCCGGGGCCTAAGACCTTGTGTGGAGTCGGGGCCGGAATCTTAGGATTCCTATCCAGTGCTGACATGGATCTTGGGGTACTTCTGGAGTCTCCCCAGGGGAGTCAGTCCTCGTCTCGAATGCGGGCATGCACTTGAGCTTTCCTCCAGGGCGGTAGCAGCAGTGTCACGCAGTCCGCCGCGTGGATCAAAGGATCTATGGTTTTCCCTCGAGTCTTTCCCACGAGGCTTTCCCACGAGGCTTTCCCACAGGGCTGTCCCACGTGCACACGTGGTGGGAGTCGATCCTCGGCTAGAACGTCAAGGCAGTGCAGGGAAAACAGGTTCCTCTGGAACGGACTGACACATCTGGGGGACTCTTGGAATGGTGGCACGACCCTGGAGTTCCTCTCGCCTTTCCTGTGGAGAGCGCCTCCTCTTGAGATGCGACGGGAACGCCGGGAATTCTTTCCCTACGAAACAGGGAAAGGATCCCTCATCTCGAGCTAGGAGGCGGAAACGGGGCTCCCCTGGATGTGTGCGGTACCCCACGTGCTTCCTCTCGAGTGGAGATGGGTATGTCGGGAACTGCTTGAGTTGCAGCAAGGGTGTGAAGGACCCTTTGGAAGTTCCAGTGGTTAGATGTGATTAGCCTCGAGAAGCCTCAGCGGAAATGGGCCTCATCTCGCCTGGAGGCCAAAACCTCCTGGATTTTCTCGAGTTGCGCCAGGTGCTCTCGACTTACGACGGGGACCTCAGGGCCCCGCTCTGGAAGCCTCAGGAAAGGCTAGTCCCCATGCGAGTTCCGCGGGGGCCTCTCGGGATTCCTCTCCCGTCGATGCCGGGGCCTAAGACCTTGTGTGGAGTCGGGGCCGGAACCTGAGGATTCCTCTCCAGTGCTGACATGGATCTTGGGGTACTTCTGGAGTCTCCCCAGGGGAGTCAGTCCTCGTCTCGAATGCGGGCATGCACTTGCGCTTTCCTCCAGAGCGGTAGCAGCAGTGTCACGCAGTCCGCCGCGTGGATCAATGGATCTATGGTTTTCCCTCGAGTCTTTCCCACGAGGCTTTCCCACGAGGCTTTCCCACAGGGCTTCCCACGTGCACACGTGGTGGGAGTCGATCCTCGGCTTGAACGTAAAGGCAGTGCAGGGAAAACAGCTTCCTCTGGAATGGACTGACATATCTGGGGGTCTCTTGGAATGGTGCCACGATCCTGGAGTTCCTCTCGCCTTTCCTGTGGAGAGCGCCTCCTCTTGAATGCGACGGGAACGCCGGGAATTCTTTCCCTACTAAACAGGGAAAGGATCCCTCATCTCGAGCTAGGAGGCGGAAACGGGGCTCCCCTGGATGTGTGCGGGACCACCCGTGCTTCCTCTCGTGTGGAGACGGGTATGTCGCGGAACTGCTTGAGTTGCAGCAAGGGTGTGAAGGACCCTTTGGAAGTTCCAGTGGTTAGATATGATTAGCATCGAGAAGCCTCAGCGGAAATGGGCCTCATCTCGCCTGGAGGGCAAAACCTCCTGGATTTTCTCGAGTTGCGGCCGGTGCTCTCGACTTACGACTGGGACCTCAGGGCCCCGCTCCGGAGGCCTCAGGAAAGGCTAGTCCCCATGCGAGTTCCTCGGGGGCCTCTCGGGATTCCTCTCCCGTCGATGCCGGGGCCTAAGACCTTGTGTGGAGTCGGGGCCGGAACCTGAGGATTCCTCTCCAGTGCTGACATTGATCTTGGGGTACTTCTGGAGTCTCCCCAGGGGAGTCAGTCCTCGTCTCGAATGCGGGCATGCACTTGAGCTTTCCTCCAGAGCGGTAGCAGCAGTGTCACGCAATCCGTCGCGTGGATCAAAGGATCTATGGTTTTCCCTCGAGTATTTCCCACCAGGCTTTCCCACGAGGCTTTCCCACAGGGCTGTCCCACGTGCACACGTGGTGGGATTCGATCCTCAGCTTGAACGTCAAGGCAGTGCAGGGAAAACAGGTTCCTCTGGAATGGACTGACACATCTGGGGTACTCTTGGAATGGTGGCACGACCCTGGAGTTCCTCTCGGCTTTCCTGTGGAGAGCCCCTCCTCTTGAGATGCGACGGGAACGCCGGGAATTCTTTCCCTATGAAAAAGTGAAAGGATCCCTCATCTCGAGCTAGGAGGCGGAAACTGGGCTCCCCTGGATGTGTGCGGGACCCTCGTGCTTCCTCTCGAGTGGAGACGGGTATGTCGGGGAACTTCTTGAGTTGCAGCAAGGGTGAGAAGGACCCTTTGGATGTTCCAGTGGTTAGACGTGATTAGCCTCGAGAAACCTCAGCGGAAATGGGCCTCATCTCGCCTGGAGGGCAAAACCTCCTGGATTTTCTCGAGTTGCGGCAGGTGCTCTCGACTTACGACGGGGACCTCAGGGACCCGCTCTGGTGGCCTCAGGAAAGGCCAGTCCCCATGCGAGTTCCTCGGGGGCCTCTCGGGATTCCTCTCCCGTCGATGCCGGGGCCTAAGACCTTGTGTGGAGTCGGGGCCGGAATCTTAGGATTCCTCTCCAGTGCTGACATGGATCTTGGGGTACTTCTGGAGTCTCCCCAGGGGAGTCAGTCCTCGTCTCGAATGCGGGCATGCACTTGAGCTTTCCTCCAGGGCGGTAGCAGCAGTGTCATGCAGTCCGCCGCGTGGATCAAAGGATCTATGGTTTTCCCTCGAGTCTTTCCCACGAGGCTTTCCAACGAGGATTTCCTACAGGGCTGTCCCACGTGCACACGTGGTGGGAGTCGATCCTCGGCTAGAACGTCGAGGCAGTGCAGGGAAAACAGGTTCCTCTGGAATGGACTGACACATCTGGGGGACTCTTGGAATGGTGGCACGACCCTGGAGTTCCTCTCGCCTTTCCTGTGGAGAGCGCCTCCTCTTGAGATGCGACGGGAACGCCGGGAATTCTTTCCCTACGAAACAGGGAAAGGATCCCTCATCTCGAGCTAGCAGGCGGAAACGGGGCTCCCCTGGATGTGTGCGGGACCCCACGTGCTACTTCTCGAGTGGAGACGGGTATGTCGGGGAACTTCTTGAGTTGCAGCAAGGGTGTGAAGGACCCTTTGGAAGTTCCAGTGGTTAGACGTGATTAGCCTCGAGAAGCCTCAGCGGAAATGGGCCTCATCTCGCCTGGAGGGCAAAACCTCCTGGATTTTCTCGATTTGCGGCAGGTGCTCTCGACTTACGACGGGGACCTCAGGGACCCGCTCTGGTGGCCTCAGGAAAGGCCAGTCCCCATGCGAGTTCCTCGGGGGCCTCTCGGGATTCCTCTCCCGTCGATGCCGGGGCCAAAGACCTTGTGTGGAGTCGGGGCCGGAACCTGAGGATTCCTCTCCAGTGCTGACATGGATCTTGGGGTACTTCTGGAGTCTCCCCAGGGGAGTCAGTCCTCGTCTCAAATGCGGGCATGCACTTGCGCTTTCCTCCAGAGCGGTAGCAGCAGTGTCACGCAATCCACCGCGTGGATCAAAGGATCCATGGTTTTCCCTCGAGTCTTTCCCACGAGGCTTTCCCACGAAGCTTTCCCACAGGGCTGTCCCACGTGCACACGTGGTGGGAGTCGGTCCTCGGCTTGAACGTCAAGGCAGTGCAGGGAAAACAGCTTCCTCTGTAATGGACTGACAAATCTGGGGGTCTCTTGGAATGGTGGCACGACCCTGGAGTTCCTCTCGCCTTTCCTGTGGCGAGCGCCTCCTCTGGAGATGCGACGGGAACGACGGGTTTTCTTTCCCTACGAAACAGGGAAAGGATCCCTCATCTCGAGCTAGGAGGCGGAAACGAGGCTCCCCTGGATGTGTGCGGGACCCCAAGTGCTTCCTCTCGAGTGGAGACGGGTATGTCGGGAACTTCTTGAGTTGCAGCAAGGGTGTGAAGGACCCGTTGGAAGTTCCAGTGGTTAGATGTGATTAGCCTCGAGAAGCCTCAGCGGAAATGGGCCTCATCTCGCCTGGAGGCCAAAACCTCCTGGATTTTCTCGAGTTGCGGCAGGTGCTCTCGACTTACGACGGGGACCTCAGGGACCCGCTCTGGTGGCCTCAGGAAAGGCCAGTCCCCATGCGAGTTCCTCGGGGGCCTCTCGGGATTCCTCTCCTGTCGATGCCGGGGCCTAAGGCCTTGTGTGGAGTCGGGGCCGGAACCTGAGGATTCCTCTCCAGTGCTGACATGGATCTTGGGGTTCTTCTGGAGTCTCCCCAGGGGAGTCAGTCCTCGTCTCGAATGCGGGCATGCACTTGTGCTTTCCTCCAGAGCGGTAGCAGCAGTGTCACGCAGTCCGCCGCGTGGATCAAAGGATCTATGGTTTTCCCTCGAGTCTTTCCCACGAGGCTTTCCCACGAGGCTTTCCCACAGGGCTGTCCCACGTGCACACGTGGTGGGAGTCGATCCTCGGCTTGAACGTCAAGGCAGTGCAGGGAAAACAGGTTCCTCTGGAATGGACTGACACATCTGGGGGACTCTTGGAATGGTGGCACGACCCTGAAGTTCCTCTCGCCTTTCCTGTGGAGGGCGCCTCCTCTTGAGATGCGACGGGAACGCCGGGAATTCTTTCCCTACGAAACAGGGAAAGGATCCCTCATCTCGAGCTAGGAGGCGGAAACTGGGCTCCCCTGGATGTGTGCGGGACCCTCGTGCTTCCTCTCGAGTGGAGACGGGTATGTCGGGGAACTTCTTGAGTTGCAGCAAGGGTGAGAAGGACCCTTTGGATGTTCCAGTGGTTAGACGTGATTAGCCTCGAGAAACCTCAGCGGAAATGGGCCTCATCTCGCCTGGAGGGCAAAACCTCCTGGATTTTCTCGAGTTGCGGCAGGTGCACTCGACTTACGACGGGGACCTCAGGGACCCGCTCTGGTGGCCTCAGGAAAGGCCAGTCCCCATGCGAGTTCCTCGGGGGCCTCTCGGGATTCCTCTCCCGTCGATGCCGGGGCCTAAGACCTTGTGTGGAGTCGGGGCCGGAATCTTAGGATTCCTATCCAGTGCTGACATGGATCTTGGGGTACTTCTGGAGTCTCCCCAGGGGAGTCAGTCCTCGTCTCGAATGCGGGCATGCACTTGAGCTTTCCTCCAGGGCGGTAGCAGCAGTGTCACGCAGTCCGCCGCGTGGATCAAAGGATCTATGGTTTTCCCTCGAGTCTTTCCCACGAGGCTTTCCCACGAGGCTTTCCTACAGGGCTGTCCCACGTGCACACGTGGTGGGAGTCGATCCTCGGCTAGAACGTCGAGGCAGTGCAGGGAAAACAGGTTCCTCTGGAATGGACTGACACATCTGGGGGACTCTTGGAATGGTGGCACGACCCTGGAGTTCCTCTCGCCTTTCCTGTGGAGAGCGCCTCCTCTTGAGATGCGACGGGAATGCCGGGAACTCTTTCCCTACTAAACAGGGAAAGGATCCCTCATCTCGAGCTAGGAGGCGGAAACGGGGCTCCCCTGGATGTGTGCGGGACCCCCCGTGCTTCCTCTCGTGTGGAGACGGGTATGTCGCGGAACTGCTTGAGTTGCAGCAAGGGTGTGAAGGACCCTTTGGAAGTTCCAGTGGTTAGATATGATTAGCATTGAGAAGCCTCAGCGGAAATGGGCCTCATCTCGCCTGGAGGGCAAAACCTCCTGGATTTTCTCGAGTTGCGGCAGGTGCTCTCGACTTACGATGGGGACCTCAGAGCCCCGCTCCGGAGGCCTCAGGAAAGGCTAGTCCCCATGCGAGTTCCTCGGGGGCCTCTCGGGATTCCTCTCCTGTCGATGCCGGGGCCTAAGACCTTGTGTGGAGTCGGGGCCGGAACATGAGGATTCCTCTCCAGTGCTGACATGGATCTTGGGGTACTTCTGGAGTCTCCCCAGGGGAGTCAGTCCTCGTCTCGAATGCGGGCATGCACTTGCGCTTTCCTCCAGAGCGGTAGCAGCAGTGTCACGCAATCCGTCGCGTGGATCAAAGGATCTATGGTTTAACCTCGAGTATTTCCCACCAGGCTTTCCCACGAGGCTTTCCCACAGGGCTGTCCCACGTGCACACGTGGTGGGAGTCGATCCTCAGCTTGAACGTCAAGGCAGTGCAGGGAAAACAGGTTCCTCTGGAAAGGACTGACACATCTGGGGGACTCTTGGAATGGTGGCACGACCCTGGAGTTCCTCTCGCCTTTCCTGTGGAGAGCGCCTCCTCTTGAGATGCGACGGGAACGCCGGGAATTCTTTCCCTAAGAAACAGGGAAAGGATCCCTCATCTCGAGCTAGGAGGCGGAAACGGGGCTCCCCGGGATGTGTGCGGGACCCCACGTGCTTCCTCTCGAGTGGAGACGGGTATGTCGGGAACTTCTTGAGTTGCAGCAAGGGTGTGAAGGACCCTTTGGAAGTTCCAGTGGTTAGATGTGATTAGCCTCGAGAAGCCTCAGCGGAAATGGGCCTCATCTCGCCTGGAGGCCAAAACCTCCTGGATTTTCTCGAGTTGCGGCAGGTGCTCTCGACTTACGACGGGGACCTCAGGGACCCGCTCTGGTGGCCTCAGGAAAGGCCAGTCCCCATGCGAGTTCCTCGGGGGCCTCTCGGGATTCCTCTCCCGTCGATGCCGGGGCCTAAGACCATGTGTGGAATCGGGGCCGGAACCTGAGGATTCCTCTCCAGTGCTGACATGGATCTTGGGGTACTTTTGGAGTCTCCCCAGGGGAGTCAGTCCTCGTCTCGAATGCGGGCATGCACTTGCGCTTTCCTCCAGAGCGGTAGCAGCAGTGTCACGCAGTCTGCCGCGTGGATCAAAGGATCTATGGTTTTCCCTCGAGTCTTTCCCACGAGGCTTTCCCACGAGGCTTTCCCACAGGGCTGTCCCACGTGCACACGTGGTGGGAGTCAATCCTCGGCTTGAACGTCAAGTCAGTGCAGGGAAAACAGGTTCCTCTGGAATGGACTGACACATCTGGGGGTCTCTTGGAATGGTGGCACGACCCTGGAGTTCCTCTCGCCTTTCCTGTGGAGAGTGCCTCCTTTTGAGTTGCGACGGGAACGCCGGGAAATCTTTCCCTACGAAACAGGGAAAGGATCCCTCATCTCGAGCTAGGAGGCGGAAACGGGGCTCCCCTGGATGTGTGCGGGACCCCATGTGCTTCCTCTCAAATGGAGACGGGTATGTCGGGGAACTTCTTGAGTTGCAGCAAGGGTGTGAAGGATCCTTTGGAAGTTCCAGTGGTTAGATGTGATTAGCCTCGAGAAGCCTCAGCGGAAATGGGCCTCATCTCGCCTGGAGGCCAAAACCTCCTGGATTTTCTCGAGTTGCGGCAGGTGCTCTCGACTTACGACGGGGACCTCAGGGACCCGCTCTGGTGGCCTCAGGAAAGGCCAGTCCCCATGCGAGTTCCTCGAGGGCCTCTTGGGATTCCTCTCCTGTCGATGCCGGGGCCTAAGACCTTGTGTGGAGTCGGGGCCGGAACCTGAGGATTCCTCTCCAGTGCTGACATGGATCTTGGGGTACTTCTGGAGTCTCCCCAGGGGAGTCAGTCCTTGTCTCGAATGCGGGCATGCACTTGCGCTTTCCTCCAGAGCGGTAGCAGCAGTGTCACACAGTCCGCCGCGTGGATCAAAGGATCTATGGTTTTCCCTCGAGTCTTTCCCACGAGGTTGTCCCACGAGGCTTTCCCACAGGGCTGTCCCACGTGCACACGTGGTGGGAGTCGATACTCGGCTTGAACGTCAAGGCAGTTCAGGGAAAACAGGTTCCTCTGGAATGGACTGACACATCTGGGGGACTCTTGTAATGGTGGCACGACTCTGGAGTTGCTCTCGCCTTTCCTGTGGAGAGCGCCTCCTCTTGAGATGCGACGGGAACGCCGGGAATTCTTTCCCTACGAAACAGGGATAGGATTCCTCATCTCGAAATAGGAGACGGAAACGGGGCTCCCCTGGATGTGTGCGGCACCCCACGTGCTTCCTCTCGAGTGGAGACGGGTATGTCGCGGAACTGCTTGAGTTGCAGCAAGGGTGTGAAGGACCCTTTGGAAGTTCCAGTGGTTAGATGTGATTAGCCTCGAGAAGCCTCAGCGGAAATGGGCCTCATCTCGCCTGGAGGGCAAAACCTCCTGGAATTTCTCGAGTTGCGGCAGGTGCTCTCGACTTACGAAGGGGACCTCAGGGACCCGCTCTGGTGGCCTCAGGAAGGCCAGTCCCCATGCGAGTTCTTCGGGGATCTCTCGGGATTCCTCTCCCGTCGATGCCGGGGCCAAAGACCTTGTGTGGTGTCGAGGCCGGAACCTGAGGTTTCCTCTCCAGTGCTGACATGGATCTTGGGGTACTTCTGGAGTCTCCCCAGGGGAGTCATCCTCGTCTCGAATGCGGGCATGCACTTGCGCTTTCCTCCAGAGCGGTGGCAGCAGTGTCACGCAGTCCACCGCGTGGATCAAAGGATCTATGGTTTTCCCTCGAGTCTTTCCCACGAGGCTTTCCCACGAGGCTTTCCCACAGGGCTGTCCCACGTGCACACGTGGTGGGAGTCGATCCTCGGCTTGAACGTCAAGGCAGTGCAGGGAAAACAGGTTCCTCTGGATGGACTGACACATCTGGGGGACTCTTGGAATGGTGGCACGACCCTGGAGTTCCTCTCGCCTTTCCTGTGGAGAGCGCCTCCTCTTGAGATGTGACGGGAACGCCGGGAATTCTTTCCCTACGAAACAGGGAAAGGATCCCTCATCTCGAGCTAGGAGGCGGAAACGGGGCTCCCCTGGATGTGTGCGGGACCCCACGTGCTTCCTCTCGAGTGGAGACGGGTATGTCGGGGAACTTCTTGAGTTGCAGCAAGGGTGTGAAGGACCCTTTGGAAGTTCCAGTGGTTAGACGTGATTAGCCTCGAGAAACCTCAGCGGAAATGGGCCTCATCTCGCCAGGAGGGCAAAACCTCCTGGATTTTCTCGAGTTGCGGCAGGTGCTCTCGACTTACGACGGGGACCTCAGGGACCCGCTCTGGTGGCCTCAGGAAAGGCCAGTCCCCATGGGAGTTCCTCGGGGCCTCTCGGGATTCCACTCCCGTCGATGCCGGGGCCTAAGACCTTGTGTGGAGTCGGGGTCGGAACCTGAGGATTACTCTCCAGTGCTGACATGGATCTTGGGGTACTTCTGGAGTCTCCCCAGGGGAGTCAGTGCTCGTCTCGAATGCGGGCATGCACTTGTGCTTTCCTCCAGAGCGGTAGCAGCAGTGTCACGCAGTCTGCCACGTGGATCAAAGGATCTATGTTTTTCCCTCGAGTCTTTCCCACGAGGCTTTCCCACGAGGCTTTCCCACAGGGCTGTCCCACGTGCACACGTGATGGGAGTTGATCCTCGGCTTGAACGTCAAGGCAGTGCAGGGAAAACAGGTTCCTCTGGAATGGACTGACACATCTGGGGGACTCTTGGAATGGTGGCACGACCCTGTAGTTCCTCTCACCTTTCCTGTGGAGAGCGACTCCTTTTGAGATGCGCCGGGAACGCCGGGAATTCTTTCCCTAGGATACAGGGAAAGGATCCCTCATCTCGAGCTAGGAGGCGGAAACGGGGCTCCCCTGGATGTGTGCGGGACCCTGGTGCTTCCTCTCGAGTGGAGACGGCTATGTCGGGGAACTTCTTGAGTTGCAGCAAGGGTGTGAAGGTCCCTTTGGAAGTTCCAGTGGTTAGACGTGATTAGCCTCGAGAAGCCTCAGCGGAAATGGGCCTCATCTCGCCTGGAGGGCAAATCCTCCTGGATTTTCTCGAGTTGCGGCAGGTGCTCTCGACTTACGACGGTGACCTCAGGGAACTGCTCTGGTGGCCTCAGGAAAGGCCAGTCACCATGCGAGTTCCTCGGGGGCCTCTCGGGATTCCTCTCCCGTCGATGCCGGGGCCTAAGACCTTGTGTGGAGTTGGGGCGGGAACCTCAGGATTCCTCTCCAGTGCTGACATGGATCTTGGGGTACTTCTGGAGTCTCCCCAGGGGAGTCAGTCCTCGTCTCGAATGCGGGCATGCACTTGCGCTTTCTTCCAGAGCGGTAGCAGCAGTGTCTCGCAGTCCGCCGCGTGGATCAAAGGATCTATGGTTTTCCCTCGAGTCTTTCCCACGAGGCTTTCCACGAGGCTTTCCCACAGGGCTGTCCCAAATGCACGCGTGGTGGGAGTCGATCCTCGGCTTGAACGTCAAGTCAGTGCAGGGAAAAGAGGTTCCTCTGTAATGGACTGACACATCTGGGGGTCTCTTGGAATGGTGGCACGACCCTGGAGTTCCTCTCGCCTTTCCTGTGGAGAGCGCCTCCTCTTGAGATGCGACGGGAACGCCGGGAATTCTTTCCCTACGAAACAGGGAAAGGATCCCTCATCTCGAGGTAGGAGGCGGAAACGGGGATCCCCTGGATGTGTGCGGGACCCTCGTGCTTCCTCTCGAGTGGAGACGGTTATGTCGGGGAACTTCTTGAGTTGCAGCAAGGGTGTGAAGGACCCTTTGGAAGTTCCAGGGGTTAGATGTGATTAGCCTAGAGAAGCCACAGCAGAAATGGGCCTCATCTCGCCTGGAGGGCAAAACCTCCTGGATTTTCTCGAGTTGCGGCAGGTGCCCTCGACTTACTAAGGGGACCTAAGGGACCCGCTCTGGTGGCCTCATGAAAGGCCAGTCCCCATGCGAGTTCCTCGGGGGCCTCTCGGGATTCCTCTCCTGTCGATGCCGGGGCCTAAGACCTTGTGTGGAGACGGGGCCGGAACCTGAGGATTCCTCTCCAGTGCTGACATGGATCTTGGGGTACTTCTGGAGTCTCCCCAGGGGAGTCAGTCCTTGTCTCGAATGCGGGCATGCACTTGCGCTTTCCTCCAGAGCGGTAGCAGCAGTGTCACACATTCCGCCGCGTGGATCAAAGGATCTATGGTTTTCCCTCGAGTCTTTCCCACGAGGTTGTCCCACGAGGCTTTCCCACAGGGCTGTCCCACGTGCACACGTGGTGGGAGTCGATACTCGGCTTGAACGTCAATGCAGTTCAGGGAAAACAGGTTCCTCTGGAATGGACTGACACATCTGGGGGACTCTTGTAATGGTGGCACGACTCTGGAGTTGCTCTCGCCTTTCCTGTGGAGAGCGCCTCCTCTTGAGATGCGACGGGAACGCCGGGAATTCTTTCCCTACGAAACAGGGATAGGATTCCTCATCTCGAAATAGGAGACGGAAACGGGGCTCCCCTGGATGTGTGCGGCACCCCACGTGCTTCCTCTCGAGTGGAGACGGGTATGTCGCGGAACTGCTTGAGTTGCAGCAAGGGTGTGAAGGACCCTTTGGAAGTTCCAGTGGTTAGATGTGATTAGCCTCGAGAAGCCTCAGCGGAAATGGGCCTCATCTCGCCTGGAGGGCAAAACCTCCTGGAATTTCTCGAGTTGCGGCAGGTGCTCTCGACTTACGAAGGGGACCTCAGGGACCCGCTCTGGTGGCCTCAGGAAGGCCAGTCCCCATGCGAGTTCTTCGGGGGTCTCTCGGGATTCCTCTCCCGTCGATGCCGGGGCCAAAGACCTTGTGTGGTGTCGAGGCCGGAACCTGATGTTTCCTCTCCAGTGCTGACATGGATCTTGGGGTACTTCTGGAGTCTCCCCAGGGGAGTCATCCTCGTCTCGAATGCGGGCATGCACTTGCGCTTTCCTCCAGAGCGGTGGCAGCAGTGTCACGCAGTCCACCGCGTGGATCAAAGGATCTATGGTTTTCCCTCGAGTCTTTCCCACGAGGCTTTCCCACGAGGCTTTCCCACAGGGCTGTCCCACGTGCACACGTGATGGGAGTCGATCCTCGGCTTGAACGTCAAGGCAGTGCAGGGAAAACAGGTTCCTCTGGAATGGACTGACACATCTGGGGGACTCTTGGAATGGTGGCAAGACCATGTAGTTCCTCTCACCTTTCCTGTGGAGAGCGACTCCTTTTGAGATGCGCCGGGAACGCCGGGAATTCTTTCCCTAGGATACAGGGAAAGGATCCCTCATCTCGAGCTAGGAGGCGGAAACGGGGCTCCCCTGGATGTGTGCGGGACCCTGGTGCTTCCTCTCGAGTGGAGACGGCTATGTCGGGGAACTTCTTGAGTTGCAGCAAGGGTGTGAAGGTCCCTTTGGAAGTTCCAGTGGTTAGATGTGATTAGCCTCGAGAAGCCTCAGCGGAAATGGGCCTCATCTCCCCTGGAGGGCAAATCCTCCTGGATTTTCTCGAGTTGCGGCAGGTGCTCTCGACTTACGACGGGGACCTCAGGGACCTGCTCTGGTGGCCTCAGGAAAGGCCAGTCCCCATGCGAGTTCCTCGGGGGCCTCTCGGGATTCCTCTCCCGTCGATGCCGGGGCCTAAGACCTTGTGTGGAGTTGGGGCGGGAACCTCAGGATTCCTCTCCAGTGCTGACATGGATCTTGGGGTACTTCTGGAGTCTCCCCAGGGGAGTCAGTCCTCGTCTCGAATGCGGGCATGCACTTGCGCTTTCTTCCAGAGCGGTAGCAGCAGTGTCTCGCAGTCCGCCTCGTGGATCAAAGGATCTATGGTTTTCCCTCGAGTCTTTCCCACGAGGCTTTCCACGAGGCTTTCCCACAGGGCTGTCCCAAATGCACGCGTGGTGGGAGTCGATCCTCGGCTTGAACGTCAAGGCAGTGCAGGGAAAAGAGGTTCCTCTGTAATGGACTGACACATCTGGGGGTCTCTTGGAATGGTGGCACGACCCTGGAGTTCCTCTCGCCTTTCCTGTGGAGAGCGCCTCCTCTTGAGATGCGACGGGAACGCCGGGAATTCTTTCCCTACGAAACAGGGAAAGGATCCCTCATCTCGAGGTAGGAGGCGGAAACGGGGATCCCCTGGATGTGTGCGGGACCCTCGTGCTTCCTCTCGAGTGGAGACGGTTATGTCGGGGAACTTCTTGAGTTGCAGCAAGGGTGTGAAGGACCCTTTGTAAGTTCCAGGGGTTAGATGTGATTAGCCTAGAGAAGCCACAGCAGAAATGGGCCTCATCTCGCCTGGAGGGCAAAACCTCCTGGATTTTCTCGAGTTGCGGCAGGTGCCCTCGACTTACGAAGGGGACCTAAGGGACCCGCTCTGGTGGCCTCATGAAAGGCCAGTCCCCATGCGAGTTCCTCGGGGGCCTCTCGGGATTCCTCTCCTGTCGATGCCGGGGCCTAAGACCTTGTGTGGAGTCGGGGCCGGAACGTGAGGATTCCTCTCCAGTGCTGACATGGATCTTGGGGTACTTCTGGAGTCTCCCCAGGGGAGTCAGTCCTCGTCTCGAATGCGGGCATGCACTTGCGCTTTCCTCCAGAGCGGTAGCAGCAGTGTCACGCAGTCCGCCGCGTGGATCAAAGGATCTATGGTTTTCCCTCGAATCTTTCCCACGAGGCTTTCCCACAGGGCTGTCCCACGTGCACACGTGGTGGGAGTCGATCCTCGGCTTGAACGTCAAGGCAGTGCAGGGAAAACAGGTTCCTCTGGATGGACTGACACATCTGGGGGACTCTTGGAATGGTGGCACGACCCTGGAGTTCCTCTCGCCTTTCCTGTGGAGAGCGCCTCCTCTTGAGATGCGACGGGAACGCCGGGAATTCTTTCCCTACGAAACAGGGAAAGGATCCCCCATCTCGAGCTAGGAGGCGGAAACGGGTCTCCCCTGGATGTGTGCGGGACCCCACGTGCTTCCTCTTGAGTGGAGACGGGTATGTCGGGGAACTTCTTGAGTTGCAGCAAGGGTGTGAAGGACCCTTTGGAAGTTCCAGTGGTTAGATGTGATTAGCCTCGAGAAGCCTCAGCGGAAATGGGCCTCATCTCGCCTGGAGGGCAAAACCTCCTGGATTTTCTCGAGTTGCGGCAGGTGCTCTCGACGTACGACGGGGACCGCGGGGACCCGCTCTGGTGGCCTCAGGAAAGGCCAGTCCCCATGCGAGTTCCTCGGGGGCCTCTCGGGATTCCTCTCCCGTCGATGCTGGGGCCTAAGACCTTGTGTGGAGTCGGGGCCGGAACCTGAGTATTCCTCTCCAGTGCTGACATGGATCCTGGGGTACTTCTGGAGTCTCCACAGGGGAGTCAGTCCTCGTCTGGAATGCGGACATGCACTTGCGCTTTCCTTCAGAGCGGTAGGAGAAGTGTCACGCAGTCCGCCGCGTGGATCAAAGGATCTATGGTTTTCCCTCGAGTCTTTCCCACGAGGCTTTCCCACGAGGCTTTCCCACAGGGCTGTCCCACGTGCACACGTGGTGGGAGTCGATCCTCGGCTTGAACGTCAAGGCAGTGCAGGGAAAACAGGTTCCTCTGGAATGGACTGACACATCTGGGGAACTCTTGGAATGGTGGCAAGACCCTGGAGTTCCTCTCGCCTTTCCTGTGGAGAGCGCCTTCTCTTGAGATGCGACGGGAACGCCGGGAATTCTTTCCCTACGAAACAGGGAAAGGATCCCTCATCTCGAGCCAGCAGGCTGAAACGGGGCTCCCCTGGATGTGTGCGGGACCCTCGTGCTTCCTCTCGAGTGCAGACGGGTATGTCGGGGAACTTCTTGAGTTGCAGCAAGGGTGTGAAGGACCCTTTGGAAGTTCCAGTGGTTAGATGTGATTAGCCTCGAGAAGCCTCAGCGGAAATGGGCCTCATCTCGCCTGGAGGGCAAAACCTCCTGGATTTTCTCGAGTTGCGGCAGGTGCTCTCGACTTACGACTGGGACCTCGGGGACCCGCTCTGGTGGCCTCAGGAAAGGCCAGTCCCCATGCGAGTTCCTCGGGGGCCTCTCGGGATTCCTCTCCCGTCCATGCCGGGCCTAATACCTTGTGTGGATTCGGGGCCGGAACCTGAGGATTCCTCTCCAGTGCTGACATGGATCTTGGGGTACTTCTGGAGTCTCCCCAGGGGAGTCAGTCCTCGTCTCGAATGCGGGCATGCACTTGCGCTTTCCTCCAGAGCGGTATCAGCAGTGTCACGCAGTCCGCCGCGTGGATCAAAGGATCTATGGTTTTCCCTCGAATCTTTCCCACGAGGCTTTCCCACAGGGCTGTCCCACGTGCACACGTCGTGGGAGTCGATCCTCGGCTTGAACGTCAAGGCAGTGCAGGGAAAACAGGTTCCTCTGGATGGACTGACACATCTGGGGGACTCTTGGAATGGTGGCACGACCCTGGAGTTCCTCTCGCCTTTCCTGTGGAGAGCGCCTCCTCTTGAGATGCGACGGGAACGCCGGTAATTCTTTCCCTACGAAACAGGGAAAGGATCCCTCATCTCGAGCTAGGAGGCGGAAACGGGGCTCCCCTGGATGTGTGCGGGACCCCACGTGCTTCCTCTCGAGTGGAGACGGGTATGTCGGGGAACTTCTTGAGTTGCAGCAAGGGTGTGAAGGACCCTTTGGAAGTTCCAGTGGTTAGATGTGATTAGCCTCGAGAAGCCTCAGCGGAAATGGGCCTCATCTCGCCTGGAGGGCAAAACCTCCTGGATTTTCTCGAGTTGCGGCAGGTGCTCTCGACGTACGACGGGGACCGCGGGGACCCGCTCTGGTGGCCTCAGGAAAGGCCAGTCCCCATGCGAGTTCCTCGGGGGCCTCTCGGGATCCCTCTCCCGTCGATGCTGGGGCCTAAGACCTTGTGTGGAGTCGGGGCCGGAACCTGAGGATTCCTCTCCAGTGCTGACATGGATCCTGGGGTACTTCTGGAGTCTCCACAGGGGAGTCAGTCCTCCTCTGGAATGCGGACATGCACTTGCGGCTTCCTTCAGAGCGGTAGGAGAAGTGTCACGCAGTCCGCCGCGTGGATCAAAGGATCTATGGTTTTCCCTCGAGTCTTTCCCACGAGGCTTTCCCACGAGGCTTTCCCACAGGGCTGTCCCACGTGCACACGTGGTGGGAGTCGATCCTCGGCTTGAACGTCAAGGCAGTGCAGGGAAAACAGGTTCCTCTGGAATGGACTGACACATCTGGGGAACTCTTGGAACGGTGGCAAGACCCTGGAGTTCCTCTCGCCTTTCCTGTGGAGAGCGCCTTCTCTTGAGATGCGACGGGAACGCCGGGAATTCTTTCCCTACGAAACAGGGAAAGGATCCCTCATCTCAACCTAGGAGGCGGAAACGGGCCTCCCCTGGATGTGTGCGGGACCCTCGTGCTTCCTCTCGAGTGGAGACGCGTATGTCGGGGAACTTCTTGAGTTGCAGCAAGGGTGTGAAGGACCCTTTGGAAGTTCCAGTGGTTAGATGTGATTAGCCTCGAGAAGCCTCAGCGGAAATGGGCCTCATCTCGCCTGGAGGGCAAAACCTCCTGGATTTTCTCGAGTTGCGGCATGTGCTCTCGACTTACGACTGGGACCTCAGGGACCCGCTCTGGTGGCATCAGGAAAGGCCAGTCCCCATGCGAGTTCCTCAGGGGGCTCTCGGGATTCCTCTCCCGTCGATGCTGGAGCCTAAGACCTTGTGTGGAGTCGGGGCCGGAACCTGAGAATTCCTCTCCAGTACTGACATGGATCTTGGGCTACTTCTGGAGTCTCCCCAGGGGAGTCAGTCCTCTTCTCGAATGCGGGCATGCACTTGCGCTTTCCTCCAGAGCGGTAGCAGCAGTGTCACGCAGTCCGCCGCGTGGATCAAAGGATCTATGGTTTTCCCTCGAGTCTTTCCCACGAGGCTTTCCCACAAGGCTTTCCCACAGGGCTGTCCCACGTGCACACGTGGTGGGAGTCGATCCTCGGCTTGAACGTCAAGGCAGTGCAGGGAAAACAGGTTCCTCTGGAATGGACTGACACATCTGGGGGACTCTTGGAATGGTGGCACGACCCTGGAGTTCCTCTCGCCTTTCCTGTGGAGAGCGCCTCCTCTTGAGATGCGACGGGAACGCCGGGAATTCTTTCCCTATGAAACAGGGAAAGGATCCCTCATCTCGAGCAAGGAGGCGGAAACGGGGCTCCCCTGGATGTGTGCGGGAACCTCCTGCTTCCTCTCGAGTGGAGACGTTTATGTCGGGGAACTTCTTGAGTTGCAGCAAGGGTGTGAAGGACCCTTTGGAAGTTCCAGTGGTTAGATGTGATTAGCCTCGAGAAGCCTCAGCGGAAATGGGCCTCATCTCGCCTGGAGGGCAAAACCTCCTGGATTTTCTCGAGTTGCGGCATGTGCTCTCGACTTACGACGGGGACCTCGGGGACCCGCTCTGGTGGCCTCAGGAAAGGCCAGTCCCCATGCGAGTTCCTCGGGGGCCTCTCGGGATTAATCAACCGTCGATGCCGGGGCCTAAGACCTTGTGTGGAGTTGGGGCCGGAACCTGAGGATTCCTCTCCAGTGCTGACATGGATCCTGGGGTACTTCTGGAATCTCCCCAGGGGATTCAGTCCTCGTCTCGAATGCGGACATGCACTTGCGCTTTCCTCCAGAGCGGTAGCAGCAGAGTCACGCAGTCCGCCGCGTGGATCAAGGATCTATGGTTTTCCCTCGAGTTTTTCCCACGAGGCTTTCCCACGAGGCTTTCCCACAGGGCTGTCCCACGTGCACACGTGGTGGGAGTCGATCCTCGGCTTGAACGTCAAGGCAGTGCAGGGAAAACAGATTCCTCTGGAATGGACTGACTCATCTGGGGGACTCTTGGAATGGTGGCACGACCCTGGAGTTCCTCTCGCCTTTCCTGTGGAGAGCGCCTTCTCTTGAGATGCGACGGGAACGCCGGGAATTCTTTCCCTACGAAACAGGGATAGGATCCCTCATCTCAAGCTAGGAGGCGGAAACGGGGCTCCCCTGGATGTGTGCGGGACCCTCGTGCTTCCTCTCGAGTGGAGACGGGTATGTCGGGGAACTTCTTGAGTTGCAGCAAGGGTGTGAAGGACCCTTTGGAAGTTCCAGTGGTTAGATGTTATTAGCCTCGAGAAACCTCAGCGGAAATGGGCCTCATGTCGCCTGGAGGGCAAAACCTCCTGGATTTTCTAGAGTTGCGGCAGGTGCTCTCGACTTAAGATGGGGACCTCGGGGACGTGCTCTGGTGCCCTAGGAAAGGCCAGTCCCCATGCGAGTTCCTCGGGAGCCTCTCGGGATTCCTTTCCCGTCGATGCCGGGGCCTAACACCTTGTGTGGAGTCGGGGCCGGAACCTGAGGATTCCGCTCCAGTGCTGACATGGATCTTGGGGTACTTCTGGAGTCTCCCCAGGGGACTCAGTCCTCGTCTCGAATGCGGGAATGACCTTGCGCTTTCCTCCAGAGCGGTAGGAGCAGTGTCACGCAGTCCGCCGCGTGGATCAAAGGATCTATGGTTTTCCCTCGAGTCTTTCCCACGAAGCCTTCCCACGAGGCTTTCCCACAGGGCTGTCCCACGTGCACACGTGGTGGGAGTCGATCCTCGGCTTGAACGTCAAGGCACTGCAGGGAAAACAGGTTCCTCTGGAATGGACTGACACATCTGAGTGACTCTTGGAATGGTGGCACGACCCTGGAGTTCCTCTCGCCTTTCCTGTGGAGAGCGCCTCCTCTTGAGATGCGACGGGAACGCCGGGAATTCTTTCCCTACGAAACAGGGAAAGGATCCCTCATCTCGAGCTAGGCGGCGGAAACGGGGCTCCCCTGGATGTGTGCGGGACCCTCGTGCTTCCTCTCGAGTGGAGACGGGTATGTCGGGGAACTTCTTGAGTTGCAGCAAGGGTGTGAAGGACCCTTTGGAAGTTCCAGTGGTTAGATGTGATTAGCCTCGAGAAGACTCAGCGGAAATGGGCCTCATCTCGCCTGGAGGGCAAAACCTCCTGGATTTTCTCGAGTTGCGGCATGTGCTCTCGACTTACGACGGGGACCTCGGGGACCCGCTCTGGTGGCCTCAGGAAAGGCCAGTCCCCATGCGAGTTCCTCGGGGGCCTCTCGGGATTCCTCTCCCGTCGATGCCGGGGCCTAAGACCTTGTGTGGAGTCGGGGCCGGAACCTGAGGATTCCTCTCCAGTGCTGACATGGATCTTGGGCTACTTCTGGAGTCTCCCCAGGGGAGTCAGTCCTCGTCTCGAATGCGGGCATGCACTTGCGCTTTCCTCCAGAGCGGTAGCAGCAGTGTCACGCAGTCCGCCGCGTGGATCAAAGGATCTATGGTTTTCCCTCGAGTCTTTCCCACGAGGCTTTCCCACGAGGCTTTCCCACAGGGCTGTCCCACGTGCACACGTGGTGGGAGTCGATCCTCGGCTTGAACGTCAAGGCAGTGCAGGGAAAACAGGTTCCTCTGGAATGGACTGACACATCTGGAGGACTCTTGGAATGGTGGCACGACCCTGGAGTTCCTCTCGCCTTTCCTGTGGAGAGCGCCTCCTCTTGAGATGCGACGGGAACGCCGGGAATTCTTTCCCTATGAAACAGGGAAAGGATCCCTCATCTCGAGCAAGGAGGCGGAAACGGGGCTCCCCTGGATGTGTGCGGGAACTTCGTGCTTCCTCTCGAGTGGAGACGTTTATGTCGGGGAACTTCTTGAGTTGCAGCAAGGGTGTGAAGGACCCTTTGGAAGTTCCAGTGGTTAGATGTGATTAGCCTCGAGAAACCTCAGCGGAAATGGGCCTCATCTCGCCTGGAGGGCAAAACCTCCTGGATTTTCTCGAGTTGCGGCATGTGATCTCGACTTACGACGGGGACCTCGGGGACCCGCTCTGGTGGCCTCAGGAAAGGCCAGTCCCCATGCGAGTTCCTCGGGGGCCTCTCGGGATTAATCAACCGTCGATGCCGGGGCCTAAGACCTTGTGTGGAGTTGGGGCCGGAACCTGAGGATTCCTCTCCAGTGCTGACATGGATCCTGGGGTACTTCTGGAATCTCCCCAGGGGAGTCAGTCCTCGTCTCGAATGCGGACATGCACTTGCGCTTTCCTCCAGAGCGGTAGCAGCAGAGTCACGCAGTCCGCCGCGTGGATCAAAGGATCTATGGTTTTCCCTCGAGTCTTTCACACGAGGCTTTCCCACGAGGCTTTCCCACAGGGCTGTCCCACGTGCACACGTGGTGGGAGTCGATCCTCGGCTTGAACGTCAAGGCAGTGCAGGGAAAACAGATTCCTCTGGAATGGACTGACTCATCTGGGGGACTCTTGGAATGGTGGCACGACCCTGGAGTTCCTCTCGCCTTTCCTGTGGAGAGCGCCTTCTCTTGAGATGCGACGGGAACGCCGGGAATTCTTTCCCTACGAAACAGGGAAAGGATCCCTCATCTCAAGCTAGGAGGCGGAAACGGGGCTCCCCTGGATATGTGCGGGACCCTCGTGCTTCCTCTCGAGGGGAGACGGGTATGTCGGGGAACTTCTTGAGTTGCAGCAAGGGTGTGAAGGACCCTTTGGAAGTTCCAGTGGTTAGATGTGATTAGCCTCGAGAAACCTCAGCGGAAATGGGCCTCATGTCGCCTGGAGGGCAAAACCTCCTGGATTTTCTAGAGTTGCGGCAGGTGCTCTCGACTTACGATGGGGACCTCGGGGACGTGCTCTGATGCCCTAGGAAAGGCCAGTCCCCATGCGAGTTCCTCGGGAGCCTCTCGGGATTCCTTTCCCGTCGATGCCGGGGCCTAAGACCTTGTGTGGAGTCGGGGCCGGAACCTGAGGATTCCGCTCCAGTGCTGACATGGATCTTGGGGTACTTCTGGAGTCTCCCCAGGGGACTCAGTCCTCGTCTCGAATGCGGGAATGCCCTTGCGCTTTCCTCCAGAGCGGTAGGAGCAGTGTCACGCAGTCCGCCGCGTGGATCAAAGGATCTATGGTTTTCCCTCGAGTCTTTCCCACGAGGCTTTCCCACGAGGCTTTCCACAGGGCTGTCCCACGTGCACACGTGGTGGGAGTCGATCCTCGGCTTGAACGTCAAGGCAGTGCAGGGAAAACAGATTCCTCTGGAATGGACTGACACATCTGGGGGACTCATGGAATGGTGGCACGACCCTGGAGTTCCTCTCGCCTTTCCTGTGGAGAGCGCCTTCTCTTGAGATGCGACGGGAACGCCGGAAATCTTTCCCTACGAAACAGAGAAAGGATCCCTCATCTCGAGCTAGGAGGCGGAAACGGGGCTCCCCTGGATGTGTGCGGGACCCCACAGGCATCCTCTCGAGTGGAGACGGGTATGTCGGGGAACTTCTTGAGTTGCAGCAAGGGTGTGAAGGACCCTTTGGAAGTTCCAGTGGTAAGACGTGATTGGCCTCGAGAAGCCTAAGCGGAAATGGGCCTCATCTCGCCTGGAGGGTAAAACCTCCTGGATTTTCTCGAGTTGCGGCAGGTGCTCTCGACTTACGATGGGGACCTCAGGGACCCGCTCTGGTGGCCTCAGGAAAGGCCAGTCCCCATGCGAGTTCCTCGGGGGCCTCTCGGGATTCCTCTCCCGTCGATGCCGGGGCCTAAGACCTTGTGTGGAGTCGGGGCCGGAACCTGAGGATTCCTCTGCAGTGCTGACATGGATCTTGGGATACTTCTGGAGTCTCCCCAGGGGAGTCAGTCCTCGTCTCGAATGCGGGCATGTACTTGCGCTTTCCTCCAGAGCGGTAGCAGCAGTGTCACGCAGTCCGCCGCGTGGATCAAAGGATCTATGGTTTTCCCTCGAGTCTTTCCCACGAGGCTTTCCCACGAGGCTTTCCACAGGGCTGTCCCACGTGCACACGTGGTGGGACTCGATCCTCGGCTTGAACGTCAAGGCAGTGCAGGGAAAACAGGTTCCTCTGGAATGGACTGACACATCTGGGTGTCTCTTGGAATGGTGGCACGACCCTGGAGTTCCTCTCGCCTTTCCTGTGGAGAGCGCCTCCTCTTGAGATGCGACGGGAACGCCGGGAATCTTTCCCTACGAAACAGGGAAAGGATCCGTCATCTCGAGCTAGGAGGCGGAAACGGGGCTCCACTGGATGTGCGGGACCCCACGTGCTTCCTCTCGAGTGGAGACGGGTATGTCGGGGAACTTCTTGAGTTGCAGCAAGGGTGTGAAGGACCCTTGGAAGTTCCAGTGGTTAGACGTGATTAGCCTCGAGAAGCCTCAGCGGAAATGGGCCTCAACTCGCCTGGAGGGCAAAACCTCCTGGATTTTCTCGAGTTGCGGCAGGTGCTCTCGACTTACGACTGGGACCTCAGGGACCCGCTCTGGTGGCCTCAGGAAAGGCAGGTCCCCATGCGAGTTCCTCAGGGGGCTCTCGGGATTCCTCTCCCGTCGATGCCGGGGCCTAAGACCTTGTGTGGAGTCGGGGCCGGAACCTGAGGATTCCTCTCCAGTGCTGACATGGATCTTGGGGTACTTCTGGAGTCTCCCCAGGGGAGTCAGTCCTCGTCTCGAATGCGGGCATGCACTTGCGCTTTCCTCCAGAGCGGCAGCAGCAGTGTCACGCAGTCCGCCGCGTGGATCAAAGGATCTATGGTTTTCCCTCGAGTCTTTCCCACGAGGCTTTCCCACGAGGCTTTCCCACAGGGCTGTTCCACGTGCACACGTGGTGGGACTCGATCCTCGGCTTGAACGTCAAGGCAGTGCAGGGAAAACAGGTTCCTCTGGAATGGACTGACACATCTGGGGGACTCTTGGAATGGTGACACGACCCTGGAGTTCCTCTCGCCTTTCCTGTGGAGAGCGCCTCCTCTTGAGATGCGACGGGAACGCCGGGAATTCTTTCCCTACGAAACAGGGAAAGGATCCCTCATCTCGAGCTAGGCGGCGGAAACGGGGCTCCCCTGGATGTGTGCGGGAACCTCGTGCTTCCTCTCGAGTGGAGACGTTTATGTCGGGGAACTTCTTGAGTTGCAGAAAGGGTGTGAAGGACCCTTTGGAAGTTCCAGTGGTTAGATGTGATTAGCCTCGAGAAGCCTCAGCGGAAATGTGCCTCATCTCGCCTGGAGGGCAAAACCTCCTGGATTTTCACGAGTTGAGGCAGGTGCTCTTGACTTACGACTGGGACCTCAGGGACCCGCTCTGGTGGCCTCAGGAAAGGCCAGTCCCCATGCGAGTTCCTCGGGGGCCTCTCGGGATTCCTCTCCCGTCGATGCCGGTGCCTAAGACCTTGTGTGGAGTCGGGGCCGGAACCTGACGATTCCTCTCCAGTGCTGATATGGATCTTGGGGTACTTCTGGAGTCTCCCCAGGGGAGTCAGTCCTCGTCTCGAATGCGGGCATGCACTTGCGCTTTCCTCCAAAGCGGTAGCAGCAGTGTCACGCAATCCGCCGCATGGATCAAAGGATCCATGGTTTTCCCTCGAGTCTTTCCCACGAGGCTTTCCCACGCGGCTTTCCCACAGGGCTGTCCCACATGCACACGTGGTGGGAGTCGATCCTCGGCTTGAACGTCAAGGCAGTGCAGGGAAAACAGGTTCCTCTGGAATGGACTGACACATCTGGGGGACTCTTGGAATGGTGGCACGACCCTGGAGTTCCTCTCGCCTTTCCTGTGGAGAGCGCCTCCTCTTGAGATGCGACGGGAACGCCGGGAATTCTTTCCCTACGAAACAGGGAAAGGATCCCTCATCTCGAGCTAGGAGGCGGAAACGGGGCTCCCCTGGATGTGTGCGGGACCCCACGTGCTTCCTCTCGAGTGGAGACGGGTATGTCGGGGAACTTCTTGAGTTGCAGCAAGGGTGTGAAGGACCCTTTGGAAGTTCCAGTGGTTAGACGTGATTAGCCTCGAGAAGCCTCAGAGGAAATGTGCCTCATCTCGCCTGGAGGGCAAAACCTCCTGGATTTTCTCGAGTTGCGGCAGGTGCTCTCGACTTACGACGGGGACCTCAGGGACCCGCTCTGGTGGCCTCAGGAAAGGCAAGTACCCATGCGAGTTCCTCGGGGCCTCTCGGGATTCCTCTCCCGTCGATGCCGGGGCCTATGACCTTGTGTGGAGTCGGGGCCGGAACCTGAGGATTCCTCTCCAGTGCTGACATGGATCTTGGGGTACTTCTGGAGTCTCCCAAGGGGAGTCAGTCCTCGTCTCGAATGCGGGCATGCACTTGCGCTTTCCTCCAGAGCGGTAGCAGCAGTGTCACACAGTCCGCCGCGTGGATCAAAGGATCTATGGTTTTCCCTCGAGTCTTTCCCACGAGGCTTTCCCACGAGGCTTTCCCACAGGTCTGTCCCACGTGCACACGTGGTGGAAGTCGATCCTCGGCTTGAACGTCAAGGCAGTGCAGGGAAAACAGCTTCCTCTGTAATGGACTGACATATCTGGGGGTCGCTTGGAATGGTGCCACGATCCTGGAGTTCCTCTCGCCTTTCCTGTGGAGAGCGCCTCCTCTTGAATGCGACGGGAACGCCGGGAATTCTTTCCCTACGAAACAGGGAAAGGATCGCTCATCTCGAGCTAGGAGGCGGAAACGGGGCTCCCCTGGATGTGTGCGGGACCCCACGTGCTTCCTCTCGAGTGGAGACGGGTATGTCGGGGAACTTCTTGAGTTGCAGCAAGGGTGTGAAGGACCCTTAGGAATTTCCAGTGGTTAGAACTGATTAGCCTCGAGAAGCCTCAGCGGAAATGGGCCTCATCTCGGCTGGAGGGCAAAACCTCCTGGATTTTCTCGAGTTGCAGCAGGTGCTCTCGACTTACGACGAGGACCTCAGGGACCCGCTCTGGTGGCCTCAGGAAAGGCCAGTCCCCAGGCGAGTTCCTCGGGGGCCTATCGGGATTCCTCTCCCGTCGATGCCGGGGCCTAAGACCTTGTGTGAACTCAGGGCCGGAACCTGAGGATTCCTCTCCAGTGCTGACATGGATCTTGGGGTACTTCTGGAGTCTCCCAAGGGGAGTCAGTCCTCGTCTCGAATGCGGGCATGCACTTGCGCTTTCCTCCAGAGCGGTATCAGCAGTGTCACGCCGTCCGCCGCGTGGATCAAAGGATCTATGGTTTTCCCTCGAGTCTTTCCCACGAGGCTTTCCCACGAGGCTTTCCCACAGGGCTGTCCCACGTGCACACGTGGTGGGACTCGATCCTCGGCTTGAACGTCAAGGCAGTGCAGGGAAAACAGGTTCCTCTGGAATGGACTGACACATCTGGGGGACTCTTGGAATGGTGTCACGACCCTGGAGTTCCTCTCGCCTTTCCTGTGGAGAGCGCCTCCTCTTGAGATGCGACGGGAACGCCGGGAATTCTTTCCCTACGAAACAGGGAAAGGATCCCTCATCTCGAGCTAGGAGGCGCAAACGGGGCTCCCCTGGATGTGTGCGGGACCCCACGTGCTTCCTCTCGAGTGGAGACGGGTATGTTGGGGAAGTTCTTGAGTTGCAGCAAGGGTGTGAAAGACCCTTTGGAAGTTCCAGTGGTTAGACGTGATTAGCCTCGAGAAGCCTCAGCGGAAATGGGCCTCATCTCGCCTGGAGGGCAAAACCTCCTGGATTTTCTCGAGTTGCGGCAGGCGCTCTCGACTTACGACGGGGACCTCAGGGACCCGCTCTGGTGGCCTCAGGAAAGGCCAGTTCCCATGCGAGTTCCTCGGGGAACTCTGGGGATTCCTCTCCCGTCGATGCCAGGGCCTAAGTCCTTGTGTGGAGTCGGGGCCGGAACCTGAGGATTCCTCTCCAGTGCTGACATGGATCTTGGGGTACTTCTGGAGTCTCCCCAGGGGAGTCAGTCCTCGTCTCGAATGCGGGCATGCACTTGCGCTTTCCTCCAGAGCGGTAGCAGCAGTGTCACGCAGTCCGCCGCGTGGATCAAAGGATCTATGGTTTTCCCTCGAGTCTTTCCCACGAGGCTTTCCCACGAGGATTTCCCACAGGGCTGTCCCACGTGCACACGTGGTGGGACTCGATCCTCGGCTTGAACGTCAAGGCAGTGCAGGGAAAACAGGTTCCTCTGGAATGGACTGACACATCTGGGGGACTCTTGGAATGGTGGCAAGACCCTGGAGTACCTCTCGCCTTTCCTGTGGAGAGCGCCTCCTCTTGAGATGCGACGGGAACGCCGGGAATTCTTTCCCTACGAAACAGGGAAAGGATCCCTCATCTCGAGCTAGGAGGCGGAAACGGGGCTCCCCTGGATGTGTGCGGGACCCCACGTGCTTCCTCTCGAGTGGAGATGGGTATGTCGGGGAACTTCTTGAGTTGCAGCAAGGGTGTGAAGGACCCTTTGGAAGTTCCAATGGTTAGATGTGATTGGCCTCGAGAAGCCTAAGCAGAAATGGGCCTCATCTCGCCTGGAGGGCAAAACCGCCTGGATTTTCTCGAGTTGCGGCAGGTGCTCTCGAGTTACGACGAGGACCTCAGGGACCCGCTCTGGTGGCCTCAGGAAAGGCCAGTCCCCATGCGAGTTCCTCTGGGGATTCCTCTCCCGTCGATGCCGGGGCTTAAGACCTTGTGTGGAGTCGGGGCCGGAACCTGAGGATTCCTCTCCAGTGCTGACATGGATCTTGGGGTACTTCTGGAGTCTCCCCAGGGGAGTCAGTCCTCGTCTCGAATGCGGGCATGCACTTGCGCTTTCCTCCAGAGCGGTAGCAGCAGTGTCACGCAGTCCGCCGCATGGATCAAAGGATCTATGGTTTTCCCTCGAGTCTTTCCCACGAGGCTTTCCCACGAGGCTTACCCATAGGGCTGTCCCACGTGCACACGTGGTGGGAGTCGATCCTTGGCTTGAACATCAAGGCAGTGCAGGGAAAACAGGTTCCTCTGGAATGGACTGACACATCTTGGGGACTCTTGGAATGGTGGCACGACCCTGGAGTTCCTCTCGCCTTTCCTGTGGAGAGCGCCTCCTCTTGAGATGCGACGGGAACGCCGGGAATTCTTTCCCTACGAAACAGGGAAAGGATCCCTCATCTCGAGGTAGGAGGCGGAAACGGGGCTCCCCTGGATGTGTGCGGGGCACCACGTGCTTCCTCTCGAGTGGAGACTGGTATGTCGGGGAACTTCTTGAGTTGCAGCAAGGGTGTGAAGGACCCTTTGGAAGTTCCAGTGGTTAGATGTGATTGGCCTCGAGAAGCCTCAGCGGAAATGGGCCTCATCTCGCCTGGAGGGCAAAACCTCCTTGATTTTCTCGAGTTGCGGCAGGTGCTCTCGACTTACGACGGGGACCTCAGGGACCCGCTCTGGTGGCCTCAGGAAAGGCCAGTCCCCATGCGAGTTCCTCGGGGGCCTCTCGGGATTCCTCTCCCGTCTATGCCGGGGCCTAAGACCTTGTGTGGAGTCGGGGCCGGAATCTGAGGATTCCTCTCCAGTGCTGACATGGACCTTGGGGTACTTCTGGAGTCTCCCCAGGGGAGTCAGTCCTCGTCTCGAATGCGGGCATGCACTTGCGCTTTCCTCCAGAGCGGTAGCAGCAGTGTCACGCAGTCCGCCACGTGGATCAAAGATCTATGGTTTTCCCTCGAGTCTTTCACACGAGGCTTTCCCACGAGGCTTTCCCACAGGGCTGTCCCACGTGCACACGTGGTGGGAGTCGATCCTCGGCTTGAACGTCAAGGCAGTGCAGGGAAAACAGGTTCCTCTGGAATGGACTGACACATCTGGGGGACTCTTGGAATGGTGGTATGACCATGGATTTCCTCTCGCCTTTCCTGTGGAGAGCGCCTCCTCTTGAGATGCGACGGGATCGCCGGGAATTCTTTCCCTACGAAACAGGGAAAGGATCCCTCATCTCGAGATAGGAGGCGGAAACGGGCCTCCCCTGGATGTGTGAGGGACACCACGTGCTTCCTCTCGAGTGCAGACGGGTATGTCGGGGAACTTCTTGAGTTGCAGCAAGGGTGTGAAGGACCCTTTGGAAGTTCCAGTGGTTAGATGTGATTGGCCTCGAGAAGCCTCAGCGGAAATGGGCCTCATCTCGCCTGGAGGGCAAAACCTCCTGGATTTTCTCGAGTTGCGGCAGGTGCTCTCGACTTACGACGGGGACCTCAGGGACCCGCTCTGGTGGCCTCAGGAAAGGCCAGTCCCCATGCGAGTTCCTCGGGGGCGTCTCGGGATTCCTCTCCCGTCGATGCCGGGGCCTAAGACCTTGTGTGGAGTCGGGGCCGGAACCTGAGGATTCCTCTCCAGTGCTGACATGGATCTTGGGGTACTTCTGGAGTCTCCCCAGGGGAGTCAGTCCTCGTCTCGAATGCGGGCATGCACTTGCGCTTTCCTCCAGAGCGTTAGCAGCGGTGTCACGCAGTCCGCCGCGTGGATCAAAGGATCTATGGTTTTCCCTCGAGTCTTTCCCACGAGGCTTTCCCACGAGGCTTTCCCACAGGGCTGTCCCACGTGCACACGTGGTGGGAGTCGATCCTCGGCTTGAACGTCAAGGCAGTGCAGGGAAAATAGGTTCCTCTGGAATGGACTGACACATCTGGGGGACTCTTGGAATGGTGGCACGACCCTGGAGTTCCTCTCGCCTTTCCTGTGGAGAGCGCCTCCTCTTGAGATGCGACGGGAACGCCGGGAATTCTTTCCCTACGAAACAGGGAAAGGATCCCTCATCTCGAGCTAGGAGGCGGAAACGGGTCTCCCCTGGATGTGTGCGGGACCCCAAGTGCTTCCTCTCGAGTGGAGACGGGTATGTCGGGGAACTTCTTGAGTTGCAGCAAGGGTGTGAAGGACCCTTTGGAAGTTCCAGTGGTTAGATGTGATTGGCCTCGAGAAGCCTCAGCGGAAATGGGCCTCATCTCGCCTGGAGGGCAAAACCTCCTTGATTTTCTCGAGTTGCGGCAGGTGCTCTCGACTTACGACGGGGACCTCAGGGACCCGCTCTGGTGGCCTCAGGAAAGGCCAGTCCCCATGAGAGTTCCTCGGGGGCCTCTCGGGATTCCTCTCCCGTCTATGCCGGGGCCTAAGACCTTCTGTGGAGTCGGGGCCGGAATCTGAGGATTCCTCTCCGGTGCTGACATGGACCTTGGGGTAATTCTGGAGTCTCCCCAGGGGAGTCAGTCCTCGTCTCGAATGCGGGTATGCACTTGCGCTTTCCTCCAGAGCGGTAGCAGCAGTGTCACGCAGTCTGCCGCGTGGATCAAAGGATCTATGTTTTTCCCTCGAGTCTTTCCCACGAGGCTTTCCCACGAGGCTTTCCCACAGGGCTGTCCCACGTGCACACGTGGTGGGAGTCGATCCTCGCCTTGAACGTCAAGGCAGTGCAGGGAAAACAGGTTCCTCTGGAATGGACTGACACATCTGGGGGACTATTGGAATGGTGTCACGACCCTGGAGTTCCTTTCGCCTCTCCTGTGGAGTGTGCTTCCTCTTGAGATGCGACGGGAACGCCGGGAATTCTTTCCCTACGAAACAGGGAAAGGATCCCTCATCTCGAGCTAGGAGGCGGAAACGGGGCTTCCCTGGATGTGTGCGGGACCCCACGTGCTTCCTCTCGAGTGCAGACGGGTATGTCGGGGACGTTCTTGAGTTTCAGCAAGGGTGTGAAGGACCCTTTGGAAGTTCCAGTGGTTAGATGTGATTAGCCTCGAGAAGCCTCAGCGGAAATGGGCCTCATCTCGCCTGGAGGGCAAAACCTCCTGGATTTTCTCGAGTTGCGGCAGGTGCTCTCGACTTACGACGGGGACCTCAGGGACCCGCTCTGGTGGCCTCAGGAAAGGCCAGTCCCCATGCGAGTTCCTCGGGGGCGTCTCGGGATTCGTCTCCCGTCGATGCCAGGGCCTAAGACCTTGTGTGGAGTCGGGACCGGAACCTGAGGATTCCTCTCCAGTGCTGACATGGATCTTGGGGTACTTCTGGAGTCTCCCCAGGGGAATCAGTCCTCGTCTCGAATGCGGGCATGCACTTGCGCTTTCCTCCAGAGCGGTAGAAGCAGTGTCACGCAGTCCGCCGCGTGGATCAAAGGATCTATGGTTTTCCCTCGAGTCTTTCCCACGAGGCTTTCCCACGAGGATTTCCCACAGGGCTGTCCCACGTGCACACGTGGTGGGACTCGATCCTCGGCTTGAACGTCAAGGCAGTGCAGGGAAAACAGGTTCCTCTGGAATGGACTGACACATCTGGGGGACTCTTGGAATGGTGGCAAGACCCTGGAGTACCTCTCGCCTTTCCTGTGGAGAGCGCCTCCTCTTGAGATGCGACGGGAACGCCGGGAATTCTTTCCCTACGAAACAGGGAAAGGATCCCTCATCTCGAGCTAGGAGGCGGAAACGGGGCTCCCCTGGATGTGTGCGGGACCCCACGTGCTTCCTCTCGAGTGGAGATGGGTATGTCGGGGAACTTCTTGAGTTGCAGCAAGGGTGTGAAGGACCCTTTGGAAGTTCCAATGGTTAGATGTGATTGGCCTCGAGAAGCCTAAGCAGAAATGGGCCTCATCTCGCCTGGAGGGCAAAACCGCCTGGATTTTCTCGAGTTGCGGCAGGTGCTCTCGAGTTACGACGAGGACCTCAGGGACCCGCTCTGGTGGCCTCAGGAAAGGCCAGTCCCCATGCGAGTTCCTCTGGGGATTCCTCTCCCGTCGATGCCGGGGCTTAAGACCTTGTGTGGAGTCGGGGCCGGAACCTGAGGATTCCTCTCCAGTGCTGACATGGATCTTGGGGTACTTCTGGAGTCTCCCCAGGGGAGTCAGTCCTCGTCTCGAATGCGGGCATGCACTTGCGCTTTCCTCCAGAGCGGTAGCAGCAGTGTCACGCAGTCCGCCGCATGGATCAAAGGATCTATGGTTTTCCCTCGAGTCTTTCCCACGAGGCTTTCCCACGAGGCTTACCCATAGGGCTGTCCCACGTGCACACGTGGTGGGAGTCGATCCTTGGCTTGAACATCAAGGCAGTGCAGGGAAAACAGGTTCCTCTGGAATGGAATGACACATCTTGGGGACTCTTGGAATGGTGGCACGACCCTGGAGTTCCTCTCGCCTTTCCTGTGGAGAGCGCCTCCTCTTGAGATGCGACGGGAACGCCGGGAATTCTTTCCCTACGAAACAGGGAAAGGATCCCTCATCTCGAGGTAGGAGGCGGAAACGGGGCTCCCCTGGATGTGTGCGGGGCACTACGTGCTTCCTCTCGAGTGGAGACTGGTATGTCGGGGAACTTCTTGAGTTGCAGCAAGGGTGTGAAGGACCCTTTGGAAGTTCCAGTGGTTAGATGTGATTGGCCTCGAGAAGCCTCAGCGGAAATGGGCCTCATCTCGCCTGGAGGGCAAAACCTCCTTGATTTTCTCGAGTTGCGGCAGGTGCTCTCGACTTACGACGGGGACCTCAGGGACCCGCTCTGGTGGCCTCAGGAAAGGCCAGTCCCCATGCGAGTTCCTCGGGGGCCTCTCGGGATTCCTCTCCCGTCTATGCCGGGGCCTAAGACCTTGTGTGGAGTCGGGGCCGGAATCTGAGGATTCCTCTCCAGTGCTGACATGGACCTTGGGGTACTTCTGGAGTCTCCCCAGGGGAGTCAGTCCTCGTCTCGAATGCGGGCATGCACTTGCGCTTTCCTCCAGAGCGGTAGCAGCAGTGTCACGCAGTCCTCCACGTGGATCAAAGATCTATGGTTTTCCCTCGAGTCTTTCCCACGAGGCTTTCCCACGAGGCTTTCCCACAGGGCTGTCCCACGTGCACACGTGGTGGGAGTCGATCCTCGGCTTGAACGTCAAGGCAGTGCAGGGAAAACAGGTTCCTCTGGAATGGACTGACACATCTGGGGGACTCTTGGAATGGTGGTATGACCATGGATTTCCTCTCGCCTTTCCAGTGGAGAGCGCCTCCTCTTGAGATGCGACGGGATCGCCGGGAATTCTTTCCCTACGAAACAGGGAAAGGATCCCTCATCTCGAGATAGGAGGCGGAAACGGGCCTCCCCTGGATGTGTGAGGGACACCACGTGCTTCCTCTCGAGTGCAGACGGGTATGTCGGGGAACTTCTTGAGTTGCAGCAAGGGTGTGAAGGACCCTTTGGAAGTTCCAGTGGTTAGATGTGATTGGCCTCGAGAAGCCTCAGCGGAAATGGGCCTCATCTCGCCTGGAGGGCAAAACCTCCTGGATTTTCTCGAGTTGCGGCAGGTGCTCTCGACTTACGACGGGGACCTCAGGGACCCGCTCTTGTGGCCTCAGGAAAGGCCAGTCCCCATGCGAGTTCCTCGGGGGCCTCTCGGGATTCCTCTCCCGTCGATGCCGGGGCCTAAGACCTTGTGTGGAGTCGGGGCCGGATCCTGAGGATTCCTCTCCAGTGCTGACATGGATCTTGGGGTACTTCTGGAGTCTCCCCAGGGGAGTCAGTCCTCGTCTCGAATGCGGGCATGCACTTGCGCTTTCCTCCAGAGCGGTAGCAGCAGTGTCACGCAGTCCGCCACGTGGATCAAAGATCTATGGTTTTCCCTCGAGTCTTTCCCACGAGGCTTTCCCACGAGGCTTTCCCACAGGGCTGTCCCACGTGCACACGTGGTGGGAGTCGATCCTCGGCTTGAACGTCAAGGCAGTGCAGGGAAAACAGGTTCCTCTGGAATGGACTGACACATCTGGGGGACTCTTGGAATGGTGGTATGACAATGGATTTCCTCTCGCATTTCCTGTGGAGAGCGCCTCCTCTTGAGATGCGACGGGATCGCCGGGAATTCTTTCCCTACGAAACAGGGAAAGGATCCCTCATCTCGAGATAGGAGGCGGAAACGGGCCTCCCCTGGATGTGTGAGGGACACCACGTGCTTCCTCTCGAGTGCAGACGGGTATGTCGGGGAACTTCTTGAGTTGCAGCAAGGGTGTGAAGGACCCTTTGGAAGTTCCAGTGGTTAGATGTGATTGGCCTCGAGAAGCCTCAGCGGAAATGGGCCTCATCTCGCCTGGAGGGCAAAACCTCCTGGATTTTCTCGAGTTGCGGCAGGTGCTCTCGACTTACGACGGGGACCTCAGGGACCCGCTCTGGTGGCCTCAGGAAAGGCCAGTCCCCATGCGAGTTCCTCGTGGGCCTCTCGGGATTCCTCTCCCGTCGATGCCGGGGCCTAAGACCTTGTGTGGAGTCGGGGCCGGAACCTGAGGATTCCTCTCCAGTGCTGACATGGATCTTGGGGTACTTCTGGAGTCTCCCCAGGGGAGTCAGTCCTCGTCTCGAATGCGGGCATGCACTTGCGCTTTCCTCCAGAGGGGTAGCAGCAGTGTCACGCCGTCCGCCGCGTGGATCAACGGATATATGGTTTTCCCTCGAGTCTTTCCCACGAGGCTTACCCACGAGGCTTTCCCACAGGGCTGTCCCACGTGCACACGTGGTGGGACTCGATCCTCGGCTTGAACGTCAAGGCAGTGCAGGGAAAACAGGTTCCTCTGGAATGGACTGACACATCTGGGGGACTCTTGGAATGGTGTCACGACCCTGGAGTTTCTCTCGCCTTTCCTGTGGAGAGCGCCTCCTCTTGAGATGCGACGGGAACGCCGGGAATTCTTTCCCTACGAAACAGGGAAAGGATCCCTCATCTCGAGCTAGGAGGCGCAAACGGGGCTCCCCTGGATGTGTGCGGGACCCCACGTGCTTCCTCTCGAGTGGAGACGGGTATGTTGGGGAAGTTCTTGAGTTGCAGCAAGGGTGTGAAAGACCCTTTGGAAGTTCCAGTGGTTAGACGTGATTAGCCTCGAGAAGCCTCAGCGGAAATGGGCCTCATCTCGCCTGGAGGGCAAAACCTCCTGGATTTTCTCGAGTTGCGGCAGGCGCTCTCGACTTACGACGGGGACCTCAGGGACCCGCTCTGGTGGCCTCAGGAAAGGCCAGTCCCCATGCGAGTTCCTCGGGGAACTCTGGGGATTCCTCTCCCGTCGATGCCAGGGCCTAAGTCCTTGTGTGGAGTCGGGGCCGGAACCTGAGGATTCCTCTCCAGTGCTGACATGGATCTTGGGGTACTTCTGGAGTCTCCCCAGGGGAGTCAGTCCTCGTCTCGAATGCGGGCATGCACTTGCGCTTTCCTCCAGAGCGGTAGCAGCAGTGTCACGCAGTCCGCCGCGTGGATCAAAGGATCTATGGTTTTCCCTCGAGTCTTTCCCACGAGGCTTTCCCACGAGGATTTCCCACAGGGCTGTCCCACGTGCACACGTGGTGGGACTCGATCCTCGGCTTGAACGTCAAGGCAGTGCAGGGAAAACAGGTTCCTCTGGAATGGACTGACACATCTGGGGGACTCTTGGAATGGTGGCAAGACCCTGGAGTACCTCTCGCCTTTCCTGTGGAGAGCGCCTCCTCTTGAGATGCGACGGGAACGCCGGGAATTCTTTCCCTACGAAACAGGGAAAGGATCCCTCATCTCGAGCTAGGAGGCGGAAACGGGGCTCCCCTGGATGTGTGCGGGACCCCACGTGCTTCCTCTCGAGTGGAGATGGGTATGTCGGGGAACTTCTTGAGTTGCAGCAAGGGTGTGAAGGACCCTTTGGAAGTTCCAATGGTTAGATGTGATTGGCCTCGAGAAGCCTAAGCAGAAATGGGCCTCATCTCGCCTGGAGGGCAAAACCGCCTGGATTTTCTCGAGTTGCGGCAGGTGCTCTCGAGTTACGACGAGGACCTCAGGGACCCGCTCTGGTGGCCTCAGGAAAGGCCAGTCCCCATGCGAGTTCCTCTGGGGATTCCTCTCCCGTCGATGCCGGGGCTTAAGACCTTGTGTGGAGTCGGGGCCGGAACCTGAGGATTCCTCTCCAGTGCTGACATGGATCTTGGGGTACTTCTGGAGTCTCCCCAGGGGAGTCAGTCCTCGTCTCGAATGCGGGCATGCACTTGCGCTTTCCTCCAGAGCGGTAGCAGCAGTGTCACGCAGTCCGCCGCATGGATCAAAGGATCTATGGTTTTCCCTCGAGTCTTTCCCACGAGGCTTTCCCACGAGGCTTACCCATAGGGCTGTCCCACGTGCACACGTGGTGGGAGTCGATCCTTGGCTTGAACATCAAGGCAGTGCAGGGAAAACAGGTTCCTCTGGAATGGACTGACACATCTTGGGGACTCTTGGAATGGTGGCACGACCCTGGAGTTCCTCTCGCCTTTCCTGTGGAGAGCGCCTCCTCTTGAGATGCGACGGGAACGCCGGGAATTCTTTCCCTACGAAACAGGGAAAGGATCCCTCATCTCGAGGTAGGAGGCGGAAACGGGGCTCCCCTGGATGTGTGCGGGGCACCACGTGCTTCCTCTCGAGTGGAGACTGGTATGTCGGGGAACTTCTTGAGTTGCAGCAAGGGTGTGAAGGACCCTTTGGAAGTTCCAGTGGTTAGATGTGATTGGCCTCGAGAAGCCTCAGCGGAAATGGGCCTCATCTCGCCTGGAGGGCAAAACCTCCTTGATTTTCTCGAGTTGTGGCAGGTGCTCTCGACTTACGACGGGGACCTCAGGGACCCGCTCTGGTGGCCTCAGGAAAGGCCAGTCCCCATGCGAGTTCCTCGGGGGCCTCTCGGGATTCCTCTCCCGTCTATGCCGGGGCCTAAGACCTTGTGTGGAGTCGGGGCCGGAATCTGAGGATTCCTCTCCAGTGCTGACATGGACCTTGGGGTACTTCTGGAGTCTCCCCAGGGGAGTCAGTCCTCGTCTCGAATGCGGGCATGCACTTGCGCTTTCCTCCAGAGCGGTAGCAGCAGTGTCACGCAGTCCGCCACGTGGATCAAAGATCTATGGTTTTCCCTCGAGTCTTTCACACGAGGCTTTCCCACGAGGCTTTCCCACAGGGCTGTCCCACGTGCACACGTGGTGGGAGTCGATCCTCGGCTTGAACGTCAAGGCAGTGCAGGGAAAACAGGTTCCTCTGGAATGGACTGACACATCTGGGGGACTCTTGGAATGGTGGTATGACCATGGATTTCCTCTCGCCTTTCCTGTGGAGAGCGCCTCCTCTTGAGATGCGACGGGATCGCCGGGAATTCTTTCCCTACGAAACAGGGAAAGGATCCCTCATCTCGAGATAGGAGGCGGAAACGGGCCTCCCCTGGATGTGTGAGGGACACCACGTGCTTCCTCTCGAGTGCAGACGGGTATGTCGGGGAACTTCTTGAGTTGCAGCAAGGGTGTGAAGGACCCTTTGGAAGTTCCAGTGGTTAGATGTGATTGGCCTCGAGAAGCCTCAGCGGAAATGGGCCTCATCTCGCCTGGAGGGCAAAACCTCCTGGATTTTCTCGAGTTGCGGCAGGTGCTCTCGACTTACGACGGGGACCTCAGGGACCCCCTCTTGTGGCCTCAGGAAAGGCCAGTCCCCATGCGAGTTCCTCGGGGGCCTCTCGGGATTCCTCTCCCGTCGATGCCGGGGACTAAGACCTTGTGTGGAGTCGGGGCCGGAACCTGACGATTCCTCTCCAGTGCTGACATGGATCTTGGGGTACTTCTGGAGTCTCCCCAGGGGAGTCAGTCCTCGTCTCGAATGCGGGCATGCACTTGCGCTTTCCTCCAGAGCGGTAGCAGCAGTGTCACGCAGTCCGCCACGTGGATCAAAGATCTATGGTTTTCCCTCGAGTCTTTCCCACGAGGCTTTCCCACGAGGCTTTCCCACAGGGCTGTCCCACGTGCTCACGTGGTGGGAGTCGATCCTCGGCTTGAACGTCAAGGCAGTGCAGGGAAAACAGGTTCCTCTGGAATGGACTGACACATCTGGGGGACTCTTGGAATGGTGTCACGACCCTGGAGTTCCTCTCGCCTTTCCTGTGGAGAGCGCCTCCTCTTGAGATGCGACGGGAACGCCGGGAATTCTTTCCCTACGAAACAGGGAAAGGATCCCTCATCTCGAGCTAGGAGGCGCAAACGGGGCTCCCCTGGATGTGTGCGGGACCCCACGTGCTTCCTCTCACGTGGAGACGGGTATGTTGGGGAAGTTCTTGAGTTGCAGCAAGGGTGTGAAAGACCCTTTGGAAGTTCCAGTGGTTAGACGTGATTAGCCTCGAGAAGCCTCAGCGGAAATGGGCCTCATCTCGCCTGGAGGGCAAAACCTCCTGGATTTTCTCGAGTTGCGGCAGGCGCTCTCGACTTACGACGGGGACCTCAGGGACCCGCTCTGGTGGCCTCAGGAAAGGCCAGTCCCCATGCGAGTTCCTCGGGGAACTCTGGGGATTCCTCTCCCGTCGATGCCAGGGCCTAAGTCCTTGTGTGGAGTCGGGGCCGGAACCTGAGGATTCCTCTCCAGTGCTGACATGGATCTTGGGGTACTTCTGGAGTCTCCCCAGGGGAGTCAGTCCTCGTCTCGAATGCGGGCATGCACTTGCGCTTTCCTCCAGAGCGGTAGCAGCAGTGTCACGCAGTCCGCCGCATGGATCTAAGGATCTATGGTTTTCCCTCGAGTCTTTCCCACGAGGCTTTCCCACGAGGCTTTCCCACAGGGCTGTCCCACGTGCACACGTGGTGGGAGTTGATCCTCGGCTTGAACGTCAAGGCAGTGCAGGGAAAACAGGTTCCTCTGTAATGGACTGACACATCTGGGGGTCTCTTGGAATGGTGTCACGACCCTGGAGTTCCTCTCCCCTTTCCTGTGGAGAGCGCCTCCTCTTGAGATGCGACGGGAACGCCGGGAATTCTTTCCCTACGAAACAGGGAAAGGATCCCTCATTTCGAGCTAGGAGGCGGAAACGGGGCTCCCCTGGATGTGTGCGGGACCCCACGTGCTTCCTCTCGAGTGGAGACTTGTATGTCGGGGAAGTTCTTGAGTTGCAGCAAGGGTGTGAAGGACCCTTTAGAAGTTCCAGTGGTTAGACGTGATTAGCCTCGAGAAGCCTCAGCGGAAATGGGCCTCATCTCGCCTGGAGGGCAAAACCTCCTGGATTTTCTCGAGTTGCAGCAGGTGCTCTCGATTTACGACGGGGACCTCAGGGACCCGTTCTGGTGGCCTCAGGAAAGGCCAGTCCCCATGCGAGTTCCTCGGGGGCCTCTGGGGATTCCTCTCCCGTCGATGCCGGGGCCTAAGTCCTTGTGTGGAGTCGGGGCCGGAACCTGAGGATTCCTCTCCAGTGCTGACATGGATTTGGGGTACTTCTGGAGTCTCCCCAGGGGAGTCAGTCCTCGTCTCGAATGCGGGCATGCACTTACGCTTTCCTCCAGAGCGGTAGCAGCAGTGTCACGCAGTCCGCCGCGTGGATCAAAAGATCTATGGTTTTCCCTCGAGTCTTTCCCACGAGGCTTTCCCACGAGGCTTTCCCACAGGGCTGTCCCACGTGCACACGTGGTGGGAGTCGATCCTCGGCTTGAACGTCAAGGCAGTGCAGGGAAAACAGGTTCCTCTGGAATGGACTGACACATCTCGGGGACTCTTGGAATGGTGGCACGACCCTGGAGTTCCTCTCGCCTTTCCTGTGGAGAGCGCCTCCTCTGGAGATGCGACGGGAACGCCGGGTTTTCTTTCCCTACGAAACAGGGAAAGGATCCCTCATCTCGAGCTAGGAGGCGGAAACGGGGCTCCCCTGGATGTGTGCGGGACACCACGTGCTTCCTCTCGAGTGGAGACGGGTATGTGGGGGAACTTCTTGAGTTGCAGCAAGGGTGTGAAGGACCCTTTTGAAGTTCCAGTGGTTAGACGTGATTGGCCTCGAGAAGCCTCAGCGGAAATGGGCCTCATCTCGCCTGGAGGGCAAAACCTCCTGGATTTTCTCGAGTTGCGGCAGGTGCTCTCGACTTACGACGGGGACCTCAGGGACCCGCTCTGGTGGCCTCAGGAAAGGCCAGTCCCCATGCGAGTTCCTCGGGGGCCTCTCGGGATTCCTCTCCCGTCGATGCCGGGGCCTAAGACCTTGTGTGGAGTCGGGGCCGGAACCTGAGGATTCCTCTCCAGTGCTAACATGGATCTTGGGGTACTTCTGGAGTCTCCCCAGGGGAGTCAGTCCTCGTCTCGAATGCGGGCATGCACTTGCGCTTTCCTCCAGAGCGGTAGCGGCAGTGTCACGCAGTCCGCCGTGTGGATCAAAGGATCTATGGTTTTCCCTCGAGTCTTTCCCACGAGGCTTTCCCACGAGGCTTTCCCACAGGGCTGTCCCACGTGCACACGTGGTGGGAGTCGATCCTCGGCTTGAACGTCAAGGCAGTGCAGGGAAAACAGGTTCCTCTGGAATGGACTGACACATCTGGGGGACTCTTGGAATGGTGGCATGACCCTGAAGTTCCTCTCGCCTTTCCTGTGGAGAGCGCCTCCTCTTGAGATGCGACGGGAACGCCGGGAATTCTTTCCCTACGAAACAGGGAAAGGATCCCTCATCTCGAGCTAGGAGGCGGAAACGGGGCTCCCCTGGATGTGTGCGGGACCCCACGTGCTTCCTCTCGAGTGGAGACAGGTATGTTGGGGAAGTTCTTGAGTTGCAGCAAGGGTGTGAAAGACCCTTTGGAAGTTCCAGTGGTTAGACGTGATTGGCCTCCAGAAGCCTCAGCGGAAATCAGCCTCATCTCGCCTGGAGGGCAAAACCTCCTGGATTTTCTCGAGTTGCGGCAGGTGCTCTCGACTTAGGACGGGGACCTCAGGGACCCGCTCTGGTGGCCTCAGGAAAGGCCAGTCCCCATGCGAGTTCCTCGGGGGCCTCTCGGGATTCCTCTCCCATCGATGCCGGGGCCTAAGACCTTGTGTGGAGTCGGGGCCGGAACCTGAGGATTCCTTTCTTGTGCTGACATGGATCTTGGGGTACTTCTGGAGTCTCCCCAGGGGAGTCAGTCCTCGTCTCGAATGCGGGCATGCACTTGCGCTTTCCTCCAGAGCGGTAGCAGCAGTGTCACGCAGTCCGCCGCGTGGATCAAAGGATCTATGGTTTTCCCTCGAGTCTTTCCCACGAGGCTTTCCCACGAGGCTTTCCAACAGGGCTGTCCCAATGCACACGTGGTGGGAGTCGATCCTCGGCTTGAACGTCAAGGCAGTGCAGGGAAAACAGGTTCCTCTGGAATGGACTGACACATCTGGGGGACTCTTGGAATGGTGTCACGACCCTGGATTTCCTCTCGCCTTTCCTGTGGAGAGCGCCTCCTCTTGAGATGCGACGGGAACGCCGGGAATTCTTTCCCTACGAAACAGGGAAAGGATCCCTCATCTCGAGATAGGAGGCGGAAACGGGCCTCCCCTGGATGTGTGCGGGACACCACGTGCTTCCTCTCGAGTGCAGACGGGTATGTCGGGGAACTTCTTGAGTTGCAGCAAGGGTGTGAAGGACCCTTTGGAAGTTCCAGTGGTTAGATGTGATTGGCCTCGAGAAGCCTCAGCGGAAATGGGCCTCATCTCGCCTGGAGGGCAAAACCTCCTGGATTTTCTCGAGTTGCGGCAGGTGCTCTCGACTTACGACGGGGATCTCAGGGACCCGCTCTGTTGGCCTCAGGAAAGGCCAGTCCCCACGCGAGTTCCTCGGGGGCTTCTCGGGATTCCTCTCCCGTCGATGCCGGGGATTAAGACCTTGTGTGGAGTCGGGGCCGGAACCTGAGGATTCCTCTCCAGTGCTGACATGGATCTTGGGGTACTTCTGGAGTCTCCCCAGAGGAGTCAGTCCTCGTCTCGAATGCGGGCATGCAATTGCGCTTTCCTCCAGAGCGGTAGCAGCAGTGTCACGCAGTCCGCAACGTGGATCAACGGATCTATGGTTTTCCCTCGAGTCTTTCCCACGAGGCTTTCCCACGAGGCTTTCCCACAGGGCTGTCCCACGTGCACACGTGGTGGGAGTCGATCCTCGGCTTGAACGTCAAGGCAGTGCAGGGAAAACAGGTTCCTCTGGAATGGACTGACACATCTGGGGGACTCTTGGAATGGTGGCAAGACCCTGGAGTACCTCTCGCCTTTCCTGTGGAGAGCGCCTCCTCTTGAGATGCGACGGGAACGCCGGGAATTCTTTCCCTACGAAACAGGGAAAGGATCGCTCATCTCGAGCTAGGAGGCGGAAACGGGGCTCCCCTGGATGTGTGCGGACCCCACGTGCTTCCTCTCGAGTGGAGATGGGTATGTCGGGGAACTTCTTGAGTTGCAGCAAGGGTGTGAAGGACCCTTTGGAAGTTCCAATGGTTAGATGTGATTGGCCTCGAGAAGCCTCAGCAGAAATGGGCCTCATCTGGCCTGGAGGGCAAAACCTCCTGGATTTTCTCGAGTTGCGGCAGGTGCTCTCGACTTACGACGAGGACCTCAGGGACCCGCTCTGGTGGCCTCAGGAAAGGCCAGTCCCCATGAGAGTTCCTCGGGGGCCTCTCGGGATTCCTCTCCCGTCTATGCCGGGGCCTAAGACCTTGTGTGGAGTCGGGGCCGGAATCTGAGGATTCCTCTCCGGTGCTGACATGGACCTTGGGGTAATTCTGGAGTCTCCCCAGGGGAGTCAGTCCTCGTCTCGAATGCGGGCATGCACTTGCGCTTTCCTCCAGAGCGGTAGCAGCAGTGTCACGCAGTCTGCCGCGTGGATCAAAGGATCTATGTTTTTCCCTCGAGTCTTTCCCACGAGGCTTTCCCACGAGGCTTTCCCACAGGGCTGTCCCACGTGCACACGTGGTGGGAGTCGATCCTCGCCTTGAACGTCAAGGCAGTGCAGGGAAAACAGGTTCCTCTGGAATGAACTGACACATCTGGGGGACTATTGGAATGGTGTCACGACCCTGGAGTTCCTTTCGCCTCTCCTGTGGAGAGTGCTTCCTCTTGAGATGCGACGGGAACGCCGGGAATTCTTTCCCTACGAAACAGGGAAAGGATCCATCATCTCGAGCTAGGAGGCGGAAACGGGGCTTCCCTGGATGTGTGCGGGACCCCACGTGCTTCCTCTCGAGTGCAGACGGGTATGTCGGGGACGTTCTTGAGTTTCAGCAAGGGTGTGAAGGACCCTTTGGAAGTTCCAGTGGTTAGATGTGATTAGCCTCGAGAAGCCTCAGCGGAAATGGGCCTCATCTCGCCTGGAGGGCAAAACCACCTGGATTTTCTCGAGTTGCGGCAGGTGCTCTCGACTTACGACGGAGACCTCAGGGACCCGCTCTGGTGGCCTCAGGAAAGGCCAGTCCCCATGCGAGTTCCTCGGGGGCGTCTCGGGATTCGTCTCCCGTCGATGCCAGGGCCTAAGACCTTGTGTGGAGTCGGGACCGGAACCTGAGGATTCCTCTCCAGTGCTGACATGGATCTTGGGGTACTTCTGGAGTCTCCCCAGGGGAATCAGTCCTCGTCTCGAATGCGGGCATGCACTTGCGCTTTCCTCCAGAGCGGTAGAAGCAGTGTCACGCAGTCCGCCGCGTGGATCAAAGGATCTATGGTTTTCCCTCGAGTCTTTCCCACGAGGCTTTCCCACGAGGCTTTCCCACAGGGCTGTCCCACGTGCACACGTGGTGGGACTCGATCCTCGGCTTGAACGTCAAGGCAGTGCAGGGAAAACAGGTTCCTCTGGAATCTACTGACACATCTGGGGGACTCTTGGAATGGTGGCAAGACCCTGGAGTACCTCTCGCCTTTCCTGTGGAGAGCGCCTCCTCTTGAGATGCGACGGGAACGCCGGGAATTCTTTCCCTACGAAACAGGGAAAGGATCCCTCATCTCGAGCTAGGAGGCGGAAACGGGGCTCCCCTGGATGTGTGCGGGACCCCACGTGCTTCCTCTCGAGTGGAGATGGGTATGTCGGGGAACTTCTTGAGTTGCAGCAAGGGTGTGAAGGACCCTTTGGAAGTTCCAATGGTTAGATGTGATTGGCCTCGAGAAGCCTAAGCAGAAATGGGCCTCATCTCGCCTGGAGGGCAAAACCGCCTGGATTTTCTCGAGTTGCGGCAGGTGCTCTCGAGTTACGACGAGGACCTCAGGGACCCGCTCTGGTGGCCTCAGGAAAGGCCAGTCCCCATGCGAGTTCCTCTGGGGATTCCTCTCCCGTCGATGCCGGGGCTTAAGACCTTGTGTGGAGTCGGGGCCGGAACCTGAGGATTCCTCTCCAGTGCTGACATGGATCTTGGGGTACTTCTGGAGTCTCCCCAGGGGAGTCAGTCCTCGTCTCGAATGCGGGCATGCACTTGCGCTTTCCTCCAGAGCGGTAGCAGCAGTGTCACGCAGTCCGCCGCATGGATCAAAGGATCTATGGTTTTCCCTCGAGTCTTTCCCACGAGGCTTTCCCACGAGGCTTACCCATAGGGCTGTCCCACGTGCACACGTGGTGGGAGTCGATCCTTGGCTTGAACATCAAGGCAGTGCAGGGAAAACAGGTTCCTCTGGAATGGACTGACACATCTTGGGGACTCTTGGAATGGTGGCACGACCCTGGAGTTCCTCTCGCCTTTCCTGTGGAGAGCGCCTCCTCTTGAGATGCGACGGGAACGCCGGGAATTCTTTCCCTACGAAACAGGGAAAGGATCCCTCATCTCGAGGTAGGAGGCGGAAACGGGGCTCCCCTGGATGTGTGCGGGGCACCACGTGCTTCCTCTCGAGTGGAGACTGGTATGTCGGGGAACTTCTTGAGTTGCAGCAAGGGTGTGAAGGACCCTTTGGAAGTTCCAGTGGTTAGATGTGATTGGCCTCGAGAAGCCTCAGCGGAAATGGGCCTCATCTCGCCTGGAGGGCAAAACCTCCTTGATTTTCTTGAGTTGCGGCAGGTGCTCTCGACTTACGACGGGGACCTCAGGGACCCGCTCTGGTGGCCTCAGGAAAGGCCAGTCCCCATGCGAGTTCCTCGGGGGCCTCTCGGGATTCCTCTCCCGTCGATGCCGGGGCCTAAGACCTTGTGTGGAGTCGGGGCCGGAACCTGAGGATTCCTCTCCAGTGCTGACATGGATCTTGGGGTACTTCTGGAGTCTCCCCAGGGGAGTCAGTCCTCGTCTCGAATGCGGGCATGCACTTGCGCTTTCCTCCAGAGCGGTAGCAGCAGTGTCACGCAGTCCGCCGCGTGGATCAAAGGATCTATGGTTTTCCCTCGAGCCTTTCCCACGAGGCTTTCCCACGAGGCTTTCCCACAGGGCTGTCCCACGTGCACACGTGGTGGGAATCGATCCTCGGCTTGAACGTCAAGGCAGTGCAGGGAAAACAGGTTCCTCTGGAATGGACTGACACATCTGGGGGACACTTGGAATGGTGGCACGACCCTGGAGTTCCTCTCGCCTTTCCTGTGGAGAGCGCCTCCTCTTGAGATGCGACGGGAACGCCGGGAATTCTTTCCCTACGAAACAGGGAAAGGATCCCTCATCTCTAGCTAGGAGGCGGAAACGGGGCTCCCCTGGATGTGTGCGGGACACCACGTGCTTCCTCTCGAGTGGAGACGGGTATGTCGGGGAACTTCTTGAGTTGCAGCAAGGGTGTGAAGGACCCTTTGGAAGTTCCAGTGGTTAGATGTGATTGGCCTCGAGAAGCCTCAGCGGAAATGGGCCTCATCTCGCCTGTAGGGCAAAACCTCCTGGATTTTCTCGAGTTGCGGCAGGTGCTCTCGACTTACGACGGAGACCTCAGGGACCCGCTCTGGTGGCCTCAGGAAAGGCCAGTCCCCATGCGAGTTCCTCGGGGGCGTCTCGGGATTCGTCTCCCGTCGATGCCAGGGCCTAAGACCTTGTGTGGAGTCGGGACCGGAACCTGAGGATTCCTCTCCAGTGCTGACATGGATCTTGGGGTACTTCTGGAGTCTCCCCAGGGGAATCAGTCCTCGTCTCGAATGCGGGCATGCACTTGCGCTTTCCTCCAGAGCGGTAGCAGCAGTATCACGCAGTCCGCCGCGTGGATCAAAGGATCTATGGTTTTCCCTCGAGTCTTTCCCACGAGGCTTTCCCACGAGGCTTTCCCACAGGGCTGTCCCACGTGCACACGTGGTGGGACTCGATCCTCGGCTTGAACGTCAAGGCAGTGCAGGGAAAACAGGTTCCTCTGGAATCTACTGACACATCTGGGGGACTCTTGGAATGGTGGCAAGACCCTGGAGTACCTCTCGCCTTTCCTGTGGAGAGCGCCTCCTCTTGAGATGCGACGGGAACGCCGGGAATTCTTTCCCTACGAAACAGGGAAAGGATCCCTCATCTCGAGCTAGGAGGCGGAAACGGGGCTCCCCTGGATGTGTGCGGGACCCCACGTGCTTCCTCTCGAGTGGAGATGGGTATGTCGGGGAACTTCTTGAGTTGCAGCAAGGGTGTGAAGGACCCTTTGGAAGTTCCAATGGTTAGATGTGATTGGCCTCGAGAAGCCTAAGCAGAAATGGGCCTCATCTCGCCTGGAGGGCAAAACCGCCTGGATTTTCTCGAGTTGCGGCAGGTGCTCTCGAGTTACGACGAGGACCTCAGGGACCCGCTCTGGTGGCCTCAGGAAAGGCCAGTCCCCATGCGAGTTCCTCTGGGGATTCCTCTCCCGTCGATGCCGGGGCTTAAGACCTTGTGTGGAGTCGGGGCCGGAACCTGAGGATTCCTCTCCAGTGCTGACATGGATCTTGGGGTACTTCTGGAGTCTCCCCAGGGGAGTCAGTCCTCGTCTCGAATGCGGGCATGCACTTGCGCTTTCCTCCAGAGCGGTAGCAGCAGTGTCACGCAGTCCGCCGCATGGATCAAAGGATCTATGGTTTTCCCTCGAGTCTTTCCCACGAGGCTTTCCCACGAGGCTTACCCATAGGGCTGTCCCACGTGCACACGTGGTGGGAGTCGATCCTTGGCTTGAACATCAAGGCAGTGCAGGGAAAACAGGTTCCTCTGGAATGGACTGACACATCTTGGGGACTCTTGGAATGGTGGCACGACCCTGGAGTTCCTCTCGCCTTTCCTGTGGAGAGCGCCTCCTCTTGAGATGCGACGGGAACGCCGGGAATTCTTTCCCTACGAAACAGGGAAAGGATCCCTCATCTCGAGGTAGGAGGCGGAAACGGGGCTCCCCTGGATGTGTGCGGGGCACCACGTGCTTCCTCTCGAGTGGAGACTGGTATGTCGGGGAACTTCTTGAGTTGCAGCAAGGGTGTGAAGGACCCTTTGGAAGTTCCAGTGGTTAGATGTGATTGGCCTCGAGAAGCCTCAGCGGAAATGGGCCTCATCTCGCCTGGAGGGCAAAACCTCCTTGATTTTCTTGAGTTGCGGCAGGTGCTCTCGACTTACGACGGGGACCTCAGGGACCCGCTCTGGTGGCCTCAGGAAAGGCCAGTCCCCATGCGAGTTCCTCGGGGGCCTCTCGGGATTCCTCTCCCGTCGATGCCGGGGCCTAAGACCTTGTGTGGAGTCGGGGCCGGAACCTGAGGATTCCTCTCCAGTGCTGACATGGATCTTGGGGTACTTCTGGAGTCTCCCCAGGGGAGTCAGTCCTCGTCTCGAATGCGGGCATGCACTTGCGCTTTCCTCCAGAGCGGTAGCAGCAGTGTCACGCAGTCCGCCGCGTGGATCAAAGGATCTATGGTTTTCCCTCGAGCCTTTCCCACGAGGCTTTCCCACGAGGCTTTCCCACAGGGCTGTCCCACGTGCACACGTGGTGGGAATCGATCCTCGGCTTGAACGTCAAGGCAGTGCAGGGAAAACAGGTTCCTCTGGAATGGACTGACACATCTGGGGGACACTTGGAATGGTGGCACGACCCTGGAGTTCCTCTCGCCTTTCCTGTGGAGAGCGCCTCCTCTTGAGATGCGACGGGAACGCCGGGAAATCTTTCCCTACGAAACAGGGAAAGGATCCCTCATCTCTAGCTAGGAGGCGGAAACGGGGCTCCCCTGGATGTGTGCGGGACACCACGTGCTTCCTCTCGAGTGGAGACGGGTATGTCGGGGAACTTCTTGAGTTGCAGCAAGGGTGTGAAGGACCCTTTGGAAGTTCCAGTGGTTAGATGTGATTGGCCTCGAGAAGCCTCAGCGGAAATGGGCCTCATCTCGCCTGTAGGGCAAAACCTCCTGGATTTTCTCGAGTTGCGGCAGGTGCTCTCGACTTACGACGGGGACCTCAGGGACCCGCTCTGGTGGCCTCAGGAAAGGCCAGTCCCCATGCGAGTTCCTCGGGGGCGTCTCGGGATTCCTCTCCCGTCGATGCCGGGGCCTAAGACCTTGTGTGGAGTCGGGGCCGGAACCTGAGGATTCCTCTCCAGTGCTGACATGGATCTTGGGGTACTTCTGGAGTCTCCCCAGGGGAGTCATTCCTCGTCTCGAATGCGGGCATGCATTGTGCTTTCCTCCAGAGCGGTAGCAGCAGTGTCACCCAGTCTGCCGCGTGGATCAAAGGATCTATGGTTTTCCCTCGAGTCTTTCCCACGAGGCTTTCCCACGAGGCTTTCCCTGAGGGCTGTCCCACGTGCACACGTGGTGGGAGTCGATCCTCGGCTTGAACGTCAAGGCAGTGCAGGGAAAACAGGTTCCTCTGGAATGGACTGACACATCTGGGGGACTCTTGGAATGGTGGCACGACCCTGGAGTTCCTCTCGCCTTTCCTGTGGAGAGCGCCTCCTCTTGAGATGCGACGGGAACGCCGGGAATTCTTTCCCTACGAAAAAGGGAAAGGATCCCTCATCTCGAGCTAGGAGGCGGAAACCGGGCTCCCCTGGATGTGTGCGGGACCCCACGTGCTTCCTCTCGAGTGGAGACGGGTATGTCGGGGAACTTCTTGAGTTGCAGCAAGGGTGTGAAGGACCCTTTGGAAGTTCCAGTGGTTAGACGTGATTAGCGTCGAGAAGCCTCAGCGGAAATGGGCCTCATCTCGCCTGCAGGGCAAAACCTCCTGGATTTTCTCGAGTTGCAGCAGGTGCTCTCGACTTACGACGGGGACCTCAGGGACCCGCTCTGGTGGCCTCAGGAAAGGCCAGTCCCCATGCGAGTTCCTCGGGGGCCTCTCGGGATTCCTCTCCCGTCGATGCCGGGGCCTAAGACCTTGTGTGGAGTCGGGGCCGGAACCTGAGGATTCCTCTCCAGTGCTGACATGGATCTTGGGGTACTTCTGGAGTCTCCCCAGGGGAGTCAGTCCTCGTCTCGAATGCGGGCATGCACTTGCGCTTTCCTCCAGAGCGGTAGCAGCAGTGTCACGCAGTCCGCCACGTGGATCAAAGATCTATGGTTTTCCCTCGAGTCTTTCCCACGAGGCTTTCCCACGAGGCTTTCCCACAGGGCTGTCCCACGTGCACACGTGGTGGGAGTCGATCCTCGGCTTGAACGTCAAGGCAGTGCAGGGAAAACAGGTTCCTCTGGAATGGACTGACACATCTGGGGGACTCTTGGAATGGTGGTATGACCATGGATTTCCTCTCGCCTTTCCTGTGGAGAGCGCCTCCTCTTGAGATGCGACGGGATCGCCGGGAATTCTTTCCCTACGAAACAGGGAAAGGATCCCTCATCTCGAGATAGGAGGCGGAAACGGGCCTCCCCTGGATGTGTGAGGGACACCACGTGCTTCCTCTCGAGTGCAGACGGGTATGTCGGGGAACTTCTTGAGTTGCAGCAAGGGTGTGAAGGACCCTTTGGAAGTTCCAGTGGTTAGATGTGATTGGCCTCGAGAAGCCTCAGCGGAAATGGGCCTCATCTCGCCTGGAGGGCAAAACCTCCTGGATTTTCTCGAGTTGCGGCAGGTGCTCTCGACTTACGACGGGGACCTCAGGGACCCGCTCTTGTGGCCTCAGGAAAGGCCAGTCCCCATGCGAGTTCCTCGGGGGCCTCTCGGGATTCCTCTCCCGTCGATGCCGGGGCCTAAGACCTTGTGTGGAGTCGGGGCCGGAACCTGAGGATTCCTCTCCAGTGCTGACATGGATCTTGGGGTACTTCTGGAGTCTCCCCAGGGGAGTCAGTCCTCGTCTCGAATGCGGGCATGCACTTGCGCTTTCCTCCAGAGGGGTAGCAGCAGTGTCACGCCGTGCGCCGCGTGGATCAACGGATATATGGTTTTCCCTCGAGTCTTTCCCACGAGGCTTTCCCACGAGGCTTTCCCACAGGGCTGTCCCACGTGCACACGTGGTGGGACTCGATCCTCGGCTTGAACGTCAAGGCAGTGCAGGGAAAACAGGTTCCTCTGGAATGGACTGACACATCTGGGGGACTCTTGGAATGGTGTCACGACCCTGGAGTTCCTCTCGCCTTTCCTGTGGAGAGCGCCTCCTCTTGAGATGCGACGGGAACGCCGGGAATTCTTTCCCTACCAAACAGGGAAAGGATCCCTCATCTCGAGCTAGGAGGCGGAAACGGGGCTCCCCTGGATGTGTGCGGGACCCCACGTGCTTCCTCTCGAGTGGAGACGGGTATGTCGGGGAACTTCTTGAGTTGCAGCAATGGTGTGAAGGACCCGTTTGGAAGTTCCAGTGGTTAGATATGATTGGCCTCGAGAAGCCTCAGCGGAAATGGGCCTCATCTCGACTGGAGGGCAAAACCTCCTGGATTTTCTCGAGTTGCGGCAGGTGCTCTCGACTTACGACAGGGACCTCAGGGACCCGCTCTGGTGGCCTCAGGAAAGGCCAGTCCCCATGCGAGTTCCTCGGGGGCCTCTCGGGATTCCTCTCCCGTCGATGCCGGGGACTAAGACCTTGTGTGGAGTCGGGGCCGGAACCTGACGATTCCTCTCCAGTGCTGACATGGATCTTGGGGTACTTCTGGAGTCTCCCCAGGGGAGTCAGTCCTCGTCTCGAATGCGGGCATGCACTTGCGCTTTCCTCCAGAGCGGTAGCAGCAGTGTCACGCAGCCCGCCGCGTGGATCAAAGGATCTATGGTTTTCCCTCGAGTCTTTCCCACGAGGCTTTCCCACGAGGCTTTCCCACAGGGCTGTCCCACGTGCACACGTGGTGGGAGTCGATCCTCGGCTTGAACGTCAAGGCAGTGCAGGGAAAACAGGTTCCTCTGGAATGGACTGACACATCTGGGGGACTCTTGGAATGGTGGCACGACCCTGGAGTTCCTCTCGCCTTTCCTGTGGAGAGCGCCTCCTCTGGAGATGCGACGGGAACGCCGGGTTTTCTTTCCCTACGAAACAGGGAAAGGATCCCTCATCTCGAGCTAGGAGGCGGAAACGGGGCTCCCCTGGATGTGTGCGGGACACCACGTGCTTCCTCTCGAGTGGAGACGGGTATGTCGGGGAACTTCTTGAGTTGCAGCAAGGGTGTGAAGGACCCTTTTGAAGTTCCAGTGGTTAGACGTGATTGGCCTCGAGAAGCCTCAGCGGAAATGGGCGTCATCTCGCCTGGAGGGCAAAACCTCCTGGATTTTCTCGAGTTGCGGCAGGTGCTCTCGACTTACGACGGGGACCTCAGGGACCCGCTCTGGTGGCCTCAGGAAAGGCCAGTCCCCATGCGAGTTCCTCGGGGGCCTCTCGGGATTCCTCTCCCGTCGATGCCGGGGCCTAAGACCTTGTGTGGAGTCGGGGCCGGAACCTGAGGATTCCTCTCTTGTGCTAACATGGATCTTGGGGTACTTCTGGAGTCTCCCCAGGGGAGTCAGTCCTCGTCTCGAATGCGGGCATGCACTTGCGCTTTCCTCCAGAGCGGTAGCAGCAGTGTCACGCAGTCCGCCGTGTGGATCAAAGGATCTATGGTTTTCCCTCGAGTCTTTCCCACGAGGCTTTCCCACGAGGCTTTCCCACAGGGCTGTCCCACGTGCACACGTGGTGGGAGTCGATCCTCGGCTTGAACGTCAAGGCAGTGCAGGGAAAACAGGTTCCTCTGGAATGGACTGACACATCTGGGGGACTCTTGGAATGGTGGCACGACCCTGGAGTTCCTCTCCCCTTTCCTGTGGAGAGCGCCTCCTCTTGAGATGCGACGGGAACGCCGGGAATTCTTTCCCTACGAAACAGGGAAAGGATCCCTCATCTCGAGCTAGGAGGCGGAAACGGGGCTCCCCTGGATGTGTGCGGGACCCCACGTGCTTCCTCTCGAGTGGAGACAGGTATGTTGGGGAAGTTCTTGAGTTGCAGCAAGGGTGTGAAAGACCCTTTGGAAGTTCCAGTGGTTAGACGTGATTGGCCTCGAGAAGCCTCAGCGGAAATCAGCCTCATCTCGCCTGGAGGGCAAAACCTCCTGGATTTTCTCGAGTTGCGGCAGGTGCTCTCGACTTAGGACGGGGACCTCAGGGACCCGCTCTGGTGGCCTCAGGAAAGGCCAGTCCCCATGCGAGTTCCTCGGGGGCCTCTCGGGATTCCTCTCCCGTCGATGCCGGGGCCTAAGACCTTGTGTGGAGTCGGGGCCGGAACCTGAGGATTCCTTTCTTGTGCTGACATGGATCTTGGGGTACTTCTGGAGTCTCCCCAGGGGAGTCAGTCCTCGTCTCGAATGCGGGCATGCACTTGCGCTTTCCTCCAGAGCGGTAGCAGCAGTGTCACGCAGTCCGCCGCGTGGATCAAAGGATCTATGGTTTTCCCTCGAGTCTTTCCCACGAGGCTTTCCCACGAGGCTTTCCAACAGGGCTGTCCCAATGCACACGTGGTGGGAGTCGATCCTCGGCTTGAACGTCAAGGCAGTGCAGGGAAAACAGGTTCCTCTGGAATGGACTGACACATCTGGGGGACTCTTGGAATGGTGGCACGACCCTGGAGTTCCTCTCGCCTTTCCTGTGGAGAGCGCCTCCTCTTGAGATGCGACGGGAACGCCGGGAATTCTTTCCCTACGAAACAGGGAAAGGATCCCTCATCTCGAGATAGGAGGCGGAAACGGGCCTCCCCTGGATGTGTGCGGGACACCACGTGCTTCCTCTCGAGTGCAGACGGGTATGTCGGGGAACTTCTTGAGTTGCAGCAAGGGTGTGAAGGACCCTTTGGAAGTTCCAGTGGTTAGATGTGATTGGCCTCGAGAAGCCTCAGCGGAAATGGGCCTCATCTCGCCTGGAGGGCAAAACCTCCTGGATTTTCTCGAGTTGCGGCAGGAGCTCTCGACTTACGACGGGGACCTCAGGGACCCTTCTTGTGGCCTCAGGAAAGGCCAGTCCCCATGCGAGTTCCTCGGGGGCCTCTCGGGATCCCTCTCCCGTTGATGCCGGGGCCTAAGTCCTTCTGTGGAGTCGGGGCCGGAACCTGAGGATTCCTCTCCAGTGCTGACATGGATCTTGGGGTACTTCTGGAGTCTCCCCAGGGGAGTCAGTCCTCGTCTCGAATGCGGGCATGCACTTGCGCTTTCCTCCAGAGCGGTAGCAGCAGTGTCACGCAGCCCGCCGCGTGGATCAAAGGATCTATGGTTTTCCCTCGAGTCTTTCCCACGAGGCTTTCCCACGAGGCTTTCCCACAGGGCTGTCCCACGTGCACATGTGGTGGGAGTCGATCCTCGGCTTGAACATCAAGGCAGTGCAGGGAAAGCAGGTTCCTCTGTAATGGACTGACGCATCTGGGGGTCTCTTGGAATGGTGGCACGACCCTGGAGATCCTCTCGCCTTTCCTGTGGAGAGCGCCTCCTCTTGAGATGCGACGGGAACGCCGGGAATTCTTTCCCTACGAAACAGGGAAAGGATCCCTCATCTCGAGCTAGGAGGCGGAAACGGGGCTCCCCTGGATGTGTGCGGGATCCCACGTGCTTCCTCTCGAGTGGAGACGGGTATGTCGGGGAAGTTCTTGAGCTGCAGCAAGGGTGTGAAGGACCCTTTGGATGTTCCAGTGGTTAGACGTGATTAGCCTCGAGAAGCCTCAGAGGAAATGGGCCTCATCTCGCCTGGAGGGCAAAACCTCCTGGATTTTCTCGAGTTGCGGCAGGTGCTCTCGACTTACGACGGGGACCTCAGGGACCCGCTCTGGTGGCCTCAGGAAAGGCCAGTCCCCATGCGAGTTCCTCGGGGGCCTCTTGGGATCCCTCTCCCGTCGATGCCGGGGCCTAAGTCCTTCTGTGGAGTCGGGGCCGGAACCTGAGGATTCCTCTCCAGTGCTGACATGGATCTTGGGGTACTTCTGGAGTCTCCCCAGGGGAGTCAGTCCTCGTCTCGAATGCGGGCATGCACTTGCGCTTTCCTCCAGAGCGGTAGCAGCAGTGTCACGCAGTCCGCCGCGTGGATCAAAGGATCTATGGTTTTCCCTCGAGTTTTTCCCACGAGGCTATCCCACGAGGCTTTCCCACAGGGCTGTCTCACGTGCACACGTGGTGGGAGTCGATCCTCGCCTTGAACGTCAAGGCAGTGCAGGGAAAACAGGTTCCTCTGGAATGGACTGACACATCTGGGGGTCTCTTGGAATGGTGGCACGACCCTGGAGTTCTTCTCCCCTTTCCTGTGGAGAGCGCTTCCTCTTGAGATGCGACGGGATCGCCGGGAATTCTTTCCCTACGAAACAGGGAAAGGATCCCTCATCTCGAGCTAGGAGGCGGAAACGGGGCTCCCCTGGATGTGTGTGGGACCCCACGTGCTTCCTCTTGAGTGGAGACGGGTATGTCGGGGAACTTCTTGAGTTGCAGCAAGGGTGTGAAGGACCCTTTGGAAGTTCCAGTGGTTAGACGTGATTAGCCTCGAGAACCCTCAGCGGAAATGGGCCTCATCTCGCCTGGAGGGCAAAACCTCCTGGATTTTCTCGAGTTGCGGCAGGTGCTCTCGACTTACGACGGGGACCTCAGGGACCCGCTCTGGTGGCCTCCGGAAAGGCCAGTCCCCATGCGAGTTCCTCGGGGGCCTCTCGGGATTCCTCTCCCGTCGATGCAGGGGCCTAAGACCTTGTGTGGAGTCGGGGCCAGAACCTGAGGATTCCTCTCCAGTGCTGACATGGATCTTGGGGTACTTCTGGAGTCTCCCCAGGGGAGTCAGTCCTCGTCTCGAATGCGGGCATGCACTTGCGCTTTCCTCCAGAGCGGTAGCAGCAGTGTCACGCAGTCCGCCGCGTGGATCAAAGGATCTATGGTTTTCCCTCGAGTCTTTCCCACGAGGCTTTCCCACGAGGCTTTCCCACAGGGCTGTCCCACGTGCACACGTGGTGGGAGTCGATCCTCGGCTTGAACGTCAAGGCAGTGCAGGGAAAACAGGTTCCTCTGGAATGGACTGACACATCTGGGGGACTCTTGGAATGGTGGCACGACCCTGGAGTTCCTCTCGCCTTTCCTGTGGAGAGCGCCTTCTCTTGAGATGCGACGGGAACGCCGGGAATTCTTTCCCTACGAAACAGATAAAGGATCCCTCATCTCGAGCTAGGAGTCGGAAACGGGGCTCCCCTGGATGTGTGCGGGACCCCAAGTGCTTCCTCTCGAGTGGAGACGGGTATGTCGGGGAACTTCTTGAGTTGCAGCAAGGGTGTGAAGGACCCTTTGGAAGTTCCAGTGGTTAGACGTGATTGGCCTCGAGAAGCCTCAGCGGAAATCGGCCTCATCTCGCCTGGAGGGCAAAACCTCCTGGATTTTCTCGAGTTGCGGCAGGTGCTCTCGACTTACGACGGGGACCTCAGGGACCCGCTCTGGTGGCCTCAGGAAAGGCCAGTCCCCATGCGAGTTCCTCGGGGGCCTCTCGGGATTCCTCTCCCGTCGATGCCGGGGCCTAAGACCTTGTGTGGAGTCGGGGCCGGAACCTGAGGATTCCTCTCCAGTGCTGACATGGATCTTGGGGTACTTCTGGAGTCTCCCCAGGGGAGTCAGTCCTCGTCTCGAATGCGGGCATGCACTTGCGCTTTCCTCCAGAGCGGTAGCAGCTGTGTCACGCAGTCCGCCGCGTGGATCAAAGGATCTATGGTTTTCCCTCGAGTCTTTCCCACGAGGTTTTCCCACGAGGCTTTCCAACAGGGCTGTCCCACGTGCACACGTGGTGGGAGTCGATCCTCGCCTTGAACGTCAAGGCAGTGCAGGGAAAACAGGTTCCTCTGGAATGGACTGACACATCTGGGGGACTCTTGGAATGGTGGCATGACCCTGGATTTCCTCTCGCCTTTCCTGTGGAGAGCGCCTCCTCTTGAGATGCGACGGGAACGCCGGGAATTCTTTCCCTACGAAACAGGGAAAGGATCCCTCATCTCGAGATAGGAGGCGGAAACGGGCCTCCCCTGGATGTGTGCGGGACACCACGTGCTTCCTCTCGAGTGGAGACGGGTATGTCGGGGAACTTCTTGAGTTGCAGCAAGGGTGTGAAGGACCCTTTGGAAGTTCCAGTGGTTAGATGTGATTGGCCTCGAGAAGCCTCAGCGGAAATGGGCCTCATCTCGCCTGGAGGGCAAAACCTCCTGGATGTTCTCGAGTTGCGGCAGGTGCTCTCGACTTACGACGGGGACCTCAGGGACCCGCTCTTGTGGCCTCAGGAAAGGCCAGTCCCCATGCGAGTTCCTCGGGGGCCTCTCAGGATTCCTCTCCCGTCGATGCCGGGGCCTAAGACCTTGTGTGGAGTTGGGGCCGGAACCTGAGGATTCCTCTCCAGTGCTGACATGGATCTTGGGGTACTTCTGGAATCTCCCCAGGGGAGTCAGTCCTCGTCTCGAATGCGGGCATCCACTTGCGCTTTCCTCCAGAGTGATAACAGCACTGTCACCCAGTCCGCCGCGTGGATCAAGGTATCTATGGCTTTCCCTCGAGGCATTCCCACGATGCTTTCACACAGGAACGTCCCACGTGCCACCATGGTGGGAGTGGATCCTCGGCATGAACGTCGAGGCAGTGCAGGGAAAACAGGTTCCTCTGGAATGGACTGACACATCTGGGGGACTCTTGGAATGGTGGCACGACCCTGGAGTTCCTCTCGCCTTTCCTGTGGAGAGCGCCTCCTCTTGAGATGCGACGGGAATTCCGGGAATTCTTTCTCTACGAAGCAGGGAAAGGATCCCTCATCTCGAGCTAGGAGGCGGAAACGGGGCTCCCCTGGATGTGTGCGGGACACTCGTGCTTCCTCTCGAGTGGAGACGGGTATGTCGGGGAACTTCATAACTTGCAGCATGGGAGTGAAGGACCCTTTGGAAGTTCCAGTGGTTAGATGTGATTAGCCTCGAGAAGCCTCAGCGGAAATGGGCCTCATCTCGCCTGAAGGGCAAAACCTCCTGGATTTTCTCGAGTTGCGGCAGGTGCCCTCGACTTACGACGGGAACTCGGGGACCCGCTCTGGTGGCCTCAGGAAAGGCCAGTCCCCATGCGAGTTCCTCGGGGGCCTCTCGGGATTCCTCTCCCGTCGATACCGGGATCTAAGACCTTGTGTGGAGTCGGGGCCGGAACCCGAGGATTCCTCTCCAGTGCTGACATGGATCTTGGGGTACTTCTGGAGTCTCCCCAGGGGAGTCAGTCCTCGTCTCGAATGCGCGCATGCACTTGCTCTTTCCTCCAGAGCGGTAGCAGCAGTGTCACGCAGTCCGCCGCGTGGATCAAAGGATCTATGGTTTTCCCTCGAGTCTTTCCCACGAGGATTTCCCACGAGGCTTTCCCACAGGGTTGTCCCACGTGCACACGTGGTGGGAGTCGATCCTCGGCTTGAACGTCAAGGCACTGCAGGAAAAACAGGTTCCTCTGGAATGGACTGACACATCTGGGGACTCTTGGAATGGTGGCACGACCCTGGAGTTCCTCTCGCCTTTCCTGTGGAGAGCGCCTCCTCTTGAGATGCGACGGGAACGCCGGGAATTCTTTCCCTACGAAACAGGGAAAGGATCCCTCATCTCGAGCTAGGAGGCGGAAACGGGGCTCCCCTGGAAGTGTGCGGGACCCTCGTGCTTCCTCTCGAGTGGAGACGGGTATGTCGGGGAACTTCTTGAGTTGCAGCAAGGGTGTGAAGGATCCTTTGGAAGTTCCAGTGGTAAGATGTGATTAGCCTCGAGATGCCTCAGCGGAAATGGGCCTCATCTCGCCTGGAGGGCAAAACCTCCTGGATTTTCTCGAGTTGCGGCAGGTGCTCTCGACTTACGACGGGGACCTCGGGGACCCGCTCTGGTGGCCTCAGGAAAGGCCAGTCCCCATGCGAGTTCCTCGGGGGCCCTCGGGATTCCTCTCCCGTCGATGCCGGGGCCTAAGACCTTGTGTGGAGTCGGGGCCGGAACCTGAGGATTCCTCTCCAGTGCGGACATGGATCTTGGGCTACTTCTGGAGTATCCCCAGGAGAGTCAGTCCTCGTCTCGAATGCGGGCATGCACTTGCGCTTTCCTCCAGAGCGGTAGCAGCAGTGTCACGCAGTCCGCCGCGTGGATCAAAGGATCTATGGTTTTCCCTCGAGTCTTTCCCACGAGGCTTTCCCAAGAGGCTTTCCCACAGGGCTGTCCCACGTGCACATGTGGTGGGAGTAGATCCTCGGCTTGAACGTCAAGGCAGTGCAGGGAAAACAGGTTGCTCTGGATTGGACTGACACATCTGGGGGACTCTTGGAATGGTGGCACGACCCTGGAGTTCTTCTCGCCTTTCCTGTGGAGAGCGCCTCCTCTTCAGATGCGACGGAACGCCGGGAATTCTTTCCCTACGAAACAGGGAAAGGATCCCACATCTCGAGCTAGGAGGCGGAAACGGGGCTCCCCTGGATGTGTGCGGGACCCTCGTGCTTCCTCTCGAGTGGAGACGGGTATGTCGGGGAACTTCTTGAGTTGCAGCAAGGGTGTGAAGGACCCTTTGGAAGTTCCATTGGTTAGATGTGATTAGCCTCGAGAAGCCTCAGCGGAAATGGGCCTCATCTCGCCTGGAGGGCAAAACCTCCTGGATTTTCTCGAGTTGCGGCAGGTGCTCTCGACTTACGACGGGGACCTCGGGGACCCGCTCTGGTGGCCTCAGGAAAGGCCAGTCCCCATGCGAGTTCCTCGGGGGCCTCTCGGGATTCCTTTCCCGTCGATGCCGGGGCCTAAGACCTTGTGTGGAGTCGGGGCCGGAACCTGAGGATTCCTCTCCAGTGCTGACATGGATCTTGGGGTACTTCTGGAGTCTCCCCAGGGGAGTCAGTCCTCGTCTCGAATGCGGGCATGCACTTGCGCTTTCCTCCAGAGCGGTAGCAGCAGTGTCACGCAGTCCGCCGCGTGGATCAAAGGATCTATGGTTTTCCCTCGAGTCTTTCCCACGAGTTTTTCCCACGAGGCCTTCCCCCAGGGATTTCCCACGTGCACACGTGGTGGGAGTCGATCCTCGGCTTGAACGTCAAGGCAGTGCAGGGAAAACAGGTTCCTCTGGAATGGACTGACACATCTGGGGGACTCTTGGAATGGTGGCACGACCCTGGAGTTCCTCTCGCCTTTCCTGTGGAGAGCGCCTCCTCTTGAGATGCGACGGGAACGCCGGGAATTCTTTCCCTACGAAACAGGGAAAGGATCCCTCATCTCGAGCTAGGAGGCGGAAACGGGGCTCCCCTGGGTGTGTGCGGGACCCTCGTGCTTCCTCTCGAGTGGAGACGGGTATGTCGGGGAACTTCTTGAGTTGCAGCAAGGTTGTGAAGGACCCTTTGGAAGTTCCAGTGGTTAGATGTGATTAGCCTCGAGAAGCCTCAGCGGAAATGGGCCTCATCTCGCCTGGAGGGCAACACCTCCTGGATTTTCTCGAGTTGCGGCAGGTGCTCTCGACTTACAACGGGGACCTCGGGGACCCGCTCTGGTGGCCTCAGGAAAGGCCAGTCCCCATGCGAGTTCCTCGGGGGCCTCTCGGGATTCCTCTCCCGTCGATGCCGGGGCCTAAGACCTTGTGTGGAGTCGGGGCCGGAACCTGAGGATTCCTCTCCAGTGCTGACATGGATCTTGGGCTACTTTTGGAGTCTCCCCAGGGGAGTCAGTCCTCGTCTCGAATGCGGGCATGCACTTGCGCTTTCCTCCAGAGCGGTAGCAGCAGTGTCACGCTGTCCGCCGCGTGGATCAAAGGATCTATGGTTTTCCCTCGAGTCTTTCCCACGAGGCTTTTCCACGAGGCTTTCCCACAGGGCTGTCCCACGTGCACATGTGGTGGGAGTCGATCCTCGGCTTGAACGTCAAGGCAGTGCAGGGAAAACAGGTTCCTCTGGAATGGACTGACACATCTGGGGACACTTGGAATGGTGGCACGACCCTGGAGTTCCTCTCGCCTTTCCTGTGGAGAGCGCCTCCTCTTGAGATGCGACGGGAACGCCGGGAATTCTTTCCCTACGAAACAGGGAAAGGATCCCTCATCTCGAGCTAGGAGGCGGAAACGGGGCTCCCCTGGAAGTGTGCGGGACCCTCGTGCTTCCTCTCGAGTGGAGACGGGTATGTCGGGGAACTTCTTGAGTTGCAGCAAGGGTGTGAAGGACCCTTTGGAAGTTCCAGTGGTTAGACGTGATTAGCCTCGAGATGCCTCAGCGGAAATGGGCCTCATCTCGCCTGGAGGGCAAAACCTCCTGGATTTTCTCGAGTTGCCGCAGGTGCCTTCGACTTACGACGGGGACCTCGGGGACCCTCTCTGGTGGCCTCAGGAAAGGCCAGTCCCCATGATAGTTCCTCGGGGGCCGCTCCGGATTCCTCTCCCCTCGATGCCGGGGCCTAAGACCTTGTGTGGAGTCCGGGCCGGAACCTGAGGATTCCTCTCCAGTGCTGACATGGATCTTGGGGTACTTCTGGAGTCTCCCCAGGGGAGTCAGTCCTCGTCTCGAATGCGGGCATGCACTTGCGCTTTCCTCCAGAGCGGTAGCAGCAGTGTCACGCAGTCCGCCGCGTGGATCAAAGGATGTATGGTTTTCCCTCGAGTCTTTCCCACGAGTTTTTCCCACGAGGCCTTCCCCCAGGGATTTCCCTCGTGCACACGTGGTGGGAGTCGATCCTCGGCTTGAACGTCAGGGCAGTGCAGGGAAAACAGGTTCCTCTGGAATGGACTGACACTTCTGGGGGACTCTTGGAATGGTGGCACGACCCTGGAGTTCCTCTCGCCTTTCCTGTGGAGAGCGCCTCCTCTTGAGATGCGATGGGAACGCCGGGAATTCTTTCCCTACGAAACAGGGAAAGGATCCCTCATCTCGAGCTAGGCGGCGGAAACGGGGCTCCCCTGGATGTGTGAGCGACCCTCGTGCTTCCTCTCGAGTGGAGACGGGTAGGTCGGGGAACTTCTTGAGTTGCCGCAAGGGTGTGAAGGACCCTTTGGAAGTTCCAGTGGTTAGATGTGATTAGCCTCGAGAATCCTCAGCGGAAATGGGCCTCATCTCGCCTGGAGGGCAAAACCTCCTGGATTTTCTCGAGTTGCGGCAGGTGCTCTCGACTTACGACGGGGACCTCGGGGACCCGCTCTGGTGGCCTCAGGAAAGGCCAGTCCCCATGCGAGTTCCTCGAGGGCCTCTCGGGATTCCTCTCCCGTCGATGCCGGGGCCTAAGACCTTGTGTGGAGTCGGGCTCGGAACCTGAGTATTTCTCTCCAGTGCTGACATGGATCTTGGGTTACTTCTGGAGTCTCCCCAGGGGAGTCAGTCCTCGTCTCGAATGCGGGCATGCACTTGCGCTTTCCTCCAGAGCGGTAGCAGCAGTGTCACGCAGTCCGCCGCGTGGATCAAAGGATCTATGGTTTTCCCTCGAGTCTTTCCCACGAGGCTTTCCCACGATGCTTTCCCACAGGGCTGTCCCACGTGCACACGTGGTGGGAGTCGATCCTCGGCTTGAACGTCAAGGCAGTGCAGGGAAAACAGGTTCCTCTGGAATGAACTTACACATCTGGGGGACTCTTGGAATGGTGGCACGACCCTGAAGTTCCTCTCGCCTTTCCTGTGGAGAGCGCCTCCTCTTGAGATGCGATGGGAATGCCGGGAATTCTTTCCCTACGAAACAGGGAAAGGATCCCTCATCTCGAGCTAGGAGGCGGAAACGGGGCTTCCCTGGATGTGTGCGGGACACTCGTGCTTCCTCTCGAATGGAGACGGGTATGTCGGGGAACTTCATGACTTGCAGCATGGGAGTGAAGGACCCTTTGGAAGTTCCAGTGGTTAGATGTGATTAGCTTCGAGAAGCCTCAGCGGAAATGGGCCTCATCTCGCCTGGAGGGCAAAACCTCCTGGATTTTCTCGAGTTGCGGCAGCTGCTCTAGACTTACGACGGGGACCTCAGGGACCCGCTCTGGTGGCCTCAGGAAAGGCCAGTCCCCATGCGAGTTCCTCGGGGGCCTCTCAGGATTCCTCTCCCGTCGATGCCGGGGCCTAAGACCTTGTGAGGAGTTGGGGCCGGAACCTGAGGATTCCTCTCCAGTGCTGACATGGATCTTGGGGTACTTCTGGAATCTCCCCAGGGGAGTCAGTCCTCGTCTCGAATGCGGGCATCCACTTGCGCTTTCCTCCAGAGTGATAACAGCACTGTCACCCAGTCCGCCGCGTGGATCAAGGTATCTATGGCTTTCCCTCGAGGCATTCCCACGATGCTTTCACACAGGAACGTCCCACGTGCCACCATGGTGGGAGTGGATCCTCGGCATGAACGTCGAGGCAGTGCAGGGAAAACAGGTTCCTCTGGAATGGACTGACACATCTGAGGGACTCTTGGAATGGTGGCACGACCCTGGAGTTCCTCTCGCCTTTCCTGTGGAGAGCGCCTCCTCTTGAGATGCGACGGGAACGCCGGGAATTCTTTCCCTACGAAACAGGGAAAGGATCCCTCATCTCGAGCTAGGAGGCGGAAACGGGGCTCCCCTGGGTGTGTGCGGGACCCTCGTGCTTCCTCTCGAGTGGAGACGGGTATGTCGGGGAACTTCTTGATTTGCAGCAAGGTTGTGAAGGACCCTTTGGAAGTTCCAGTGGTTAGATGTGATTAGCCTCGAGAAGCCTCAGCGGAAATGGGCCTCATCTCGCCTGGAGGGCAACACCTCCTGGATTTTCTCGAGTTGCGGCAGGTGCTCTCGACTTACGACGGGGACCTCGGGGACCCGCTCTGGGGGCCTCAGGAAAGGCCAGTCCCCATGCGAGTTCCTCGGGGGCCTCTCGGGATTCCTCTCCCGTCGATGCCGGGGCCTAAGACCTTGTGTGGAGTCGGGGCCGGAACCTGAGGATTCCTCTCCAGTGCTGACATGGATCTTGGGCTACTTCTGGAGTCTCCCCAGGGGAGTCAGTCCTCGTCTCGAATGCGGGCATGCACTTGCGCTTTCCTCCAGAGCGGTAGCAGCAGTGTCACGCTGTCCTCCGCGTGGATCAAAGGATCTATGGTTTTCCCTCGAGTCTTTCCCACGAGGCTTTTCCACGAGGCTTTCCCACAGGGCTGTCCCACGTGCACACGTGGTGGGAGTCGATCCTCGGCTTGAACGTCAAGGCAGTGCAGGGAAAACAGGTTCCTCTGGAATGGAATGATACATCTGGGGACACTTTGAATGGTGGCACGACCCTGGAGTTCCTCTCGCCTTTCCTGTGGAGAGCGCCTCCTCTTGAGCTGCGACGGGAACGCCGGGAATTCTTTCCCTACGAAACAGGGAAAGGATCCCTCATCTCGAGCTAGGAGGCGGAAACGGGGCTCCCCTGGAAGTGTGCGGGACCCTCGTGCTTCCTCTCGAGTGGAGACGGGTATGTCGGGGAACTTCTTGAGTTGCAGCAAGGGTGTGAAGGACCCTTTGGAAGTTCCAGTGGTAAGACGTGATTAGCCTCGAGATGCCTCAGCGGAAATGGGCCTCATCTCGCCTGGAGGGCAAAACCTCCTGGATTTTCTCGAGTTGCGGCAGGTGCTCTCGACTTACGACGGGGACCTCGGGGACCCGCTCTGGTGGCCTCAGGAAAGGCCAGTCCCCATGCGAGTTCCTCGGGGGCCCTCGGGATTCCTCTCCCGTCGATGCCGGGGCCTAAGACCTTGTGTGGAGTCGGGGCCGGAACCTGAGGATTCCTCTCCAGTGCTGACATGGATCTTGGGCTACTTCTGGAGTATCCCCAGGAGAGTCAGTCCTCGTCTCGAATGCGGGCATGCACTTGCGCTTTCCTCCAGAGCGGTAGCAGCAGTGTCACGCAGTCCGCCGCGTGGATCAAAGGATCTATGGTTTTCCCTCGAGTCTTTCCCACGAGGCTTTCCCACGAGGCTTTCCCACAGGGCTGTCCCACGTGCACATGTGGTGGGAGTAGATCCTCGGCTTGAACGTCAAGGCAGTGCAGGGAAAACAGGTTGCTCTGGATTGGACTGACACATCTGGGGGACTCTTGGAATGGTGGCATGACCCTGGAGTTCTTCTCGCCTTTCCTGTGGAGAGCGCCTCCTCTTCAGATGCGACGGAACGCCGGGAATTCTTTCCCTACGAAACAGGGAAAGGATCCCACATCTCGAGCTAGGAGGCGGAAACGGGGCTCCCCTGGATGTGTGCGGGACCCTCGTTCTTCCTCTCGAGTGGAGACGGGTATGTCGGGGAACTTCTTGAGTTGCAGCAAGGGTGTGAAGGACCCTTTGGAAGTTCCATTGGTTAGATGTGATTAGCCTCGAGAAGCCTCAGCGGAAATGGGCCTCATCTCGCCTGGAGGGCAACACCTCCTGGATTTTCTCGAGTTGCGGCAGGTGCTCTCGACTTACGACGGGGACCTCGGGGACCCGCTCTGGTGGCCTCAGGAAAGGCCAGTCCCCATGCGAGTTCCTCGGGGGCCTCTCGGGATTCCTCTCCCGTCGATGCCGGGGCCTAAGACCTTGTGTGGAGTCGGGGCCGGAACCTGAGGATTCCTCTCCAGTGCTGACATGGATCTTGGGCTACTTCTGGAGTCTCCCCAGGGGAGTCAGTCCTCGTCTCGAATGCGGGCATGCACTTGCGCTTTCCTCCAGAGCGGTAGCAGCAGTGTCACGCAGTCCGCCGCGTGGATCAATGGATCTATGGTTTTCCCTCGAGTCTTTCCCACGAGGTTTTTCCACGAGGCTTTCCCACAGGGCTGTCCCACGTGCACATGTGGTGGGAGTCGATCCTCGGCTTGAACGTCAAGGCAGTGCAGGGAAAACAGGTTCATCTGGAATGGACTGAAACATCTGGGGGACTCTTGGAATGGTGGCACGACCATGGAGTTCTTCTCGCCTTTCCTGTGGAGAGCGCCTCCTCTTGAGATGCGACGGAACGCCGGGAATTCTTTCCCTACGAAACAGGGAAAGGATCCCTCATCTCGAGCTAGGAGGCGGAAACGGGGCTCCCCTGGATGTGTGCGTGACCCTCGTGCTTCCTCTCGAGTGGAGACGGGTATGTCGGGGAACTTCTTGAGTTGCAGCAAGGGTGTGAAGGACCCTTTGGAAGTTCCAGTGGTTAGATGTGATTAGCCTCGAGAAGCCTCAGCGGAAATGGGCCTCATCTCGCCTGGAGGGCAAAACCTCCTGGATTTTCTGGAGTTGCGGCAGGTGCTCTCGACTTACGACGGGGACCTCGGGGACCCGCTCTGGTGGCCTCAGGAAAGGCCAGTCCCCATGCGAGTTCCTCGGGGGCCTCTCGGGATTCCTCTCCCGTCGATGCCGGGGCCTAAGACTTTGTGTGGAGTCGGGGCCGGAAACTGAGGATTCCTCTGCAGTGCTGACATGGATCTTGGGGTACTTCTGGAGTCTCCACAGGGGAGTCAGTCCTCGTCTCAAATGCGGGCATGCACTTGCGCTTTCCTCCAGAGCGGTAGCAGCAGTGTCACGCAGTCCGCCGCGTGGATCAAAGGATCTATGGTTTTCCCTCGAGTCTTTCCCACGAGGCTTTCCGACGAGGCTTTCCCACAGGGCTGTATCACGTGCACACGTGTTGGGAGTCGATCCTCGGCTTGAACGTCAAGGCAGTGCAGGGAAAACAGGTTCCTCTGAAATGGACTGACACATCTGGGGGACTCTTGGAATGGTGGCAAGACCCTGGAGTTCCTCTCGCCTTTCCTGTGGAGAGCGCCTCCTCTTGAGATGCGACGGGAACGCCGGGAATTCTTTCCCTACGAAACAGGGAAAGGATCCCTCATCTCGAGCTAGGCGGCGGAAACAGGGCTCCCCTGGATATGTGCGGGACCCTCGTGCTTCCTCTCGAGTGGAGACGGGTATGTCGGGGTACTTCTTGAGTTGCAGCAAGGGTGTGAAGTACCCTTTGGAAGTTCCAGTGGTTAGATGTGATTATCCTCGAGAAGCCTCAGCAGAAATGGGCCTCATCTCGCCTGGACGGCAAAACCTCCTGGATTTTCTCGAGTTGCGGCAGGTGCTCTCGACTTACGACGGGGACCTCGGGGACCCGCTCTGGTGGCCTCAGGAAAGGCCAGTCCCCATGCGAGTTCCTCGGGGGCCTCTCGGGATTCCTCTCCCGTCGATGCCGGGTCCTAAGACCTTGAGTGGAGTCGGGGCCGGAACCTGAGGATTCCTCTCCAGTGCTGACATGGATCTTGGGGTACTTCTGGAGTCTCCCCAGGGGAGTCAGTCCTCGTGTCGAATGCGGGCATGCACTTGCGCTTTCCTCCAGAGCGGTAGCAGCAGTGTCACGCAGTCCGCCCCGTGGATCAAAGGATCTATGGTTTTCCCTCGAGTCTTTCCCACGAGGCTTTCCCAAGAGGCTTTCCCACAGGGCTGTCCCACGTGCCCACGTGGTGGGAGTCGATCCTCGGCTTGAACGTCAAGGCAGTGCAGGGAAAACAGGTTCCTCTGGAATGGACTGACACATCTGGGGGACTCTTGGAATGGTGGCACGACCCTGGAATTCCTCTCGCCTTTCCTGTGGAGAGCGCCTCCTCTTGAGATGCGACGGGAACGCCGGGAATTCTTTCCCTACGAAACAGGGAAAGGATCCCTCATCTCGAGCTAGGAGGCGGAAACGGGGCTCCGCTGGATGTGTGCGGGACCCTCGTGCTTCCTCTCGAGTGGAGACGGGTATGTCGGGGAACTTCTTGAGTTGCAGCAAGGGTGTGAAGGACCCTTTGGAAGTTCCAGTGGTTAGATGTGATTAGCCTCGAGAAGCCTCAGCGGAAATGGGCCTCTATTGGCCTGGAGGGCAAAACCTCCTGGATTTTCTCGAGTTGCGGCAGGTGCTCTCGACTTACGACGGGGACCTCAGGGACCCGCTCTGGTGGCCTCAGGAAAGGCCAGTCCCCATGCGAGTTCCTCGGGGGCCTTTCGGGATTCCTCTCCCGTCGATGCCGGGGCCTAAGACCTTGTGTGGAGTCGGGGCCGGAATCTGAGGATTCCTCTCCAGTGCTGACATGGATCTTGGGGTACTTCTGGAGTCTCCCCAGGGGAGTCAGTCCTCGTCTCGAATGCGGGCATGCACTTGCGCTTTCCTCCAGAGCGGTAGCAGCAGTGTCACGCAGTCCGCCGCGTGGATCAAAGGATCTATGGTTTTCCCTCGAGTCTTTCCCACGAGGCTTTCCCACGAGGCTTTCCCACAGGGCTGTCCCACGTGCACACGTGGTGGGAGTCGATCCTCGGCTTGAACGTCAAGGCAGTGCAGGGAAAACAGGTTCCTCTGGAATGAACTGACAAAACTGGGGGTCTCTTGGAATGGTGCCACGACCCTGGAGTTCCCCTCGCCTTTCCTGTGGAGAGGGCCTCCTCTTGAGATGCGACGGGAACGCTGGGAATTCTTTCCCTACTAAACAGGGAAAGGATCCCTCATCTCGAGCTAGGAGGCGGAAACGGTGCTCCAATGGATGTTTCCGGAACCCCACGTGCTTCCTCTCGAGTAGAGACGGGTATGTCGGGGAACTTCTTGAGTTGCAGCAAGGGTGAGAAGGACCCTTTGGATGTTCCAGTGGTTAGATGTGATTAGCTTCGAGAAGCCTCAGCGGAAATGGGCCTCATCTCGCCTGGAGGGCAAAACCTCCTCGATTTTCTCGAGTTGCGGCAGGTGCTCTCGACTTATGACGGGGACCTCAGGGACCCGCTCTGGTGGCCTCAGGAAAGGCCAGTCCCCATGCGAGTTCTCGGGGGCCTCTCGGGATTCCTCTCCCGTCGATGCCGGGGCCTAAGACCTTGTGTGGAGTCGGGGCCGGAACCTGAGGATTCCTCTCCAGTGCTCACATGGACCTTGGGGTACTTCTGGAGTCTCCCCAGAGGAGTCAGTCCTCGTCTCGAATGCGGGCATGCACTTGCGCTTTCCTCCAGAGCGGTAGCAGCAGTGTCACGCAGTCCGCCGCGTGGATCAAAGGATCTATGATTTTCCCTCGAGTCTTTCCCACGAGGCATTCCCACGAGGCTTTCCCACAGGGCTGTCCCACGTGCACACGTGGTGGGAGTCGATCCTCGGCTAGAACGTCAAGGCAGTGCAGGGAAAACAGGTTCCTCTGGAATGGACTGACACATCTGGGGGACTCTTGGAATGGTGGCACGACCCTGGAGTTCCTCTCGCCTTTCCTGTGGAGAGCGCCTCCTCTTGAGATGCGACGGGAACGCCGGGAATTCTTTCCCTACGAAACAGGGAAAGGATCCCTCATCTCGAGCTAGCAGGTGGAAACGGGGCTCCCCTGGATGTGTGCGGGAACCCACGTGCTTCTTCTCGAGTGGAGACGGGTATGTCGGGGAACTTCTTGAGTTGCAGCAAGGGTGTGAAAGACCCTTTGGAAGTTCCAGTGGTTAGACGTGATTAGCCTCCAGAAGCCTCAGCGGAAATGTGCCTCATCTCGCCTGGAGGGCAAAACCTCCTGGATTTTCACGAGTTGCGGCAGGTGCTCTCGACTTACGACGGGGACCTCAGGGACCCGCTCTGGTGGCCTCAGGAAAGGCCAGTCCCCATGCAAGTTCCTCGGGGGCCTCTCAGGATTCCTCTCCCGTCGATGCCGGTGCCTAAGACCTTGTGTGGAGTCGGGGCCGGAACCTGAGGATTCCTCTCCAGTGCTGACATGGATCTTGGGGTACTTCTGGAGTCTCCCCAGGGGAGTCAGTCCTTGTCTCGAATGCGGGCATGCACTTGCGCTTTCCTCCTGAGCGGCAGCAGCAGTGTCACGCAATCCGCCGCGTGGATCAAAGGATCCATGGTTTTCCCTCGAGTCTTTCCCACGAGGCTTTCCCACGAGGCTTTCCCACAGGGCTGTCCCACGTGCACACGTGGTGGGAGTCGATCCTCGGCTTGAACGTCAAGGCAGTGCAGGGAAAACAGGTTCCTCTGGAATGGACTGACACATCTGGGGGACTCTTGGAATGGTGGCACGACCCTGAAGTTCCTCTCGCCTTTCCTGTGGAGAGTGCCTCCTCTTGAAATGCGACGGGAACGCCGGGAATTCTTTCCCTACGAAACAGGGAAAGGATCCCTCATCTCGAGCTAGGAGACGGAAACGGGGCTCCCCTGGATGTGTGCGGAACCCTCATGCTTCCTCTCGAGTGGAGACGTGTATGTCGGGGAACTTCTTGAGTTGCAACAAGGGTGTGAAGGACCCTTTGGAAGTTCCAGTGGTTAGATGTGATTAGCCTCGAGAAGCCTCAGCGGAAATGGGCCTCATCTCGCCTGGAGGGCAAAACCTCCTGGATTTTCTCGAGTTGCGGCAGGTGCTCTCGACTTACGATGGGGACCTCATGGACCCGCTCTGGTGGCCTCAGGAAAGGCCAGTCCCCATGCGAGTTCCTCGGGGGCCTTTCGGGATTCCTCTCCCATCGATGCCGGGGCCTAAGACCTTGTGTGGAGTCGGGGCCGGAACCTGAGGATTCCTCTGCAGTGCTGACATGGATCTTGGGGTACTTCTGGAGTCTCCGCAGGGGAGTCAGTCCTCGTCTCGAATGCGGGCATGCACTTGCGCTTTCCTCCAGAGCGGTAGCAGCAGTGTCACGCAGTCCGCCGCGTGGATCAAAGGATCTATGGTTTTCCCTCGAGTCTTTCCCACGAGGCTTTCCCACGAGGCTTTCCCACAGGGCTGTCCCACGTGCACACGTGGTGGGAGTCGATCCTCGGCTTGAACGTCAAGGCAGTGCAGGGAAAACAGGTTCCTCTGGAATGGACTGACACATCTGGGGGACTCTTGGAATGGTGGCACGACCCTGGAGTTCCCCTCGCCTTTCCTGTGGAGAGCGCCTCCTCTTGAGATGCGACGGGAACGCTGGGAATTCTTTCCCTACTAAACAGGGAAAGGATCCCTCATCTCGAGCTAGGAGGCGGAAACGGTGCTCCAATGGATGTTTCCCGAACCCCTCGTGCTTCCTCTCGAGTGGAGACGGGTATGTCGGGGAACTTCTTGAGTTGCAGCAAGGGTGAGAAGGACCCTTTGGATGTTCCAGTGGTTAGATGTGATTAGCTTCGAGAAGCCTCAGCGGAAATGGGCCTCATCTCGCCTGGAGGGCAAAACCTCCTCGATTTTCTCGAGTTGCGGCAGGTGCTCTCGACTTATGACGGGGACCTCAGGGACCCGCTCTGGTGGCCTCTGGAAAGGCCAGTCCCCATGCGAGTTCCTCGGGGGCCTCTCGGGATTCCTCTCCCGTCGATGCCGGGGCCTAAGACCTTGTGTGGAGTCGGGGCCGGAACCTGAGGATTCCTCTCCAGTGCTCACATGGACCTTGGGGTACTTCTGGAGTCTCCCCAGAGGAGTCAGTCCTCGTCTCGAATGCGGGCATGCACTTGCGCTTTCCTCCAGAGCGGTAGCAGCAGTGTCACGCAGTCCGCCGCGTGGATCAAAGGATCTATGGTTTTCCCTCGAGTCTTTCCCACGAGGCATTCCCACGAGGCTTTCCCACAGTGCTGTCCCACGTGCACACGTGGTGGGAGTCGATCCTCGGCTAGAACGTCAAGGCAGTGCAGGGAAAACAGGTTCCTCTGGAATGGACTGACACATCTGGGGGACTCTTGGAATGGTGGCACGACCCTGGAGTTCCTCTCGCCTTTCCTGTGGAGAGCGCCTCCTCTTGAGATGCGACGGGAACGCCGGGAATTCTTTCCCTACGAAACAGGGAAAGGATCCCTCATCTCGAGCTAGCAGGTGGAAACGGGGCTCCCCTGGATGTGTGGGAACCCACGTGCTTCTTCTCGAGTGGAGACGGGTATGTCGGGGAACTTCTTGAGTTGCAGCAAGGGTGTGAAGGACCCTTTGGAAGTTCCAGTCGTTAGACGTGATTAGCCTCGAGAAGCCTCAGAGGAAATGTGCCTCATTTCGCCTGGAGGGCAAAACCTCCCGGATTTTCTCGAGTTGCGGCAGGTGCTCTCGACTTACGATGGGGACCTCAGGGACCCGCTCTGGTGGCATCAGGAAAGGCCAGTCCCCATGCGAGTTCCTCGGGGGCCTCTCGGGATTCCTCTCCCGTCGATGCCGGGGCCTAAGACCTTGTGTGGAGTCGGGGCCGGAATCTGAGGATTCCTCTCCAGTGCTGACATGGATCTTGGGGTACTTCTGGAGTCTCCCCAGGGGAGTCAGTCCTCGTCTCGAATGCGGGCATGCACTTGCGCTTTCCTCCAGAGCGGTAGCAGCAGTGTCACGCAGTCCGCCGCGTGGATCAAAGGATCTATGGTTTTCCCTCGAGTCTTTCCCACGAGGCTTTCCCACGAGGCTTTCCCACAGGGCTGTCCCACGTGCACACGTGGTGGGAGTCGATCCTCTTCTTGAACGTCAATGCAGTGCAGGGAAAACAGGTTCCTCTGGAATGGACTGACACATCTGGGGGTCTCTTGGAATGGTGCCACGACCCTGGAGTTCCTCTCGCCTTTCCTGTGGAGAGCGCCTCCTCTTGAGATGCGACGGGAACGCCGGGAATTCTTTCCCTACGAAACAGGGAAAGGATCCCTCATCTCGAGCTAGGAGGCGGAAACGGGGCTCCCCTGGATGTGTGCGGGACCCCACGTGCTTCCTCTCGAGTGGAGACGGGTATGTCGGGAACTTCTTGAGTTGCAGCAAGGGTGTGAAGGACCCTTTGGAAGTTCCAGTGGTTAGATGTGATTAGCCTCGAGAAGCCTCAGCGGAAATGGGCCTCATCTCGCCTGGAGGCCAAAACCTCCTGGATTTTCTCGAGTTGCGGCAGGTGCTCTCGATTTACGACGGGGACCTCAGGGCCCCGCTCTGGAGGCCTCAGGAAAGGCTAGTCCCCATGCGAGTTCCGCGGGGGCCTCTCGGGATTCCTCTCCCGTCGATGCCGGGACCTAAGACCTTGTGTGGAGTCGGGGCCGGAACCTGAGGATTCCTCTCCAGTGCTGACATGGATCTTGGGGTACTTCTGGAGTCTCCCCAGGGGAGTCAGTCCTCGTCTCGAATGCGGGCATGCACTTGCGCTTTCCTCCAGAGCGGTAGCAGCAGTGTCACTCAGTCCGCCGCGTGGATCAATGGATCTATGGTTTTCCCTCGAGTCTTTCCCACGAGGCTTTCCCACGAGGCTTTCCCACAGGGCTGTCCCACGTGCACACGTGGTGGGAGTCGATCCTCGGCTTGAACGTCAAGGCAGTGCAGGGAAAACAGGTTCCTCTGGAATGGACTGACATATCTGGGGGTGTCTTGGAATGGTGCCACGATCCTGGAGTTCCTCTCGCCTTTCCTGTGGAGAGCGCCTCCTCTTGAATGCGACGGGAACGCCGGGAATTCTTTCCCTACTAAACAGGGAAAGGATCCCTCATCTCGAGCTAGGAGGCGGAAACGGGGCTCCCCTGGATGTGTGCGGGACCCCACTTGCTTCCTCTCGAGTGGAGACGGGTATGTCGCGGAACTGCTTGAGTTGCAGCAAGGGTGTGAAGGACCCTTTGGAAGTTCCAGTGGTTAGATATGATTAGCATCGAGAAGCCTCAGCGGAAATGGGCCTCATCTCGCCTGGAGGGCAAAACCTCTTGGATTTTCTCGAGTTGCGGCAGGTGCTCTCGACTTACGACGGGGACCTCAGGGCCCCGCTCCAGAGGCCTCAGGAAAGGCTAGTCCCCATTCGAGTTCCTCGGGGGCCTCTCGGGATTCCTCTCCCGTCGATGCCGGGGCCTAAGACCTTGTGTGGAGTCGGGGCCGGAACCTGAGGATTCCTCTTCAGTGCTGACATGGATCTTGTGGTACTTCTGGAGTCTCCCCAGGGGAGTCAGTCCTCGTCTAGAATGCGGGCATGCACTTGCGCTTACCTCCAGAGCGGTAGCAGCAGTGTCACGCAGTCCGCCGCGTGGATCAATGGATCTATGGTTTTCCCTCGAGTCTTTCCCACGAGGCTTTCCCACGAGGCTTTCCTACAGGGCTGTCCCACGTGCACACGTGGTGGGAATCGATCCTCGGCTTGAACGTCAAGGCAGTGCAGGGAAAACAGGTTCCTCTGGAATGGACTGACACATCTGGGGGTCTCTTGGAATGGTGCCACGACCCTGGATTTCCTCTCCTCTTTCCTGTGGAGAGCGCCTCCTCTTGAGATGCGACGGGAACGCCGGGAATTCTTTCCCTACGAAACAGGGAAAGAATCCCTCATCTCGAGCTAGGAGGCGGAAACGGGGCTCCCCTGGATGTGTGCGGGACCCCACGTGCTTCCTCTCGAGTGGAGACGGGTATGTCGGGGAACTTCTTGAGTTGCAGCAAGGGTGTGAAGGACCCTTAGGAAGTTCCAGTGGTTAGAACTGATTAGCCACGAGAAGCCTCAGCGGAAATGGGCCTCATCTCGCCTGGAGGGCAAAACCTCCTGGATTTTCTCGAGTTGCAGCAGGTGCTCTCGACTTACGACGGGGACCTCAGGGACCCGCTCTGGTGGCTTCAGGAAAGGCCAGTCCCCATGCGAGTTCCTCGGGGGCCTCTCGGGATTCCTCTCCCGTCGATGCCGGGGCCTAAGACCTTGTGTGGAGTCGGGACCGGAACCTGAGGATTCCTCTCCAGTGCTGACATGGATCTTGGGGTACTTCTGGAGTCTCCCCAGGGGAGTCAGTCCTCGTCTCGAATGCGGGCATGCACTTGCGCTTTCCTCCAGAGCGGTAGCAGCAGTGTCACGAAATCCGTCGCGTGGATCAAAGGATCTATGGTTTTCCCTCGAGTATTTCCCACCAGGCTTTCCCACGAGGCTTTCCCACAGGGCTGTCCCACGTGCACACGTGGTGGGATTCGATCCTCAGCTTGAACGTCAAGGCAGTGCAGGGAAAACAGGTTCCTCTGGAATGGACTGACACATCTGGGGGACTCTTGGAATGGTGGCACGACCCTGGAGTTCCTCTCGCCTTTCCTGTGGAGAGCGCCTCCTCTTGAGATGCGACGGGAACGCCGGGAATTCTTTCCCTACGAAACAGGGAAAGGATCCCTCATCTCGAGCTAGGAGGCGGAAACGGGGCTCCCCTGGATGTGTGCGGGACCCTCGTGCTTCCTCTCGAGTGGAGACGGGTATGTCGGGGAACTTCTTGAGTTGCAGCAAGGGTGAGAAGGACCCTTTGGATCTTCCAGTGGTTAGACGTGATTAGCCTCGAGTAGCCTCAGCGGAAATGGGCCTCATCTCGCCTGGAGGGCAAAACCTCCTGGATTTTCTCGAGTTGCGGCAGGTGCTCTCGACTTACGACGGGGACCTCAGGGACCCGCTCTGGTGGCCTCAGGAAAGGCCAGTCCCCATGCGAGTTCCTCGGGGGCCTCTCGGGATTCCTCTCCCGTCGAAACCGGGGCCTAAGACCTTGTGTGGAGTCGGGGCCGGAATCTGAGGATTCCTCTCCAGTGCTGACATGGATCTTGGGGTACTTCTGGAGTCTCCCCAGGGGAGTCAGTCCTCGTCTCGAATGCGGGCATGCACTTGAGCTTTCCTCCAGGGCGGTAGCAGCAGGGTCACGCAGTCCGCCGCGTGGATCAAAGGATCTATGGTTTTCCCTCGAGTCTTTCCCACGAGGCTTTCCCACGAGGCTTTCCTACAGGGCTGTCCCACGTGCACACGTGGTGGGAGTCGATCCTCGGCTAGAACGTCAAGGCAGTGCAGGGAAAACAGGTTCCTCTGGAATGGACTGACACATCTGGGGGACTCTTGGAATGGTGGCACGACCCTGGAGTTCCTCTCGCCTTTCCTGTGGAGAGCGCCTCCTCTTGAGATGCGACGGGAACGCCGGGAATTCTTTCCCTACGAAACAGGGATAGGATCCCTCATCTCGAACTAGGAGGCGGAAACGGGGCTCCCCTGGATGTGTGCGGCACCCCACGTGCTTCCTCTCGAGTGGAGACGGGTATGTCGCGGAACTGCTTGAGTTGCAGCAAGGGTGTGAAGGACCCTTTGGAAGTTCCAGTGGTTAGACGTGATTAGCCTCGAGAAACCTCAGCGGAAATGGGCCTCATCTCGCCAGGAGGGCAAAACCTCCTGGATTTTCTCGAGTTGCGGCAGGTGCTCTCGACTTACGACTGGGACCTCAGGGACCCGCTCTGGTGGCCTCAGGAAAGGCCAGTCCCCATGCGAGTTCCTCGGGGCCTCTCGGGATTCCACTCCCGTCGATGCCGGGGCCTAAGACCTTGTGTGGAGTCGGGGCCGGAACCTGAGGATTCCTCTCCAGTGCTGACATGGATCTTGGGGTACTTCTGGAGTCTCCCCAGGGGAGTCAGTGCTCGTCTCGAATGCGGGCATGCACTTGTGCTTTCCTCCAGAGCAGTAGCAGCAGTGTCACGCAGTCTGCCGCGTGGATCAAAGGATCTATGTTTTTCCCTCGAGTCTTTCCCACGAGGCTTTCCCACGAGGCTTTCCCACAGGGCTGTCCCACGTGCACACGTGGTGGGAGTCGATCCTCGGCTTGAACGTCAAGGCAGTGCAGGGAAAACAGGTTCCTCTGGAATGGACTGACACATCTGGGGGACTCTTGGAATGGTGGCACGACCCTGGAGTTCCTCTCGCCTTTCCTGTGGAGAGAGCCTCCTATTGAGATGCGACGGGAAGGCCGGGAATTCTTTCCCTACGAAACAGGGAAATGATCCCTCATCTCGAGCTAGGAGGCGGAAACGGGGCTCCCCTGGATGTGTGCGGGACCCTCGGGCTTCCTATCGAGTGGAGACGGGTATGTCGGGGAACTTCTTGAGTTGCAGCAAGGGTGTGAAGCACCCTTTGAAAGTTCCAGTGGTTAGATGTGATTAGCCTCGAGAAGCCTCAGCTTAAATGGGCCTCATCTCGCCTGGAGAGCAAAACCTCCTGGATTTTCTCGAGTTGCGGCAGGAGCTCTCGACTTTCGACGGGGACCTCGGGGACCCGCTCTGGTGGCCTCAGGAAAGGCCAGTCCCTATGCGAGTTCCTCGGGGGCCTCTCGGGATTACTCTCCCGTCGATGCCGGGGCCTACGACCTTGTGTGGAGTCGGGGCCGGAACCTGAGGATTCCTCTCCAGTGATGACATTGATCTTGGGGTACTTCTGGAGTCTCCCCAGGGGAGTCAGTCCTCGTCTCGAATGTGGGCATGCACTTGCGCTGTCCTCCAGAGCGGTAGCAGTAGTGTCACGCAGTCCGCCGCGTGGATCAAAGGATCTATGGTTTTCCCTCGAGTCTTTCCCACGAGGCTTTCCCACGAGGCTTTCACACAGGGCTGTCCCCCGTGCACACGTGGTGGGAGTCGATCCTCGGCTTGAACGTCAAGGCAGTGCAGGGAAAACAGGTTCCTCTGGAATGGACTGACACATGTGGGGGACTCTTGGAATGGTGGCACGACCATGGAGTTCCTCTCGCCTTTCCTGTGGAGAGCGCCTCCTCTTGAGATGCACCGGGAACGCCGGGAATTCTTTCCCTACGAAACAGGGAAAGGATCCCTCATCTCGATTTAGGAGGCGGAAACGAGGCTCCCCTGGATGTGTGCGGGACCCTCGTGCTTCCTCTCCAGTGGAGACGGGTATGTCGGGGAACTTCTTGAGTTGCAGCAAGGGTGTGAAGGACCCTTTGGAAGTTCCAGTGGTTAGATGTGATTAGCCTCGAGAAGCCTCAGCGGAAATGGGCCTCATCTCGCCTGGAGGGCAAAACCTCCTGGATTTTCTCGAGTTGCGGCAGGTGCTCTCGACTTACGACGGGGACCTCAGGGACATGCTCTGGTGGCCTCAGGAAAGGCCAGTCCCCATTCGAGTTCCTCGGGGGCCTCTCGGGATTCCTCTCCCGTCGATGCCGGGGCCTAAGACCTTGTGTGGAGTTGGGGCGGGAACCTCAGGATTCCTCTCCAGTGCTGACATGGATCTTGGGGTACTTCTGGAGTCTCCCCAGGGGAGTCAGTCCTCGTCTCGAATGCGGGCATGCACTTGCGCTTTCTTCCAGAGCGGTAGCAGCAGTGTCACGCAGTCCGCCGCGTGGATCAAAGGATCTATGGTTTTCCCTCGAGTCTTTCCCACGAGGCTTTCCCACGAGGCTTTCCCACAGGGATGTCCCACGTGCAAACGTGGTGGGAGTCGATCCTCGGCTTGAACGTCGAGGCAGTGCAGGGAAAACAGGTTCCTCTGGAATGGACTGACACATCTGGGGGACTCTTGGAATGGTGGCACGACCCTGGAGTTCCTCTCGCCTTTCCTGTGGAGAGCGCCTCCTCTTGAGATGCGACGGGAACGCCGGGAATTCTTTCCCTACGAAACAGGGAAAGGATCCCTCATCTCGAGGTAGGAGGCGGAAACGGGGCTCCCCTGGATGTGTGCGGGACCCTCGTGCTTCCTCTCGAGTGGAGAAGGGTATGTCGGGGAACTTCTTGAGTTGCAGCAAGGGTGTGAAGGACCCTTTGGAAGTTCCAGTGGTTAGATGTGATTACCCTCGAGAAGCCTCAGCGGAAATGGGCCTCATCTCGCCTGGAGGGCAAAACCTCCTGGATTTTCTCGAGTTGCGGCATGTGCTCTCGACTTACGACGGGGACCTCGGGGACCCGCTCAGGTGGCCTTAGGAAAGGCCAGTCCCCATGCGAGTTCCTCGGGGGCCTCTCGGGATTCCTCTCATGTCGATGCCGGGGCCTAAGACCTTGTGTGGAGTCGGGGCCGGAACCTGAGGATTCCTCTCCAGTGCTGACATGGATCTTGGGCTACTTATGGAGTCTCCCCAGGGGAGTCAGTCCTCTTCTCGAATGCGGGCATGCACTTGCGCTTTCCTCCAGAGCGGTAGCAGCAGTGTCACGCAGTCCGCCGCGTGGATCAAAGGATCTATGGTTTTCCCTCGAGTCTTTCCCACGAGGCTTTCCCACAGGGCTGTTCCACGTGCACTCGTGGTGGGAGTCGATCCTCGCCTTGAACGTCAAGGCAGTGCAGGGAAAACAGGTTCCTCTGGAATGGACTGACACATCTGGGGGACTCTTGGAATGGTGGCACGACCCTGGAGTTCCTCTCGCCTTTCCTGTGGAGAGCGCCTCCTCTTGAGATGCGACGGGAACGCCGGGAATTCTTTCCCTACGAAACAGGGAAAGGATCCCTCATTTCGAGCTAGGAGGCGAAAACGGGGCTCCCCTGGATATGTGCGGGACCCTCGTGCTTCCTCTCGAGTGGAGACGGGTATGTCGGGGAACTTCTTGAGTTGCAGCATGGGTGTGAAGAACCCTTTGGATGTTCCAGTGGTTAGATGTGATTAGCCTCGAGAAGCCGCAGCGGAAATGGGCCACGTCTCGCCTGGAGGGCAAAACCTCCTGGATTTTCTCGAATTGCGGCAGGGGCCCTCGACTTACGACGGGGAACTCGGGGACCCGCTCTGGTGGCATCAGGAAAGGCCTGTCCCCATGCGAGTTCCTCGGGGGTCTCTCGGGATTCCTCTCCCGTCGATGCCGGGGCCTAAGACCTTGTGTGGAGTCGGGGCCGGAACCTGAGGATTCCTCTCCAGTGCTGACATGGATCTTGGGGTACTTCTGGAGTCTCCCCAGGGGAGTCAGTCCTCGTCTCGAATGCGGGCATGCACTTGCGCTTTCCTCCAGAGCGGTAGCAGCAGTGTCACGCAGTCCGCCGCGTGGATCAAAGGATCTATGGTTTTCCCTCGAGTCTTTCCCACGAGGCTTTCCCACGAGGCTTTCCCACAGGGATGTCCCACGTGCACACGTGGTGGGAGTCGATCCTCGGCTTGAACGTCAAGGCAGTGCAGGGAAAACAGGTTCCTCTGGAATGGAATGACACATCTGGGGGACTCTTGGAATGGTGGCACGACCCTGGAGTTCCTCTCGCCTTTCCTGTGGAGAGCGCCTCCTCTTGAGATGCGACGGGAACGCCGGGAATTCTTTCCCTACGAAACAGGGAAAGGATCCCTCATCTCGAGCTAGGAGGCGGAAACGGGGCTCCCCTGGATGTGTGCGGGACCTTGGTGCTTCCTCTCGAGTGGAGACGGGTATGTCGCGGAACTGCTTGAGTTGCAGCAAGGGTGTGAAGGACCCCTTGGAAGTTCCAGTGGTTAGATGTGATTAGCCTCGAGAAGCCTCAGCGGAAATGGGCCTCATCTCGCCTGGAGGGCAAAACCTCCTGGATTTTCTCGAGTTGCGGCAGGTGCTCTCGAGTTACGATGGGGACCTCAGGGAACCGCTCTGGTGGCCTCAGGAAAGGCCAGTCCATATGCGAATTCCTCGGGGGCCTCTCGGGATTCCTCTCCCGTCGATGCCGGGGCCTAAGACCTTGTGTGGAGTCGGGGCCGGAACCTGAGGATTCCTCTCCAGAGCTGACATGGATCTTGGGGTACTTCTGGAGTCTCCCCAGGGGAGTCAGTGCTCGTCTCGAATGCGGGCATGCACTTGCGCTTTCCTCCAGAGCGGTAGCAGTAGTGTCACGCAGTCCGCCGCGTGGATCAAAGGATCTATGGTTTTCCCTCGAGTCTTTCCCACGAGGCTTTCCCACAGGGCTGTCCCACGTGCACACATCGTGGGAGTCGATCCTCGGCTTGAACGTCAAGGCAGTGCAGGGAAAACAGGTTCCTCTGGATGGACTGACACATCTGGGGGACTCTTGGAATGGTGGCACGACCCTGGAGTTCCTCTCGCCTTTCCTGTGGAGAGCGCCTCCTCTTGAGATGCGACGGGAACGCCGGGAATTCTTTCCCTACGAAACAGGGAAAGGATCCCTCATCTCGAGGTAGGAGGTGGAAACGGGGCTCCCCTGGATGTGTGCGGGACCCTCGTGCTTCCTCTCGAGTGGAGACGGGTATGTCGGGGAACTTCTTGAGTTGCAGCAAGGGTGTGAAGGACCCTTTAGAAGTTCCAGTGGTTAGATGTGATTAGCCTCGAGAAGCCTCAGCGGAAATGGGCCTCATCTCGCCTGGAGGGCAAAACCTCCTGGATTTTCTCGAGTTGCGGCATGTGCTCTCGACTTACGACGGGGACCTCGGGGACCCGCTCAGGTGGCCTCAGGAAAGGCCAGTCCCCATGCGAGTTCCTCGGGGGCCTCTCGGGATTCCTCTCCCGTCGATGCCGGGGCCTAAGACCTTGTGTGGAGTCGGGGCCGGAACCTGAGGATTCCTCTCCAGTGCTGACATGGATCTTGGGCTACTTATGGAGTCTCCCCAGGGGAGTCAGTCCTCTTCTCGAATGCGGGCATGCAATTGCGCTTTCCTCCAGAGCGGTAGCAGCAGTGTCACGCAGTCCGCCGCGTGGATCAAAGGATCTATGGTTTTTCCTCGAGTCTTTCCCACGAGGCTTTCCCACAGGGCTGTTCCAGGTGCACACGTGGTGGGAGTCGATCCTCGGCTTGAACGTCAAGGCAGTGCAGGGAAAACAGGTTCCTCTGGAATGGACTGACACATCTGGGGGACTCTTGGAATGGTGGCACGACCCTGGAGTTCCTCTCGCCTTTCCTGTGGAGAGCGCCTCCTCTTGAGATGCGACGGGAACGCCGGGAATTCTTTCCCTACTAAACAGGGAAAGGATCCCTCATCTCGAGCTAGGAGGCGGAAACGGGGCTCCCCTGGATGTGTGCGGTACCCTCGTGCTTCCTCTCGAGTGGAGACGGGTATGTCGGGGAACTTTTTGAGTTGCAGCAAGGGTGTGAAGGACCCTTTGGATGTTCCAGTGGTTAGATGTGATTAGCCTCGAGAAGCCTCAGCGGAAATGGGCCACGTCTCGCCTGGAGGGCAAAACCTCCTGGATTTTCTCGAGTTGCGGCAGGTGCTCTCGACTTACGACGGGGACCTCGGGGACCCGCTCTGGTGGCCTCAGGAAAGGCCAGTCCCCATGCGAGTTCCTCGGGGGCCTCTCGGGATTCCTCTCCCGTCGATGCCGGGGCCTAAGACCTTGTGTGGAGTCGAGGCCGGAATCTGAGGATTCCTCTCCAGTGCTGACATGGATCTTGGGGTACTTCTGGAGTCTCCCCAGGGGAGTCAGTCCTCGTCTCGAATGCGGGCATGCACTTGCGCCTTCCTCCAGAGCGGTAGCAGCAGTGTCACGCAGTCCGCCGCGTGGATTAAAGGATCTATGTTTTTCCCTCGAGACTTTCGCACGAGGCTTTCCCACGAGGCTTTCCCACAGGGCTGTCCCACGTGCACACGTGGTGGGAGTCGATCCTCGGCTTGAACGTCAAGGCAGTGCAGGGAAAACAGGTTCCTCTGGAATGGACTGACACATCTGGGGGACTCTTGGAATGGTGGCACGACCCTGGAGTTCCTCTCGCCTTTCCTGTGGAGAGCGCCTCCTCTTGAGATGCGACGGGAACGCCGGGAATTCTTTCCCTACGAAACAGGGAAAGGATCCCTCATCTCAAGCTAGGAGGTGGAAACGGGGCTCCCCTGGATGTGTGCGGGAACCTCGTGCTTCCTCTCGAGTGGAGACGGTTATGTCGGGGAACTTCTTGAGTTGCAGCAAGGGTGTGAAGGACCCTTTGGAATTTCCAGTGGTTAGATGTGATTAGCCTCGAGAAGCCTCAGCGGAAATGGCCTCATCTCGCCTGGAGGGCAAAACCTCCTGGATTTTCTCGAGTTGTGGCAGGTGCTCTCGACTTACGACGGGGACCTCAGCGACCCGCTCTGGTGGCCACAGGAATGGCCAGTCCCCATGCGAGTTCCTCGGGGGCCTCTCGGGATTCCTCTCCCGTCGATGCCGGGGCCTATGACCTTGTGTTGAGTCGGGGCCGGAACCTGAGGATTCCTCTCCAGTGCTGACATGGATCTTGGGGTACTTCTGGAGTCTCCCCAGGGGAGTCAATCCTCGTCTCGAATGCGGGCATGCACTTGCTCTTTCCTCCAGAGCGGTAGCAGCAGTTTCACGCAGTCCGCCGCGCGGATCAAAGGATCTATGGTTTTCCCTCGAGGCTTTCCCAGGAGGCTTTCCCACAGGGCTGTCCCACGTGCACACGTGGTGGGAGTCGATCCTCGGCTTGAACGTCAAGGCAGTGTTGGGAAAACAGGTTCCTCTGGATGGACTGACACATCTGGGGGACTCTTGGTATGGTGGCACGACCCTGGAGTTCCTTTCGCCTTTCCTGTGGAGAGCGCCTCCTCTTGAGATGCGACGGGAACGCCGGGAATTCTTTCCCTACGAAACAGGGAAATGATCCCTCATCTCGAGCTAGGAGGCGGAAACGGGGCTCCCCTGGATGTGTGCGGGACCTTGGTGCTTCCTCTCGAGTGGAGACGGGTATGTCGGGGAACTTCTTGAGTTGCAGCAAGGGTGTGAAGGACCCTGTGGAAGTTCAAGTGGTTAGATGTGATTAGCCTCGAGAAGCCTCAGCGGAAATCGGCCTCATTTCGCCTGGAGGGCAAAACCTCCTGGATTTTCTCGAGTTGCGGCAGGTGCTCTCGACTTATGACGGGGACCTCAGGGACCCGCTCTGGTGGCCTCAGGAAAGGCCAGTCCCCATGCGAGTTCCTCAGGGGGCTCTCGGGATTCCTCTCCCGTCGATGCCGGGGCCTAAGACCTTGTGTGGAGTCGGGGCCGGAACCTGAGGATTTCTCTCCAGTGCTGACATGGATCTTGGGGTACTTCTGGAGTCTCCCCAGGGGAGTCAGTGCTCGTCTCGAATGCGGGCATGCACTTGCGCTTTCCTCCAGAGCGGTAGCAGCAGTGTCACGCAGTCCGCCGCGTGGATCAAAGGATCTATGGTTTTCCCTCGAGTCTTTCCCACGAGGCTTTCCCACGAGGCTTTCCCGCAGGGCTGTCCCACGTGCACACGTGGTGGGAGTCGATCCTCGGCTTCAACGTCAAGGCAGTGCAGGGAAAACAGGTTCCTCTGGAATGGACTGACACATCTGGGGGACTCTTGGAATGGTGGCACGACCCTGGAGTTCCTCTCGCCTTTCCTGTGGAGAGCGCCTTCTCTTGAGATGCGACGGGAACGCCGGGAATTCTTTCCCTACGAAACAGGGAAAGGATCGCTCATCTCGAGCTAGGAGGCGGAAACGGGGCCCCCCCGGATGTGTGCGGGACCCTCGTGCTTCCTCTCGAGTGTAGACGGGTATGTCGGGGAACTTCTTGAGTTGCAGCAAGGGTGTGAAGGACCCTTTGGAAGTTCCAGTGGTTAGATGTGATTAGCCTCGAGAAGCCTCAGCGGAAATGGGCCTCATCTCGCCTGGAGGGCAAAACCTCCTGGATTTTCTCGAGTTGCGGCAGGTGCTCTCGACTTACGACGGGGACCTCGGGGACCCGCTCTGGTGGCCTCAGGAAAGGCCAGTCCCCATGCGAGTTCCTCGGGGGCCTCTCGGGATTCCTCTCCCGTCGATGCCGGGGCTTAAGACCTTGTGTGGAGTCGGGGCCGGAACCTGAGGATTCCTCTCCAGTGCTGACATGGATCTTGGGGTACTTCTGGAGTCTCCACAGGGGAGTCAGTCCTCGTCTCGAATGCGGGCATGCACTTGCGCTTTCCTCCAGAGCGGTAGGAGAAGTGTCACGCAGTCCTCCGCGTGGATCAAAGGATCTATGGTTTCCCTCGCGTCTTTCCCACGAGGCTTTCCCACGAGGCTTTCCCACAGGGCTGTCCCACGTGCACACGTGGTGGGAGTCGATCCTCGGCTTGAACGTCAAGGCAGTGCAGGGAAAACAGGTTCCTCTGGAATGGAATGACACATCTGGGGGACTCTTGGAATGGTGGCACGACCCTGGAGTTCCTCTCGCCTTTCCTGTGGAGAGCGCCTCCTCTTGAGATGCGACGGGAACGCCGGGAATTCTTTCCCTACGAAACAGGGAAAGGATCCCTCATCTCGAGCTAGGAGGCGGAAACGGGGCTCCCCTGGATGTGTGCGGGACCCCACGTGCTTCCTCTCGAGTGGAGACGGGTATGTCGGGGAACTTCTTGAGTTGCAGCAAGGGTGTGAAGGACCCTTTGGAAGTTCCAGTGGTTAGACGTGATTTGCCTCGAGAAGCCTCAGCGGAAATGGGCCTCATCTCGCCTGGAGGGCAAAACCTCCTGGGTTTTCTCGAGTTGCGGCAGGTTCTCTAGACTTACGACTGGGACCTCAGGGACCCGCTCTGGTGGCCTCAGGAAAGGCCAGTCCCCATGAGAGTTCCTCAGGGGGCTCTCGGGATTCCTCTCCCGTCGATGCCGGGGCCTAAGACCTTGTGTGGAGTCGGGGCCGGAACCTGAGGATTTCTCTCCAGTGCTGACATGGATCTTGTGGTACTTCTGGAGTCTCCCCAGGGGAGTCAGTCCTCGTCTCGAATGAGGGCATGCACTTGCGCTTACCTCCAGAGCGGTAGCAGCAGTGTCACGCAGTCCGCGGCTTGGGTCAAAGGATCTATGCTTTTCCCTCGAGTCTTTCCCACGAGGCTTTCCCACGAGGCTTTCGCACAGGGCTGTCCCACGTGCACACGTGGTGGGAGTCGATCCTCGGCTTGAACGTCAAGGCAGTGCAGGGAAAACAGGTTCCTCTGGATGGACTGACACATCTGGGGGACTCTTGGTATGGTGGCACGACCCTGGAGTTCCTCTCGCCTTTCCTGTGGAGAGCGCCTCCTCTTGAGATGCGACGGGAACGCCGGGAATTCTTTCCCTACGAAACAGGGAAAGGATCACTCATCTCGAGCTAGGAGGCGGAAACGGGGCTCCCCTGGATGTGTGCGGGACCCCACGTGCTTCCTCTCGAGTGGAGACGGGTATGTCGGGGAACTTCTTGAGTTGCAGCAAGGGTGTGAAGGAACCTTTGGATGTTCCAGTGGTTAGACGTGATTAGCCTCGAGAAACCTCAGCGGAAATGGGCCTCATCTCGCCTGGAGGGCAAAACCTCCTGGATTTTCTCGAGTTGCGGAAGGTGCTCTCGACTTACGACGGGGACCTCAGATACCCGCTCTGGTGGTCTCAGGAAAGGCCAGTCCCATGCGAGTTCCTCGGGGCCTCTCCGGATTCCTCTCCCGTCAATGCCGGGGCCTAAGACCTTGTGTGGAGTCGGGGCCGGAAACTGAGGATTCCTCTGCAGTGCTGACATGGATCTTGGGGTACTTCTGGAGTCTCCCCAGGGGAGTCAGTCCTCGTCTCGAATGCGGGCATGCACTTGCGCTTTTCTCCTGAGCGGTAACAGCAGTGTCACGCAATCCGCCACGTGGATCAAAGGATCTATGGATTTCCCTCGAGTCTTTCCCACGAGGCTTTCCCACGAGGCTTTCCCACAGGGCTGTCCCACGTGCACACGTGGTGGGAGTCGATCCTTGGCTTGAAGGTCAAGGCAGTGCAGGGAAAACAGGTTCCTCTGGAATGGACTGACACATCTGGGGGACTCTTGGAATGGTGGCACGACCCTGGAGTTCCTCTCGCCTTTCCTGTGGAGAGCGCCTCCTCTTGAGATGCGACGGGAACGCCGGGAATTCTTTCCCTACGAAACAGGGAAAGGATCCCTCATCTCGAGCTAGGAGGCGGAAACGGGGCTCCCCTGGATGTGTGCGGGACCTTGGTGTTTCCTCTCGAGTGGAGACGTGTATGTCGGGGAACTTCTTGAGTTGCAGCAAGGGTGTGAAGGACCCTGTGGAAGTTCAAGTGGTTAGATGTGATTAGCCTCGAGAAGCCTCAGCGGAAATCGGCCTCATTTCGCCTGGAGGGCAAAACCTCCTGGATTTTCTCGAGTTGCGGCAGGTGCTCTCGACTTATGACGGGGACCTCAGGGACCCGCTCTGGTGGCCTCAGGAAAGGCCAGTCCCCATGCGAGTTCCTCGGGGGCCTCTCGGGATTCCTCTCCCGTCGATGCCGGGGCCTAAGACCTTGTGTGGAGTCAGGGCCGGAACCTGAGGATTCCTCTCCAGTGCTGACATGGATCTTGGGGTACTTCTGGAGTCTCCCCAGGGGAGTCAGTCCTCGTCTCGAATGCGGGCATGCACTTGCGCTTTCCTCCAGAGCGGTAGCAGCAGTGTCACGCAGTCCGCCCCGTGGATCAAAGGATCTATGGTTTTCCCTCGAGTCTTTCCCACGAGGCTTTTCCACGAGGCTTTCCCACAGGGCTGTCCCACGTGCACACGTGGTGGGAGTCGATCCTCGGCTTGAACGTCAAGGCAGTGCAGGGAAAACAGGTTCCTCTGGAATGGACTGACACATCTGGGGGTCTCTTGGAATGGTGGCACGACCCTGGAGTTCCTCTCGCCTTTCCTGTGGAGAGCGCCCCCTCTTGAGATGCGACGGGAACGCCGGGAATTCTTTCCCTACGAAACAGGGAAAGGATCCCTCATCTCGAGCTAGGAGGCGGAAACGGGGCTCCCCTGGATATGTGCGGGACCCCACGTGCTTCCTCTCGAGTGGAGACGGGTATGTCGCGGAACTGCTTGAGTTGCAGCAAGGGTGTGAAGGACCCCTTGGAAGTTCCAGTGGTTAGATGTGATTAGCCTCGAGAAGCCTCAGCGGAAATGGGCCTCATCTCGCCTGGAGGGCAAAACCTCCTGGATTTTCTCGAGTTGCGGCAGGTGCTCTCGAGTTACGATGGGGACCTCAGGGAACCGCTCTGGTGGCCTCAGGAAAGGCCAGTCCATATGCGAATTCCTCGGGGGCCTCTCGGGATTCCTCTCCCGTCGATGCCGGGGCCTAAGACCTTGTGTGGAGTCGGGGCCGGAACCTGAGGATTCCTCTCCAGAGCTGACATGGATCTTGGGGTACTTCTGGAGTCTCCCCAGGGGAGTCAGTGCTCGTCTCGAATGCGGGCATGCACTTGCGCTTTCCTCCAGAGCGGTAGCAGCAGTGTCACGCAGTCCGTCGCGTGGATCAAAGGATCTATGGTTTTCCCTCGAGTCTTTCCCACGAGGCTTTCCCACAGGGCTGTCCCACGTGCACACGTCGTGGGAGTCGATCCTCGGCTTGAACGTCAAGGCAGTGCAGGGAAAACAGGTTCCTCTGGATGGACTGACACATCTGGGGGACTCTTGGAATGGTGGCACGACCCTGGAGTTCCTCTCGCCTTTCCTGTGGAGAGCGCCTCCTCTTGAGATGCGACGGGAACGCCGGGAATTCTTTCCCTACGAAACAGGGAAAGGATCCCTCATTTCGAGCTAGGAGGCGGAAACGGGGCTCCCCTGGATGTGTGCGGGAACCCACGTGCTTCCTCTCGAGTGGAGACGGGTATGTCGGGGAACTTCTTGAGTTACAGCAAGGGTGTGAAGGACCCTTTGGAAGTTCCAGTGGTTAGATGTGATTAGCCTCGAGAAGCCTCAGCGGAAATGGTCCTCATCTCGCCTGGAGGGCAAAACCTCCTGGATTTTCTCGAGTTGCGGCAGGTGCTCTCGACGTACGACGGGGACCGCGGCGACCCGCTCTGGTGGCCTCAGGAAAGACCAGTCCCCATGCGAGTTCCTCGGGGGCCTCTCGGGATTCCTCTCCCGTCGATGCTGGGGCCTAAGACCTTGTGTGGAGTCGGGGCCGGAACCTGAGGATTCCTCTCCAGTGCTGACATGGATCCTGGGGTACTTCTGGAGTCTCCACAGGGGAGTCAGTCCTCGTCTCGAATGCGGACATGCACTTGCGCTTTCCTTAAGAGCGGTAGCAGCAGTGTCACGCAGTCCGCCGCGTGGATCAAAGGATCTATGGTTTTCCCTCGAGTCTTTCCCACGAGGCTTTCCCACGAGGCTTTCCCACAGGGCTGTCCCACGTGCACACGTGGTGGGAGTCGATCCTCGGCTTGAACGTCAAGGCAGTGCAGGGAAAACAGGTTCCTCTGGAATGGACTGACACATCTGGGGGACTCTTGGAATGGTGGCACGACCCTGGAGTTCCTCTCGCCTTTCCTGTGGAGAGCGCCTTCTCTTGAGATGCGACGGGAACGCCGGGAATTCTTTCCCTACGAAACAGGGAAAGGATCGCTCATCTCGAGCTAGGAGGCGGAAACGGGGCTCCCCTGGATGTGTGCGGGACCCTCGTGCTTCCTCTCGAGTGTAGACGGGTATGTCGGGGAACTTCTTGAGTTGCAGCAAGGGTGTGAAGGACCCTTTGGAAGTTCCAGTGGTTAGATGTGATTAGCCTCGAGAAGCCTCAGCGGAAATGGGCCTCATCTCGCCTGGAGGGCAAAACCTCCTGGATTTTCTCGAGTTGCGGCAGGTGCTCTCGACTTACGACGGGGACCTCGGGGACCCGCTCTGGTGGCCTCAGGAAAGGCCAGTCCCCATGCGAGTTCCTCGGGGGCCTCTCGGGATTCCTCTCCCGTCGATGCCGGGGCTTAAGACCTTGTGTGGAGTCGGGGCCGGAACCTGAGGATTCCTCTCCAGTGCTGACATGGATCTTGGGATACTTCTGGAGTCTCCACAGGGGATTCAGTCCTCGTCTCGAATGCGGGCATGCACTTGCGCTTTCCTCCAGAGCGGTAGGAGAAGTGTCACGCAGTCCGCCGCGTGGATCAAAGGATCTATGGTTTCCCTCGCGTCTTTCCCACGAGGCTTTCCCACGAGGCTTTCCCACAGGGCTGTCCCACGTGCACACGTGGTGGGAGTCGATCCTCGGCTTGAACGTCAAGGCAGTGCAGGGAAAACAGGTTCCTCTGGAATGGAATGACACATCTGGGGGACTCTTGGAATGGTGGCACGACCCTGGAGTTCCTCTCGCCTTTCCTGTGGAGAGCGCCTCCTCTTGAGATGCGACGGGAACGCCGGGAATTCTTTCCCTACGAAACAGGGAAAGGATCCCTCATCTCGAGCTAGGAGGCGGAAACGGGGCTCCCCTGGATGTGTGCGGGACCCCACGTGCTTCCTCTCGAGTGGAGACGGGTATGTCGGGGAACTTCTTGAGTTGCAGCAAGGGTGTGAAGGACCCTTTGGAAGTTCCAGTGGTTAGACGTTATTAGACTCGAGAAGCCTCAGCGGAAATGGGCCTCATCTCGCCTGGAGGGCAAAACCTCCTGGGTTTTCTCGAGTTGCGGCAGGTTCTCTCGACTTACGACTGGGACCTCAGGGACCCGCTCTGGTGTCCTCAGGAAAGGCCAGTCCCCATGCGAGTTCCTCAGGGGGCTCTCGGGATTCCTCTCCCGTCAATGCCGGGGCCTAAGACCTTGTGTGGAGTCGGGGCCGGAACCTGAGGATTCCTCTCAAGTGCTGACATGGATCTTGTGGTACTTCTGGAGTCTCCCCAGGGGAGTCAGTCCTCGTCTCGAATGCGGGAATGCCCTTGCGCTTACCTCCAGAGCGGTAGCAGCAGTGTCACGCAGTCGGCGGCGTGGATCAAAGGATCTATGGTTTTCCCTCGAGTCTTTCCCACGAGGCTTTCCCACGAGGCTTTCCCACAGGGCTGTCCCACGTGCACACGTGGTGGGAGTCGATCCTCGGCTTGAACGTCAAGGCAGTGCAGGGAAAACAGGTTCCTCTGGAATGGACTGACACATCTGGGGGACTCTTGGAATGGTGGCACGACCCTGGAGTTCCTCTCGCCTTTCCTGTGGAGAGCGCCTCCTCTTGAGATGCGACGGGAACGCCGGGAAATCTTTCCCTACGAAACAGGGAAAGGATCCCTCATCTCGAGCTAGGAGGCGGAAACGGGGCTCCCCTGGATGTGTGCGGGACCCCACGTGCTTCCTCTCGAGTGGAGACGGGTATGTCGGGGAACTTCTTGAGTTGCAGCAAGGGTGTGAAGGAACCTTTGGATGTTCCAGTGGTTAGACGTGATTAGCCTCGAGAAACCTCAGCGGAAATGGGCCTCATCTCGCCTGGAGGGCAAAACCTCCTGGATTTTCTCGAGTTGCGGAAGGTGCTCTCGACTTACGACGGGGACCTCAGAGACCCGCTCTGGTGGTCTCAGGAAAGGCCAGTCCCATGCGAGTTCCTCGGGGCCTCTCCGGATTCCTCTCCCGTCAATGCCGGGGCCTAAGACCTTGTGTGGAGTCGGGGCCGGAAACTGAGGATTCCTCTGCAGTGCTGACATGGATCTTGGGGTACTTCTGGAGTCTCCCCAGGGGAGTCAGTCCTCGTCTCGAATGCGGGCATGCACTTGCGCTTTTCTCCTGAGCGGTAACAGCAGTGTCACGCAATCCGCCACGTGGATCAAAGGATCTATGGATTTCCCTCGAGTCTTTCCCACGAGGCTTTCCCACGAGGCTTTCCCACAGGGCTGTCCCACGTGCACACGTGGTGGGAGTCGATCCTCGGCTTGAACGTCGAGGCAGTGCAGGGAAAACAGGTTCCTCTGGAATGGACTGACACATCTGGGGGACTCTTGGAATGGTGGCACGACCCTGGAGTTCCTCTCGCCTTTCCTGTGGAGAGCGCCTCCTCTTGAGATGCGACGGGAACGCCGGGAATTCTTTCCCTACGAAACAGATAAAGGATCCCTCATCTCGAGCTAGGAGGCGGAAACGGGGCTCCCCTGGATGTGTGCGGGACCCTCGGGCTTCCTCTCGAGTGGAGACGGGTATGTCGGGGAACTTCTTGAGTTGCAGCAAGGGTGTGAAGGACCCTTTGGAAGTTCCAGTGGTTAGACGTGATTAGCCTCGAGAAGCCTCAGCGGAAATGGGCCTCATCTCGCCTGGAGGGCAAAACCTCCTGGGTTTTCTCGAGTTGCGGCAGGTTCTCTCGACTTACGACTGGGACCTCAGGGACCCGCTCTGGTGGCCTCAGGAAAGGCCAGTCCCCATGCGAGTTCCTCAGGGGGCTCTCGGGATTCCTCTCCCGTCGATGCCGGGGCCTAAGACCTTGTGTGGAGTCGGGGCCGGAACCTGAGGATTCATCTCCAGTGCTGACATGGATCTTGTGGTACTTCTGGAGTCTCCACAGGGGAGTCAGTCCTCGTCTCGAATGCGGGCATGCACTTGCGCTTTCCTCCAGAGCAGTAGCAGCAGTGTCACGCAGTCCGCGGCGTGGATCAAAGGATCTATCGTTTTCCCTCGAGTCTTTCCCACGAGGCTTTCCCACGAGGCTTTCCCACAGGGCTGTCCCACGTGCACACGTGGTGGGAGTCGATCCTCGGCATGAACGTCAAGGCAGTGCAGGGAAAACAGGTTCCTCTGGAATGGACTGACACATCTGGGGGACTCTTGGAATGGTGGCACGACCCTGGAGTTCCTCTCGCCTTTCCTGTGGAGAGCGCCTCCTCTTGAGATGCGACGGGAACGCCGGGAATTCTTTCCCTACGAAACAGGGAAAGGATCCCTCATCTCGAGCTAGGAGGCGGAAACGGGGCTCCCCTGGATGTGTGCGGGACCTTGGTGTTTCCTCTCGAGTGGAGACGTGTATGTCGGGGAACTTCTTGAGTTGCAGCAAGGGTGTGAAGGACCCTGTGGAAGTTCAAGTGGTTAGATGTGATTAGCCTCGAGAAGCCTCAGCGGAAATCGGCCTCATTTCGCCTGGAGGGCAAAACCTCCTGGATTTTCTCGAGTTGCGGCAGGTGCTCTCGACTTATGACGGGGACCTCAGGGACCAGCTCTGGTGGCCTCAGGAAAGGCCAGTCCCCATGCGAGTTCCTCGGGGGCCTCTCGGGATTCCTCTCCCGTCGATGCCGGGGCCTAAGACCTTGTGTGGAGTCAGGGCCGGAACCTGAGGATTCCTCTCCAGTGCTGACATGGATCTTGGGGTACTTCTGGAGTCTCCCCAGGGGAGTCAGTCCTCGTCTCGAATGCGGGCATGCACTTGCGCTTTCCTCCAGAGCGGTAGCAGCAGTGTCACGCAGTCCGCCCCGTGGATCAAAGGATCTATGGTTTTCCCTCGAGTCTTTCCCACGAGGCTTTTCCACGAGGCTTTCCCACAGGGCTGTCCCACGTGCACACGTGGTGGGAGTCGATCCTCGGCTTGAACGTCAAGGCAGTGCAGGGAAAACAGGTTCCTCTGGAATGGACTGACACATCTGGGGGTCTCTTGGAATGGTGGCACGACCCTGGAGTTCCTCTCGCCTTTCCTGTGGAGAGCGCCCCCTCTTGAGATGCGACGGGAACGCCGGGAATTCTTTCCCTACGAAACAGGGAAAGGATCCCTCATCTCGAGCTAGGAGGCGGAAACGGGGCTCCCCTGGATATGTGCGGGACCCCACGTGCTTCCTCTCGAGTGGAGACGTGTATGTCGCGGAACTGCTTGAGTTGCAGCAAGGGTGTGAAGGACCCCTTGGAAGTTCCAGTGGTTAGATGTGATTAGCCTCGAGAAGCCTCAGCGGAAATGGGCCTCATCTCGCCTGGAGGGCAAAACCTCCTGGATTTTCTCGAGTTGCGGCAGGTGCTCTCGAGTTACGATGGGGACCTCAGGGAACCGCTCTGGTGGCCTCAGGAAAGGCCAGTCCATATGCGAATTCCTCGGGGGCCTCTCGGGATTCCTCTCCCGTCGATGCCGGGGCCTAAGACCTTGTGTGGAGTCGGGGCCGGAACCTGAGGATTCCTCTCCAGAGCTGACATGGATCTTGGGGTACTTCTGGAGTCTCCCCAGGGGAGTCAGTGCTCGTCTCGAATGCGGGCATGCACTTGCGCTTTCCTCCAGAGCGGTAGCAGCAGTGTCACGCAGTCCGCCGCGTGGATCAAAGGATCTATGGTTTTCCCTCGAGTCTTTCCCACGAGGCTTTCCCACAGGGCTGTCCCACGTGCACACGTCGTGGGAGTCGATCCTCGGCTTGAACGTCAAGGCAGTGCAGGGAAAACAGGTTCCTCTGGATGGACTGACACATCTGGGGGACTCTTGGAATGGTGGCACGACCCTGGAGTTCCTCTCGCCTTTCCTGTGGAGAGCGCCTCCTCTTGAGATGCGACGGGAACGCCGGGAATTCTTTCCCTACGAAACAGGGAAAGGATCCCTCATCTCGAGCTAGGAGGCGGAAACGGGGCTCCCCTGGATGTGTGCGGGACCCTCGTGCTTCCTCTCGAGTGTAGACGGGTATGTCGGGGAACTTCTTGAGTTGCAGCAAGGGTGTGAAGGACCCTTTGGAAGTTCCAGTGGTTAGATGTGATTAGCCTCGAGAAGCCTCAGCGGAAATGGGCCTCATCTCGCCTGGAGGGCAAAACCTCCTGGATTTTCTCGAGTTGCGGCAGGTGCTCTCGACTTACGACGGGGACCTCGGGGACCCGCTCTGGTGGCCTCAGGAAAGGCCAGTCCCCATGCGAGTTCCTCGGGGGCCTCTCGGGATTCCTCTCCCGTCGATGCCGGGGCTTAAGACCTTGTGTGGAGTCGGGGCCGGAACCTGAGGATTCCTCTCCAATGCTGACATGGATCTTGGGGTACTTCTGGAGTCTCCACAGGGGAGTCAGTCCTCGTCTCGAATGCGGGCATGCACTTGCGCTTTCCTCCAGAGCGGTAGGAGAAGTGTCACGCAGTCCGCAGCGTGGATCAAAGGATCTATGGTTTCCCTCGCGTCTTTCCCACGAGGCTTTCCCACGAGGCTTTCCCACAGGGCTGTCCCACGTGCACACGTGGTGGGAGTCGATCCTCGGCTTGAACGTCAAGGCAGTGAAGGGAAAACAGGTTCCTCTGGAATGGAATGACACATCTGGGGGACTCTTGGAATGGTGGCACGACCCTGGAGTTCCTCTCGCCTTTCCTGTGGAGAGCGCCTCCTCTTGAGATGCGACGGGAACGCCGGGAATTCTTTCCCTACGAAACAGGGAAAGGATCCCTCATCTCGAGCTAGGAGGCGGAAACGGGGCTCCCCTGGATGTGTGCGGGACCCCACGTGCTTCCTCTCGAGTGGAGACGGGTATGTCGGGGAACTTCTTGAGTTGCAGCAAGGGTGTGAAGGACCCTTTGGAAGTTCCAGTGGTAGACGTTATTAGCCTCGAGAAGCCTCAGCGGAAATGGCCTCATCTCGCCTGGAGGGCAAAACCTCCTGGATTTTCTCGAGTTGTGGCAGGTGCTCTCGACTTACGACGGGGACCTCAGCGACTCGCTCTGGTGGCCACAGGAAAGGCCAGTCCCCATGCGAGTTCCTCGGGGGCCTCTCGGGATTCCACTCCCGTCGATGCCGGGGCCTATGACCTTGTGTGGAGTCGGGGCCGGAACCTGAGGATTCCTCTCCAGTGCTGACATGGATCTTGGGGTACTTCTGGAGTCTCCCCAGGGGAGTCAATCCTCGTCTCGAATGCGGGCATGCACTTGCTCTTTCCTCCAGAGCGGTAGCAGCAGTTTCACGCAGTCCGCCGCGTGGATCAAAGGATCTATGGTTTTCCCTCGAGGCTTTCCCAGGAGGCTTTCCCACAGGGCTGTCCCACGTGCACACGTGGTGGGAGTCGATCCTCGGCTTGAACGTCAAGGCAGTGTAGGGAAAACAGGTTCCTCTGGATGGACTGACACATCTGGGGGACTCTTGGTATGGTGGCACGACCCTGGAATTCCTCTCGCCTTTCCTGTGGAGAGCGCCTCCTCTTGAGATGCGACGGGAACGCCGGGAATTCTTTCCCTACGAAACAGGGAAATGATCCCTCATCTCGAGCTAGGAGGCGGAAACGGGGCTCCCCTGGATGTGTGCGGGACCCCACGTGCTTCCTCTCGAGTGGAGACGGGTATGTCGGGGAACTTCTTAAGTTGCAGCAAGGGTGTGAAGGACCCTTTGGAAGTTCCAGTGGTTAGACGTGATTAGCCTCGAGAAACCTAAGCGGAAATGGGCCTCATCTCGCCTGGAGGGTAAAACCTCCTGGATTTTCTCGAGTTGCGGCAGGTGCTCTCGACTTACGACGGGGACATCAGAGACCCGCTCTGGTGGTCTCAGGAAAGGCCAGTCCCCATGCGAGTTCCTCGGGGGACTCTCCGGATTCCTCTCCCGTCGATGCCGGGGCCTAAGACCTTGTGTGGAGTCGGGGCCGGAACCTGAGGATTCCTCTCCAGTGCTGACATGGATCCTGGGGTACTTCTGGAGTCTCCCCAGGGGAGTTAGTCCTCGTCTCGAATGCGGGCATGCACTTGCGCTTTCCTCCAGAGCGGTAGCAGCAGTGTCACGCAGTCCGCCGCGTGGATCAACGGATCTATGGTTTTCCCTCGAGTCTTTCCCACGAGGCTTTCCCACGAGGCTTTCCCACAGGGCTGTCCCACGTGCACACGTGGTGGGAGTCGATCCTCGGCTTGAACGTCAAGGCAGTGCAGGGAAAACAGGTTCCTCTGGAATGGACTGACACATCTGGGGGACTCTTGGAATGGTGGCACGACCCTGGAGTTCCTCTCGCCTTTCCTGTGGAGAGCGCCTTCGCTTGAGATGCGACGGGAACGCCGGGAATTCTTTCCCTACGAAACAGGGAAATGATCCCTCATCTCGAGCTAGGAGGCGGAAACGGGGCTCCCCTGGATGTGTGCGGGACCCTCTTGCTTCCTCTCGAGTGGAGAGGGGTATGTCGGGGAACTTCTTGAGTTGCAGCAAGGGTGTGAAGGACCCTTTGGAAGTTCCAGTGGTTAGATGTGATTAGCCTCGAGAAGCCTCAGCGGAAATGGGCCTCATCTCGCCTGGAGGGCAAAACCTCCTGGATTTTCTCGAGTTGCGGCAGGTGCTCTCGACTTACGACGGGGACCTCAGGGACCCGCTCTGGTGGCCTCAGGAAAGGCCAGTCCCCATGCGAGTTCCTCGGGGGCCTTTCGGGATACCTCTCCCGTCGATGCCGTGGCCTAAGACCTTGTGTGGAGTCGGGGCCGGAACCTGAGGATTCCTCTGCAGTGCTGACATGGATCTTGGGGTACTTCTGGAGTCTCCGCAGGGGAGTCAGTCCTCGTCTCGAATCCGGGCATGCACTTGCGCTTTCCTCCAGAGCGGTAGCAGCAGTGTCACGCAGTCCGCCGCGTGGATCAAAGGATCTATGGTTTTCCCTCGAGTCTTTCCCACGAGGCTTTCCCACGAGGCTTTCCCACAGGGCTGTCCCACGTGCACACGTGGTGGGACTCGATCCTCGGCTTGAACGTCAAGGCAGTGCAGGGAAAACAGGTTCCTCTGGAATGGACTGACACATCTGGGGTTCTCTTGGAATGGTGGCACGACCCTGGAGTTCCTTTCGCCTTTCCTGTGGAGAGCGCCTTCTCTTGAGATGCGACGGGAACGCCGGAAATCTTTCCCTACGAAACAGAGAAAGGATCCCTCATCTCGAGCTAGGAGGCGGAAACGGGGCTCCCCTGGATGTGTGCGGGACCCCACGTGCATCCTCTCGAGTGGAGACGGGTATGTCGGGGAACTTCTTGAGTTGCAGCAAGGGTGTGAAGGACCCTTTGGAAGTTCCAGTGGTAAGACGTGATTGGCCTCGAGAAGCCTCAGCGGAAATGGGCCTCATCTCGCCTGGAGGGTAAAACCTCCTGGATTTTCTCGAGTTGTGGCAGGTGCTCTCGACTTACGACGGGGACCTCAGGGACCCGCTCTGGTGGCCTCAGGAAAGGCCAGTCCCCATGCGAGTTCCTCGGGGGCCTCTCGGGATTCCTCTCCCGTCGATGCCGGGGCCTAAGACCTTGTGTGGAGTCGGGGCCGGAACCTGAGGATTCCTCTCCAGTGCTGACATGGATCTTGGAGTACTTCTGGAGTCTCCCCAGGGGAGTCAGTCCTCGTCTCGAATGCGGACATGCACTTGCGCTTTCCTCCAGAGCGGTAGCAGCAGTGTCACGCAGTCCGCCGCGTGGATCAAAGGATCTATGGTTTTCCCTCGAGTCTTTCCCACGAGGCTTTCCCACGAGGCTTTGCCACAGGCCTGTCCCACGTGCACACGTGGTGGGAGTCGATCCTCGGCTTGAACGTCAAGGCAGTGCAGGAAAAACAGGTTCCTCTGTAATGGACTGACACATCTGGGGGTCTCTTGGAATGGCGGCACGACTCTAGAGTTCCTCTTCCCTTTCCTGTGGAGAGCGCCTCCTCTTGAGATGCGACGGGAACGCCGGGAATTCTTTCCCTACGAAACAGGGAAAGGATACCTCATCTCGAGCTATGAGGCGGAAACGGGGCTCCCCTGGATGTGTGCGGGACCCTCGTGCTTCCTCTCGAGTGGAGACGGGTATGTCGGGGAACTTCTTCAGTTGCAGCAAGGGTGTGAAGGACCCTTTGGAAGTTCCAGTGGTTAGACGTGATTAGCCTCTAGAAGCCTCAGCGGAAATGGGCCTCATCTCGCCTGGAGGGCAAAACCTCCTGGATTTTCTCGAGATGCGGTAGGTGCTCTCGACTTACGACGGGGACCTCAGGGACCCGCTCTGGTGGCCTCAGGAAAGGCCAGTCCCCATGATAGTTCCTCGGGGGCCGCTCCGGATTCCTCTCCCGTCGATGCCGGGGCCTAAGACCTTGTGTGGAGTCGGGGCCGGAACCTGAGGATTCCTCTCCAGTGCTGACATGGATCTTGGGGTACTTCTGGAGTCTCCCCAGGGGAGTCAGTCCTCGTCTCGAATGCGGGCATGCACTTGCGCTTTCCTCCAGAGCGGTAGCAGCAGTGTCACGCAGTCCGCCGCGTGGATCAAAGGATCTATGGTTTTCCCTCGAGTCTTTCCCACGAGGCTTTCCCACGAGGCTTTGCCACAGGGCTGTCCCACGTGCACGCGTGGTGGGAGTCGATCCTCGGCTTGAACGTCAAGGCAGTGCAGGGAAAACAGGTTCCTCTGGAATGGACTGACACATCTGGGGGTCTCTTGGAATGGCGGCAAGACTCTGGAGTTCCTCTTCCCTTTCCTGTGGAGAGCGCCTCCTCTTGAAATGCGACGGGAACGCCGGGAATTCTTTCCCTACGAAACTGGGAAAGGATACCTCATCTCGAGCTAGGAGGCGGAAATGGGCTCCCCTGGATGTGTGCGGGACCCCTCGTGCTTCCTCTCGAGTGGAGACGGGTATGTCGGGGAACTTCTTGAGTTGCAGCAAGGGTGTGAAGGAACCTTTGGAAGTTCCAGTGTTTAGATGTGATTAGCCTCGAGAAGCCTCAGCGGAAATGGGCCTCATCTCGCCTGGAGGGCAAAACCTCCTGGATTTTCTCGAGATGCGGCAGGTGCTCTCGACTTACGACGGGGACCTCAGGGACCCGCTCTGGTGGCCTCAGGAAAGGCCAGTCCCCATGCGAGTTCCTCGGGGGCCTCTCGGGATTCCTCTCCCGTCGATGCCGGGGCCTAAGACCTTGTGTGGAGTCGGGGCCGGAACCTGAGGATTCCTCTCCAGTGCTGACATGGATCTTGGGGTACTTCTGGAGTCTCGCCAGGAGAGTCAGTCCTCGTCTCGAATGCGGGAATGCCCTTGCGCTTTCCTCCAGAGCGGTAGGAGCAGTGTCACGCAGTCCGCCGCGTGGATCAAAGGATCTATGGTTTCCCTCGAGTCTTTCCCACGAGGCTTTCCCACGAGGCTTTCCCACAGGGCTGTCCCACGTGCACACGTGGTGGGAGTCGATCCTCGGCTTGAACGTCAAGGCAGTGCAGGGAAAACATGTTCCTCTGGAATGGACTGACACATCTGGGGGATTCTTGGAATAGTGGCACGACCCTGGAGTTCCTCTCGCCTTTCCTGTGGAGAGCGCCTCCTCTTGAGATGCGACGGGAACGCCGGGAATCTTTCCCTACGAAACAGGGAAAGGATCCCTCATCTCGAGCTAGGAGGCGGAAACGGGGCTCCCCTGGATGTGTGCGGGACCCCACGTGCTTCCTCTCGAGTGGAGACGGGTATGTCGGGGAACTTCTTGTGTTGCAGCAAGGGTGTGAAGGACCCTTTGGAAGTTCCAGTGGTTAGACGTGATTGGCCTCGAGAAGCCTCAGCGGAAATGGGCCTCATCTCGCCTGGAGGGCAAAACCTCCTGGATTTTCTCGAGTTGCGGCAGGTGCTCTCGACTTACGACGGGGACCTCAGGGACCCGCTCTGGTGGCCTCAGGAAAGGCCAGTCCCCATGCGAGTTCCTCGGGGGCCTCTCGGGATTCCTCTCCCGTCGATGCCGGGGCCTAAGACCTTGTGTGGAGTCGGGGCCGGAACCTGAGGATTCCTCTCCAGTGCTGACATGGATCTTGGGGTACTTCTGGAGTCTCCCCAGGGGAGTCAGTCCTCGTCTCGAATGCGGGCATGCACTTGCGCTTTCCTCCAGAGCGGTAGCAGCAGTGTCACGCAGTCCGCCGCGTGGATCAAAGGATCTATGGTTTTCCCTCGAGTCTTTCCCACGAGGCTTTCCCTCGAGGCTTTCCCACAGGGCTGTCCCACGTGCACACGTGGTGGGAGTCGATCCTCGGCTTGAACGTCAAGGCAGTGCAGGGAAAAGAGGTTCCTCTGGAATGGACTGACACATCTGGGGGACTCTTGGAATGGTGGCACGACCCTGGAGTTCCTCTCGCCTTTCCTGTGGAGAGCGCCTCCTCTTGAGATGCGACGGGAACGCCGGGAATTCTTTCCCTACGAAACAGGGAAAGGATCCCTCATCTCGAGCTAGGAGGCGGAAACGGGGCTCCCCTGGATGTGTGCGGGACCACACGTGCTTCCTCTCGAGTGGAGACGGGTATGTCGGGGAACTTCTTGAGTTGCAGCAAGGGTGTGAAGGACCCTTTGGAAGTTCCAGTGGTTAGATGTGATTAGCCTCGAGAAGCCTCAGCGGAAATGGGCCTCATCTCGCCTGGAGGGCAAAACCTCCTGGATTTTCTCGAGTTGCGGCAGGTGCTCTCGACTTACGACGGGGACCTCAGGGCCCCGCTCCGGAGGCCTCAGGAAAGGCTAGTCCCCATGCGAGTTCCTCGGGGGCCTCTCGGGATTCCTCTCCCGTCGATGCCGGGGCCTAAGACCTTGTGTGGAGTCGGGGCCGGAACCTGAGGATTCCTCTCCAGTGCTGACATGGATCTTGGGGTACTTCTGGAGTCTCCCCAGGGGAGTCAGTCCTCGTCTCGAATGCGGGCATGCACTTGCGCTTTCCTCCAGAGCGGTAGCAGCAGTGTCACGCAATCCGTCGCGTGGATCAAAGGATCTATGGTTTTCCCTCGAGTATTTCCCACCAGGCATTCCCACGAGGCTTTTCCACAGGGCTGTCCCACGTGCACACGTGGTGGGATTCGATCCTCAGCTTGAACGTCAAGGCAGTGCAGGGAAAACAGGTTCCTCTGGAATGGACTGACACATCTGGGGGACTCTTGGAATGGTGGCACGACCCTGGAGTTCCTCTCGCCTTTCCTGTGGAGAGCGCCTCCTCTTGAGACGCGACGGGAACGCCGGGAATTCTTTCCATTTGAAACAGGGAAAGGATCCCTCATCTCGAGCTAGGAGGCGGAAACGGGGCTCCCCTGGATGTGTGCGGGACCCTCGTGCTTCCTCTCGAGTGGAGACGGGTATGTCGGGGAACTTCTTGAGTTACAGCAAGGGTGAGAAGGACCCTTTGGATGTTCCAGTGGTTAGACGTGATTAGCCTCGAGAAGCCTCAGCGGAAATGGGCCTCATCTCGCCTGGAGGGCAAAACCTCCTGGATTTTCTCGAGTTGCGGCAGGTGCTCTCGACTTACGACGGGGACCTCAGGGATCCGCTCTGGTGGCCTCAGGAAAGGCCAGTCCCCATGCGAGTTCCTCGGGGGCCTCTCGGGATTCCTCTCCCGTCGATGCCGGGGCCTAAGACCTTGTGTGGAGTCGGGGCCGGAAACTGAGGATTCCTCTCCAGTGCTGACATGGATCTTGGGGTACTTCTGGAGTTTCCCCAGGGGAGTCAGTCCTCGTCTCGAATGCGGGCATGCACTTGCGCTTTCCTCCAGTGCGGTAGCAGCAGTGTCACGCATTCCGCCGCGTGGATCAAAGGATCTATGGTTTTCCCTCGAGTCTTTCCCACGAGGCTTTCCCACGAGGCTTTCCACAGGGCTGTCCCACGTGCACACGTGGTGGGAGTCGATCCTCAGCTTGAACGTCAAGGCAGTGCCGGGAAAACAGGTTCCTCTGGAATGGACTGACACATCTGGGGGTCTCTTGGAATGGTGCCACGACCCTGGAGTTCCTCTCGCCTTTCCTGTGGAGAGCGCCTCCTCTTGAGATGCGACGGGAACGCCGGGAATTCTTTCCCTACGAAACAGGGAAAGGATACCTCATCTCGAGCTAGGAGGCGGAAACGGGGCTCCCCTGGATGTGTGCGGGACCCCACGTGCTTCCTCTCCAGTGGAGAGGGGTATGTCGGGGAACTTCTTGAGTTGCAGCAAGGGTGTGAAGGACTTTTTGGAAGTTCCAGTGGTTAGACGTGATTAGCCTCGAGAAGCCTCAGCGGAAATGGGCCTCATCTCGCCTGGAGGGCAAAACCTCCTGGATTTTCTCGAGTTGCGGCAGGTTCTCTCGACTTACGACTGGGACCTCAGGGACCCGCTCTGGTGGCCTCAGGAAAGGCCAGTCCCCATGCGAGTTCCTCAGGGGGCTCTCGGGATTCCTTTCCCTTCGATGCCGGGGCCTAAGACCTTGTGTGGAGTCGGGGCCGGAACCTGAGGATTCCTCTCCAGTGCTGACATGGATCTTGTGGTACTTCTGGAGTCTCCCCAGGGGAGTCAGTCCTCGTCTCGAATGCGGGCATGCACTTGCGCTTACCTCCAGAGCGGTAGCAGCAGTGTCACGCAGTCCGCGGCTTGGGTCAAAGGATCTATGCTTTTCCCTCGAGTCTTTCCCACGAGGCTTTCCCACGAGGCTTTCCCACAGGGCTGTCCCACGTGCACACGTGGTGGGAGTCGATCCTCGGCTTGAACGTCAAGGCAGTGCAGGGAAAACAGGTTCCTCTGGATGGACTGACACATCTGGGGGACTCTTGGTATGGTGGCACGACCCTGGAGTTCCTCTCGCCTTTCCTGTGGAGAGCGCCTCCTCTTGAGATGCGACGGGAACGCTGGGAATTCTTTCCCTACGAAACAGGGAAAGGATCCCTCATCTCGAGCTAGGAGGCGGAAACGGGGCTCCCCTGGATGTGTGCGGGACCCCACGTGCTTCCTCTCGAGTGGAGACGGGTATGTCGGGGAACTTCTTGAGTTGCAGCAAGGGTGTGAAGGAACCTTTGGAAGTTCCAGTGGTTAGACGTGATTAGCCTCGAGAAACCTCAGCGGAAATGGGCCTCATCTCGCCTGGAGGGCAAAACCTCCTGGATTTTCTCGAGTTGCGGAAGGTGCTCTCGACTTACGACGGGGACCTCAGAGACCCGCTCTGGTGGTCTCAGGAAAGGCCAGTCCCATGCGAGTTCCTCGGGGCCTCTCCGGATTCCTCTCCCGTCAATGCCGGGGCCTAAGACCTTGTGTGGAGTCGGGGCCGGAAACTGAGGATTCCTCTGCAGTGCTGACATGGATCTTGGGGTACTTCTGGAGTCTCCCCAGGGGAGTCAGTCCTCGTCTCGAATGCGGGCATGCACTTGCGCTTTTCTCCTGAGCGGTAACAGCAGTGTCACGCAATCCGCCACGTGGATCAAAGGATCTATGGATTTCCCTCGAGTCTTTCCCACGAGGCTTTCCCACGAGGCTTTCCCACAGGGCTGTCCCACGTGCACACGTGGTGGGAGTCGATCCTCGGCTTGAACGTCGAGGCAGTGCAGGGAAAACAGGTTCCTCTGGAATGGACTGACACATCTGGGGGACTCTTGGAATGGTGGCACGACCCTGGAGTTCCTCTCGCCTTTCCTGTGGAGAGCGCCTCCCCTTGAGATGCGACGGGAACGCCGGGAATTCTTTCCCTACGAAACAGATAAAGGATCCCTCATCTCGAGCTATGAGGCGGAAACGGGGCTCCCCTGGATGTGTGCGGGACCCTCGGGCTTCCTCTCGAGTGGAGACGGGTATGTCGGGGAACTTCTTGAGTTGCAGCAAGGGTGTGAAGGACCCTTTGGAAGTTCCAGTGGTTAGACGTGATTAGCCTCGAGAAGCCTCAGCGGAAAAGGGCCTCATCTCGCCTGGAGGGCAAAATCTCCTGGGTTTTCTCGAGTTGCGGCAGGTTCTCTCGACTTACGACTGGGACCTCAGGGACCCGCTCTGGTGGCCTCAGGAAAGGCCAGTCCCCATGCGAGTTCCTCAGGGGGCTCTCGGGATTCCTCTCCCGTCGATGCCGGGGCCTAAGACCTTGTGTGGAGTCGGGGCCGGAACCTGAGGATTCCTCTCCAGTGCTGACATGGATCTTGTGGTACTTCTGGAGTCTCCCCAGGGGAGTCAGTCCTCGTCTCGAATGCGGGCATGCACTTGTGCTTACCTCCAGAGCGGTAGCAGCAGTGTCACGCAGTCCGCGGCGTGGATCAAAGGATCTATCGTTTTCCCTCGAGTCTTTCCCACGAGGCTTTCCCACGAGGCTTTCCCACAGGGCTGTCCCACGTGCACACGTGGTGGGAGTCGATCCTCGGCTTGAACGTCAAGGTAGTGCAGGGAAAACAGGTTCCTCTGGAATGGACTGACACATCTGGGGGACTCTTGGAATGGTGGCACGACCCTGGAGTTCCTCTCGCCTTTCCTGTGGAGAGCGCCTCCTCTTGAGATGCGACGGGAACGCCGGGAATTCTTTCCCTACGAAACAGGGAAAGGATCACTCATCTCGAGCTAGGAGGTGGAAACGGGGCTCCCCTGGATGTGTGCGGGAACCTCGTGCTTCCTCTCGAGTGGAGACGGTTATGTCGGGGAACTTCTTGAGTTGCAGCAAGGGTGTGAAGGACCCTTTGGAATTTCCAGTGGTTAGATGCGATTAGCCTCGAGAAGCCTCAGCGGAAATGGCCTCATCTCGCCTGGAGGGCAAAACCTCCTGGATTTTCTCGAGTTGTGGCAGGTGCTCTCGACTTACGACGGGGACCTCAGCGACCCGCTCTGGTGGCCACAGGAAAGGCCAGTCAACATGCGAGTTCCTCGGGGGGCCTCTCGGGATTCCTCTCCCGTCGATGCCGGGGCCTATGACCTTGTGTGGAGTCGGGGCCGGAACCTGAGGATTCCTCTCCAGTGCTGACATGAATCTTGGGGTACTTCTGGAGTCTCCCCAGGGGAGTCAATCCTCGTCTCGAATGCGGGCATGCACTTGCGCTTTCCTCCAGAGCGGAAGCAGCAGTGTCACGCAGTCCGCCGCGTGGATCAAAGGATCTATGGTTTTCCCTCGAGGCTTTCCCACGAGGCTTTCCCACAGGGCTGTCCCACGTGCACACGTGGTGGGAGTCGATCCTCGGCTTGAACGTCAAGGCAGTGCAGGGAAAACAGGTTCCTCTGGATGGACTGACACATCTGGGGGACTCTTGGTATGGTGGCACGACCCTGGAGTTCCTCTCGCCTTTCCTGTGGAGAGCGCCTCCTCTTGAGATGCGACGGGAACGCTGGGAATTCTTTCCCTACGAAACAGGGAAAGGATCCCTCATCTCGAGCTAGGAGGCGGAAACGGGGCTCCCCTGGATGTGTGCGGGAACCTCGTGCTTCCTCTCGAGTGGAGACGGGTATGTCGGGGAACTTCTTGAGTTGCAGCAAGGGTGTGAAGGACCCTTTGGAAGTTCCAGTGGTTAGATGTGATTAACCTCGAGAAGCCTCAGCGGAAATGGGCCTCATCTCGCCTGGAGGGCAAAACCTCCTGGATTTTCTCGAGTTGCGGCAGGTGCTCTCGACTTACGACGGGGACCTCAGGGACCCGCTCTGGTGGCCTCAGGAAAGGCCAGTCCCCATGCGAGTTCCTCGGGGGCCTCTCGGGATTCCTCTCCCGTCGATGCCGGGGCCTAAGACCTTGTGTGGAGTCGGGGCCGGAACCTGAGGATTCCTCTCCAGTGCTGACATGGATCTTGGAGTACTTCTGGAGTCTCCCCAGGGGAGTCAGTCCTCGTCTCGAATGCGGACATGCACTTGCGCTTTCCTCCAGAGCGGTAGCAGCAGTGTCACGCAGTCCGCCGCGTGGATCAAAGGATCTATGGTTTTCCCTCGAGTCTTTCCCACGAGGCTTTCCCACGAGGCTTTGCCACAGGCCTGTCCCACGTGCACACGTGGTGGGAGTCGATCCTCGGCTTGAACGTCAAGGCAGTGCAGGGAAAACAGGTTCCTCTGTAATGGACTGACACATCTGGGGGTCTCTTGGAATGGCGGCACGACTCTAGAGTTCCTCTTCCCTTTCCTGTGGAGAGCGCCTCCTCTTGAGATGCGACGGGAACGCCGGGAATTCTTTCCCTTCGAAACAGGGAAAGGATCCCTCATCTCGAGCTATGAGGCGGAAACGGGGCTCCCCTGGATGTGTGCGGGACCCTCGTGCTTCCTCTCGAGTGGAGACGGGTATGTCGGGGAACTTCTTCAGTTGCAGCAAGGGTGTGAAGGACCCTTTGGAAGTTCCAGTGGTTAGACGTGATTAGCCTCTAGAAGCCTCAGCGGAAATGGGCCTCATCTCGCCTGGAGGGCAAAACCTCCTGGATTTTCTCGAGATGCGGTAGGTGCTCTCGACTTACGACGGGGACCTCAGGGACCCGCTCTGGTGGCCTCAGGAAAGGCCAGTCCCCATGATAGTTCTTCGGGGGCCGCTCCGGATTCCTCTCCCGTCGATGCCGGGGCCTAAGACCTTGTGTGGAGTCGGGGCCGGAACCTGAGGATTCCTCTCCAGTGCTGACATGGATCTTGGGGTACTTCTGGAGTCTCCTCAGGGGAGTCAGTCCTCGTCTCGAATGCGGGCATGCACTTGCGCTTTCCTCCAGAGCGGTAGCAGCAGTGTCACGCAGTCCGCCGCGTTGATCAAAGGATCTATGGTTTTCCCTCGAGTCTTTCCCACGAGGCTTTCCCACGAGGCTTTCCCACAGGGCTGTCCCACGTGCACACGTGGTGGGAGTCGATCCTCGGCTTGAACGTCATGGCAGTGCAGGGAAAACAGGTTCCTCTGGAATGGACTGACACATCTGGGGGTCTCTTGGAATGGTGGCACGACCCTGGAGTTCCTCTCGCCTTTCCTGTGGAGAGCGCCCCCTCTTGAGATGCGACGGGAACGCCGGGAATTCTTACCCTACGAAACAGGGAAAGGATCCCTCATCTCGAGCTAGGAGGCGGAAACGGGGCTCCCTTGGATGTGTGCGGGAACCTCGTGCTTCCTCTCGAGTGGAGACGGGTATGTCGGGGAACTTCTTGAGTTGCAGCAAGGGTGTGAAGGACCCTTTGGAAGTTCCAGTGGTTAGATGTGATTAGCCTCGAGAAGCCTCAGCGGAAATGGGCCTCATCTCGCCTGGAGGGCAAAACCTCCTGGATTTTCTCGAGTTGCGGCAGGTGCTCTCGACTTACGACGCGGACCTCAGGGACCCGCTCTGGTGGCCTCAGGAAAGGCCAGTCCCCATGCGAGTTCCTCGGGGGCCTCTCGGGATTCCTCTCCCATCGATGCCGGGGCCTAAGACCTTTTGTGGAGTCGGGGCCGGAACCTGAGGATTCCTCTCCAGTGCTGACATGGATCTTGGAGTACTTCTGGAGTCTCCTCAGGGGAGTCAGTCCTCGTCTCTAATGCGGGCATGCATTGCGCTTTCCTCCAGAGCGGTAGCAGCAGTGTCACGCAGTCCGCCGCGTGGATCAAAGGATCTATGGTTTTCCTGCGAGTCTTTCACACGAGGCTTTCCCACGAGGCTTTGCCACAGGGCTGTCCCACGTGCACGCGTGGTGGGAGTCGATCCTCGGCTTGAACGTCAAGGCAGTGCAGGGAAACAGGTTCCTCTGGAATGGACTGACACATCTGGGGGTGTCTTGGAATGGCGGCACGACTCTGGAGTTCCTCTTCCCTTTCCTGTGGAGAGCGCCTCCTCTTGAAATGCGACGGGAACGCCGGGAATTCTTTCCCTACGAAACTGGGAAAGGATCCCTCATCTCGAGCTAGGAGGCGGAAATGAGCTCCCCTGGATGTGTGCAGGACCCCACGTGCTTCCTCTCGAGTGGAGACGGGTATGTCGGGGAACTTCTTGAGTTGCAGCAAGGGTGTGAAGGAACCTTTGGAAGTTCCAGTGTTTAGATGTGATTAGCCTCGAGAAGCCTCAGCGGAAATGGGCCTCATCTCGCCTGGAGGGCAAAACCTCCTGGATTTCCTCGAGATGCGGCAGGTGCTCTCGACTTACGACGGGGACCTCAGGGACCCGCTCTGGTGGCCTCAGGAAAGGCCAGTCCCCATGCGAGTTCCTTGGGGGCCTCTCGGGATTCCTCTCCCGTCGATGCCGGGGCCTAAGACCTTGTGTGGAGTCGGGGCCGGAACCTGAGGATTCCTCTCCAGTGCTGACATGGATCTTGGGGTACTTCTGGAGTCTCCCCAGGAGAGTCAGTCCTCGTCTCGAATGCGGGAATGCCCTTGCGCTTTCCTCCAGAGCGGTAGGAGCAGTGTCACGCAGTCCGCCGCGTGGATCAAAGGATCTATGTTTTCCCTCGAGTCTTTCCCACGAGGCTTTCCCACAGGGCTGTCCCACGTGCACACGTGGTGGGAGTCGATCCTCGGCTTGAACGTCAAAGCAGTGCAGGGAAAACAGGTTCCTCTGGAATGGACTGACACATCTGGGGGACTCTTGGAATGGTGGCACGACACTGGAGTTCCTCTCGCCTTTCCTGTGGAGAGCACCTTCTCTTGATACGCGACGGGAACGCCGGGAATTCTTTCCCTACGAAACAGGGAAAGGATCCCTCATCTCGAGCTATGAGGGGGAAACGGGGTTCACCTGGATGTGTGCGGGACCCTCGTGCTTCCTCTCGATTGGAGACGGGTATGTCGGGGAACTTCTTGAGTTGCAGCAAGGGTGTGAAGACCCTTTGGAAGTTCCAGTGGTTAGATGTGATTAGCCTCGAGAAGCCTCAGCGGAAATGGGCCTCATCTCGCCTGGAGGGTAAAACCTCCTGGATTTTCTCGAGTTGCGGCAGGTGCTCTCGACTTACGACGGGGACCTCAGGGACCCTCTCTGGAGTTCTCAGGAAAGGCCAGTCCCCATGCGAGTTCCTCGGGGGCCTCTCGGGATTCCTCTCCCGTCGATGCCGGGGCCTAAGACCTTGTGTGGAATCGGGGCCGAAACCTGAGGATTCCTCTCCAATGCTGACATGGATCCTGGGGTACTTAGGAGTCTCCCCAGGGGAGTCAGTCCTCGTCTCGAATGCGGACATGCACTTGCGCTTTCCTCCAGAGCGATAGCAGCAGTGTCACGCTGTCCGCCGCGTGGATCAAAGGATCTATGGTTTTCCCTCCAGTGTTTCCCACGAGGCTTTCCCACGAGGCTTTCCCACGAGGCTTTCCCACAGGGCTGTCCCACGTGCACACGTGGTGGGAGTCGATCCTCGGCTTGAACGTCAAGGCAGTGCAGTGAAAACAGGTTCCTCTGGAATGGACTGACATATCTGGGGGACTCTTGGAATCGTGGAACGACCCTGGAGTTCCTCTCGCCTTTCCTGTGGAGAGCGCCTCCTCTTGAGATGCGACGGGAACGCCGGGAATTCTTTCCCTACTAAACAGGGAAAGGATCCCTCATCTCGAGCTAGGAGGCAGAAACGGGGCTCCCCTGGATGTGTGCGGGACCCTCGTGCTTCCTCTCGAGTGGAGACGTATATGTCGGGGAACTTCTTGAGTTGCAGTTAGGGTAGGAAGGACCCTTTGGAAGTTCCAGTGTTTAGATCTGATTAGCCTCGAGAAGCCTCAGCGGAAATGTGCCTCATCTCGCCTGGAGGGCAAAACCTCCTGGATTTTCTCGAGTTGCGGCAGGTGCTCTCGACTTACGACGGGGCCCTCAGGGACCCGCTCTGGTGGCCTCAGGAATGGCCAGTCCCCATGCGAGTTCCTCGGGGGCCTCTCGGGATTCCTCTCCCGTCGATGCCGGGGCCTAAGACCTTGTGTGGAGTCGGGGCCGGAAACTGAGGATTCCTCTCCAGTGCTGACATGGATCTTGGGGTACTTCCGGAGTCTCCCCAGGGGAGTCAGTCCTCGTATCGAATGCGGGCATGCACTTGCGCTTTCCTCCAGAGCGGTAGCAGCAGTGTCACGCAGTCCGCCGCGTGGATCAAAGGATCTATGGTTTTCCCTCGAGTCTTTCCCACGAGGCTTTCCCACAGGGCTGTCCCACGTGCACACGTGGTGGGAGTCGATCCTCGGCTTGAACGTCAAGGCAGTGCAGGGAAAACAGGTTCCTCTGGAATGGACTGACACATCTGGGGGACTCTTGGAATGGTGGCACGACCCTGGAGTTCCTCTCGCCTTTCCTGTGGAGAGCGCCTCCTCTTGAGATGCGACGGAAAGCCGGGAATTCTTTCCCTATGAAACAGGGAAAGGATCCCTCATCTCGAGCTAGGAGGCGGAAACGGGACTCCCCTGGATGTGTGCGAGACCCCACGTGCTTCCTCTCGAGTGGAGACGGGTATGTCGGGGAACTTCTTGAGTTGCAGTAAGGGTGTGAAGGACACTTTAGAATTTCCAGTGGTTAGACGTGATTAGCCTCAAGAAGCCTCAGCGGAAATGGGCCTCATCTCGCCTGGAGGGCAAAACCTCCTGGATTTTCTCGAGTTGCGGCAGGTGCTCTCGACTTACGACGGGGACCTCAGGGACCCGCTCTGGTGGCCTCAGGAAAGGCCAGTCCCCATGCGAGTTCCTCGGGGGACTCTCGGGATTCCTCTCCCATCGATGCCGGGGCCTAAGACCTTGTGTGGAGTCGGGGCCGGAACCTGAGGATTCCTCTCCAGTGCTGACATGGATCTTGGGGTATTTCTGGAGTCTCCCCAGGGGAGTAAGTCCTCGTCTCGAATGCGGGCATGCACTTTCGCTTTCCTCCAGAGAGGTAGCAGCAGTGTCACGCAGTCCGCCGCGTGGATCAAAGGATCTATGGTTTTCCCTCGAGTCTTTCCCACGAGGCTTTCCCACGAGGCTTTCCCACAGGGCTGTCCCACGTGCACACGTGGTGGGAGTCGATCCTCAGCTTGAACGTCAAGGCAGTGCCGGGAAAACAGGTTCCTCTGGAATGGACTGACACATCTGGGGGTCTCTTGGAATGGTGCCACGACCCTGGAGTTCCTCTCGCCTTTCCTGTGGAGAGCGCCTCCTCTTGAGATGCGACGGGAACGCCGGGAATTCTTTCCCTACGAAACAGGGAAAGGATCCCTCATCTCGAGCTAGGAGGCGGAAACGGGGCTCCCCTGGATGTGTGCGGGACCCTCGTGCTTCCTCTCGAGTGGAGACGGGTATGTCGGGGAACTTCTTGAGTTGCAGCAAGGCTGAGAAGGACCCTTTGGATGTTCCAGTGGTTAGATGTGATTAGCCTCGAGAAGCCTCAGCGGAAATGGGCCTCATCTCGACTGGAGGGCAAAACCTCCTGGATTTTCTCGAGTTGCGGCAGGTGCTCTCGACTTATGACGGGGACCTCAGGGACCCGCTCTGGTGGCCTCAGGAAAGGCCAGTCCCCATGCGAGTTCCTCGGGGGCCTCTCGGGATTCCGTTCCCATTGATGCCGGGGCCTAAGACCTTGTGTGGAGTTGGGGCCGGAACCTGAGGATTCCTCTCCAGTGCTGACATGGATCTTGGGGTACTTCTGGAGTTTCCCCAGGGGAGTCAGTCCTCGTCTCGAATGCGGGCATGCTCTTGCGCTTTCCTCTAGAGCGGTAGCAGCAGTGTCAGGCAGTCCGCCGCGTGGATCAAAGGATCTATGGTTTTCCCTCGAGTCTTTCCCACGAGGCTTTCCCACGAGGCTTTCTCACAGGGCTGTCCCACGTGCACACGTTGTGGGAGTCGATCCTCGGCTTGAACGTCAAGGCACTGCAGGGAAAACAGGTTCCTCTGGAATGGACTGACACATCTGGGGGTCTCTTGGAATGGTGGCACGACCCTGGAGTTCCTCACGCCTTTCCTGTGGAGAGCGCCTCCTCTTGAGATGCGACGAGAACGCCGGGAATTCTTTCCCTACGAAACAGGGAAAGGATCCCTCATCTCGAGCTAGGAGGCGGAAACGGGGCTCCCCTGGATGTATGCGAGACCCCACGTGCTTCCACTCGAGTGGAGACGGGTATGTCGGGGAACTTCTTGAGTTGCAGTAAGGGTGTGAAGGACCCTTTGGAAGTTCCAGTGGTTAGATGTGGTTGGCCTCGAGAAGCCTCAGCGGAACTGGGCCTCCTCTCGCCTGGAGGGCAAAACCTCCTGGATTTTCTCGAGTTGCGGCAGGTGCTCTCGACTTACAACGGGGACCTCATGGACCCGCTCTGGTGGCCTCAGGAAAGGCCAGTCCCCATGCGAGTTCCTCGGGGGCCTCTCGGGATTCCTCTCCCGTCGATGCCGGGGCCTAAGACCTTGTGTGGAGTCGGGGCCGGAACCTGAGGATTCCTCTCCAGTGCTGACATGGATCTTGGGGTACTTCTGGAGTCTCCCCAGGGGAGTCAGTCCTCGTCTCGAATGCGGGCATGCACTTGCGCTTTCCTCCAGAGCGGTAGCAGCAGTGTCACGCAGTCCGCCGCGTGGATCAAAGGATCTATGGTTTTCCCTCGAGTCTTTCCCACGAGGCTTTCCCACGAGGCTTTCTCACAGGGCTGTCCCACGTGCACACGTGGTGGGAGTCGATCCTCGGCTAGAACGTCAAGGCAGTGCAGGGAAAACAGGTTCCTCTGGAATGGACTGACACATCTGGGGGACTCTTGGAATGGTGGCACGACCCTGGAGTTCCTCTCGCCTTTCCTGTGGAGAGCGCCTCCTCTTGAGATGCGACGGGAACGCCGGGAATTCTTTCCCTACGAAACAGGGAAAGGATCCCTCATCTCGAGGTAGGAGGCGGAAACGGGGCTCCCCTGGATGTGTGCGGGACCCCACGTGCTTCCTCTCGAGTGCAGACGGGTATGTCGGGGAACTTCTTGAGTTGCAGCAAGGGTGTGAAGGACCCTTTGGAAGTTCCAGTGGTTAGATGTGATTAGCCTCGAGAAGCCTCAGCGGAAATGTGCCTCATCTTGCCTGGAGGGCAAAACCTCCTGGATTTTCTCGAGTTGCGGCAGGTGCTCTCGACTTACGACGGGGACCTCAGGGATCCGCTCTGGTGGCCTCAGGAAAGGCCAGTCCCCATGCGAGTTCCTCGGGGGCCTCTCGGGATTCCTCTCCCGTCGATGCCGGGGCCTAAGACCTTGTGTGGAGTCGGGGCCGGAACCTGAGGATTCCTCTCCAGTGCTGACATGGATCTTGGGGTACTTCTGGAGTTTCCCCAGGGGAGTCAGTCCTCGTCTCGAATGCGAGCATGCACTTGCGCTTTCCTCCAGAGCGGTAGCAGCATTGTCACGCAGTCCGCCGCGTGGATCAGAGGATCTATGGTTTTCCCTCGAGTCTTTCCCACGAGGCTTTCCCACAGGGCTGTCCCACGTGCACACGTGGTGGGAGTCGATCCTCGGCTTGAACGTCAAGGCAGTGCAGGGAAAACAGGTTCCTCTGGAATGGACTGACACATCTGGGGGACTCTTGGAATGGTGGCACGACCCTGGAGTTCCTCTCGCCTTTCCTGTGGAGAGCGCCTCCTCTTGAGATGCAACGGGAACGCCTGGAATTCTTTCCCTATGAAACAGGGAAAGGATCCCTCATCTCGAGCTAGGAGGCGGAAACGGGACTCCCCTGGATGTGTGCGAGACCCCACGTGCTTCCTCTCGAGTGGAGACGGGTATGTCGGGGAACTTCTTGAGTTGCAGTAAGGGTGTGAAGGACACTTTAGAATTTCCAGTGGTTAGACGTGATTAGCCTCGAGAAGCCTCAGCGGAAATGGGCCTCATCTCGCCTGGAGGGCAAAACCTCCTGGATTTTCTCGAGTTGCGGCAGGTGCTCTCGACTTACGACGGGGACCTCAGGGACCCGCTCTGGTGGCCTCAGGAAAGGCCAGTCCCCATGCGACTTCCTCGGGGGCCTCTCGGGATTCCTCTCCCGTGGATGCCGGGGCCTAAGACCTTGTGTGGAGTCGGGGCCGGAATCTGAGGATTCCTCTCCAGTGCTGACATGGATCTTGGGGTACTTCTGGAGTCTCCCCAGGGGAGTCAGTCCTCGTCTCGAATGCGGGCATGCACTTGCGCTTTCCTCCAGGGCGGTAGCAGCAGTGTCACGCAGTCCGCCGCGTGGATCAAAGGATCTATGGTTTTCCCTCGAGTCTTTCCCACGAGGCTTTCCCACGAGGCTTTCCCACAGGGCTGTCCCACGTGCACACGTGGTGGGAGTCGATCCTCGGCTAGAACGTCAAGGCAGTGCAGGGAAAACAGGTTCCTCTGGAATGGACTGACACACCTGGGGGACTCTTGGAATGGTGGCACGACCCTGGAGTTCCTCTCGCCTTTCCTGTGGAGAGCGCCTCCTCTGGAGATGCGACGGGAACGCCGGGTTTTCTTTCCCTACTAAACAGGGAAAGGATCCCTCATCTCGAGCTAGGAGGCGGAAACGGGGCTCCCCTGGATGTGTGCGGACCCCACGTGCTTCCTCTCGAGTGGAGACGGGTATGTCGGGAACTTCGTGAGTTGCAGCAAGGGTGTGAAGGACCCTTTGGAAGTTCCAGTGGTTAGATGTGATTAGCCTCGAGAAGCCTCAGTGGAAATGGTCCTCATCTCGCCTGGAGGCCAAAACCTCCTGGATTTTCTCGAGTTGCGGCAGGTGCTCTCGACTTACGACGGGGACCTCACGGCCCCGCTCTGGAGGCCTCAGGAAAGGCTAGTCCCCATGCGAGTTCCGCGGGGGCCTCTCGGGATTCCTCTCCCGTCGATGCCGGGGCCTAAGACCTTGTGTGGAGTCGAGGCCGGAACCTGAGGTTCCTCTCCAGTGCTGACATGGATCTTGGGGTACTTCTGGAGTCTCCTCAGGGGAGTCAGTCCTCGTCTCGAATGCGGGCATGCACTTGCGCTTTCCTCCAGAGCGGTAGCAGCAGTGTCACGCAGTCCGCCGCGTGGATCAATGGATCTATGGTTTTCCCTCGAGTCTTTCCCTCGAGGCTTTCCCACGAGGCTTTCCCACAGGGCTGTCCCACGTGCACACGTGGTGGGAGTCGATCCTCGGCTTGAACGTCAAGGCAGTGCAGGGAAAACAGGTTCCTCTGGAATGGACTGACATATCTGGGGGTCTCTTGGAATGGTGCCACGATCCTGGAGTTCCTTTCGCCTTTCCTGTGGAGAGCGCCTCCTCTTGAATGCGATGGGAACGCCGGGAATTCTTTCCGTACTAAACAGGGAAAGGATCCCTCATCTCGAGCTAGGAGGCGGAAACGGGGCTCCCCTGGATGTGTGCGGGACCCCCCGTGCTTCCTCTCGTGTGGAGACGGGTATGTCGCGGAACTGCTTGAGTTGCAGCAAGGGTGTGAAGGACCCTTTGGAAGTTCCAGTGGTTAGATATGATTAGCATCGAGAAGCCTCAGCGGAAATTGGCCTCATCTCGCCTGGAGGGCAAAACCTCCTGGATTTTCTCGAGTTGCGGCAGGTGCTCTCGACTTACGACGGGGACCTCAGGGCCCCGCTCCGGAGGCCTCAGGAAAGGCTAGTCCCCATGCGAGTTCCTCGGGGGCCTCTCGGGATTCCTCTCCCGTCGATGCCGGGGCCTAAGACCTTGTGTGGAGTCGGGGCCGGAACCTGAGGATTCCTCTCCAGTGCTGACATGGATCTTGGGGTACTTCTGGAGTCTCCCCAGGGGAGTCAGTCCTCGTCTCGAATGCGGGCATGCACTTGCGCTTTCCTCCAGAGCGGTAGCAGCAGTGTCACGCAATCCGTCGCGTGGATCAAAGGATCTATGGTTTTCCCTCGAGTATTTCCCACCAGGCTTTCCCACGAGGCTTTTCCACAGGGCTGTCCCACGTGCACACGTGGTGGGATTCGATCCTCAGCTTGAACGTCAAGGCAGTGCAGGGAAAACAGGTGCCTCTGGAATGGACTGACACATCTGGGTGTCTCTTGGAATGGTGGCACGACCCTGGAGTTCCTCTCGCCTTTCCTGTGGAGAGTGCCTCCTTTTGAGATGCGACGGGAACGCCGGGAAATCTTTCCCTACGAAACAGGGAAAGGATCCCTCATCTCGAGCTAGGAGGCGGAAACGGGGCTCCCCTGGATGTGTGCGGGACCCCATGTGCTTCCTCTCAAATGGAGACGGGTATGTCGGGGAACTTCTTGAGTTGCAGCAAGGGTGTGAAGGATCCTTTGGAAGTTCCAGTGGTTAGATGTGATTAGCCTCGAGAAGCCTCAGCGGAAATGGGCCTCATCTCGCCTGGAGGGCAAAACCTCCTGGATTTTCTCGAGTTGCGGCAGGTGCTCTCGACTTACGACGGGGACCTCAGGGACCCGCTCTGCTGGCCTCAGGAAAGGCCAGTCCCCATGCGAGTTCCTCGAGGGCCTCTTGGGATTCCTCTCCTGTCGATGCCGGGGCCTAAGACCTTGTGTGGAGTCAGGGCCGGAACCTGAGGATTCCTCTCCAGTGCTGACATGGATCTTGGGGTACTTCTGGAGTCTCCCCAGGGGAGTAAGTCCTTGTCTCGAATGCGGGCATGCACTTGCGCTTTAATCCAGAGCGGTAGCAGCAGTGTCACACAGTCCGCCGAATGGATCAAAGGATCTATGTTTTTCCCTCGAGTCTTTCCCACGAGGCTGTCACACGAGGCTTTCCCACAGGGCTGTCCCACGTGCACACGTGGTGGAAGTCGATCCTTGGCTTGAACGTCAAGGCAGTGCAGAGAAAACAGGTTCCTCTGGAATGGACTGACACATCTGGGGGACTCTTGGAATGGTGGCACGACCCTGGACTTCCTCTCTCCTTTCCTGTGGAGAGCGCCTCCTCTCGAGATGCGAAGGGAACGCCGGGAATTCTTTCCCTACGAAACAGGGAAAGGATCCCTTATCTCGAGCTAGGAGGTGGAAACGGGGCTCCCCTGGATGTGTGCGGGACCCCACGTGCTTCCTCTCGATTGCGGACTGGTATGTCGGGGAACTTCTTGAGTTGCAGCAAGGGTGTGAAGGACCCTTTGGAAGTTCCAGTGGTTAGACGTGATTAGCCTCGAGAAGCCTCAGCGGAAATGTGCCTCATCTCGCCTGGAGGGCAAAACCTCCTGGATTTTCTCGAGTTGCGGCAGGTGCTCTCGACTTACGACGGGGACCTCAGGGACCCGCTCTGGTGGCCTCAGGAAAGGCCAGTCCCCATGCGAGTTCCTCGGGGGCCTCTCGGGATTCCTCTCCCGTCGATGCCGGGGCCTAAGACCTTGTGTGGAGTCGGGGCCGGATCCTGAGGATTCCTCTCCAGTGCTGACATGGATCTTGGGGTACTTCTGGAGTCTTCCCAGGGGAGTCAGTCCTCGTCTCGAATGCGGGCATGCACTTGCGCTTTCCTCCAGAGCGGTAGCAGCAGTGTCACGCAGTCCGCCGCGTGGATCAAAGGATCTATGGTTTTCCCTCGAGTCTTTCCCACGAGGCTTTCTCACCAGGCTTTCCCCAGGGCTGTCCCACGTGCACACGTGGTGGGAGTCGATCCTCGGCTTGAACGTCAAGGCAGTGCAGGGAAAAAAGGTTCCTCTGGAATGGACTGACACATCTGGGGGATTCTTGGAATGGTGGCACGTCCCTGGAGTTCCTCTCGCCTTTCCTGTGGAGAGCGCCTCCTCTTGAGATGCGACGGGAACGCCGGGAATTCTTTCCCTACGAAACAGGGAAAGGATCCCTCATCTCGAGCTAGCAGGCGGAAACGGGGCTCCCCTCGTTGTGTGCGGGACCCTCGTTCTTCTTCTCGAGTGGAGACGGGTATGTCGGGGAACTTCTTGAGTTGCAGCAAGGGTGTGAAGGACCCTTGGGAAGTTCCAGTGGTTAGATGTGATTAGCCTCGAGAAGCCTCAGCGGAAATGGGCATCATCTCGCCTGGAGGGCAAAACCTCCTGGATTTTCTCGAGTTGCGGCAGGTGCTCTCGACTTATGACGGGGACCTCAGGGAACCGCTCTGGTGGCCTCACGAAAGGCCAGTCCCCATGCGAGTTCCTCGGGGGCCTCTCGGGATTCCTCTCCCGTCGATGCCGGGGCCTAAGACCTTGTGTGGAGTCGGGGCCGGAACCTGAAGGATTCCACTCCAGTGCTGACATGGATCTTGGGGTATTTCTGGAGTCTCCCCAGGGGAGTCAGTCCTCGTCTCGAATGCGGTCATGCACTTGCGCTTTCCTGCAGAGCGGTAGCAGCAGTGTCACGCAGTCCGCCGAGTGGATCAAAGGATCTATGGTTTTCCCTCGAGTCTTTCCCACGAGGCTTTCCCACGAGGCTTTCCCACAGGGCTGTACCACGTGCACACGTGGTTGGAGTCGATCCTCGGCTTGAACGTCAAGGCAGTGCAGGGAAAACAGGTGCCTCTGGAATGGACTGACACATCTGGGGGTCTCTTGGAATGGTGGCACGACCCTGGAGTTCCTCTCGCCTTTCCTGTGGAGAGCGCCTCCTTTTGAGATGCGACGGGAACGCCGGGAATTCTTTCCCTACGAAACAGGGAAAGGATCCCTCATCTCGAGCTAGGAGGCGGAAACGGGGCTCCCCTGGATGTTTGCGGGACCCCACGTGCTTCCTCTCGAGTGGAGACGGTTATGTCGGGGAACTTCTTGAGTTGCAGCAAGGGTGTGAAGGACCCTTTGGAAGTTCCAGTGGTTAGAAGTGATTAGCCTCGAGAAGCCTCAGCGGAAATGGGCCTCATCTTGCCTGGAGGGCAAAACCTCCTGGATTTTCTCGAGTTGCGGCAGGTGCTCTCGACTTACGACGGGGACCTCAGGGACCCGCTCTGGTGGCCTCAGGAAAGGCCAGTCCCCATGCGAGTTCCTCTGGGGCCTCTCGGGATTCCTCTCCCGTCGATGCCGGGGCCTAAGACCTTGTGTGGAGTCGGGGCCGGAACCTGAGGATTCCTCTCCAGTGCTGACATGGTTCTTGGGTTACTTCTGGAGTCTCCCCAGGGGAGTCAGTCCTCGTCTCGAATGCGGGCATGCACTTGCGCTTTCCTCCAGAGCGGTAGCAGCAGTGTCACGCAGTCCGCCGCGTGGATCAAAGGATCTATGGTTTTCCCTCGAGTCTTTCCCACGAGGCTTTCCCACGAGGCTTTCCCACAGGGCTGTCCCACGTGCACACGTGGTGGGAGTCGATCCTCGGCTTGAACGTCAAGGCAGTGCAGGGAAAACAGGTTCCTCTGGAATGGACTGACCCATCTGGGGGACTCTTAGAATGGTGGCACGACCATGGAGTTCCTCTCGCCTTTCCTGTGGAGAGCGCCTCCTCTTGAGATGCGACGGGAACGCCGGGAATTCTTTCCCTACGAAACAGGGAAAGGATCCCTCATCTCGAGCTAGCAGGCGGAAACGGGGCTCCCCTCGTTGTGTGCGGGACCCTCGTTCTTCTTCTCGAGTGGAGACGGGTATGTCGGGGAACTTCTTGAGTTGCAGCAAGGGTGAAAAGGACCCTTTGGAAGTTCCAGTGGTTAGATGTGATTAGCCTCGAGAAGCCTCAGCGGAAATGGGCCTCATCTCGCCTGGAGGGCAAAACCTCCTGGATTTTCTCGAGTTGCGGCAGGTGCTCTCGACTTACGACGGGGACCTCAGGGACCCGCTCTGGTGGCCTCAGGAAAGGCCAGTCCCCATGCGAGTTCCTCGGGGGCCTCTCGGGATTCCTCTCCCGTCGATGCCGGGGCCTAAGACCTTGTGTGGAGTCGGGGCCGGAACCTGAGGATTCCTCTCCAGTGCTGACATGGATCTTGGGGTACTTCTGGAGTCTCCCCAGGGGAGTCAGTCCTCGTCTCGAATTCGGGCATGCACTTGCGCTTTCCTCCAGAGCAGTAGCAGCAGTGTCACGTAGTCCGCCGCGTGGATCAAAGGATCTATGGTTTTCCCTCGAGTCTTTCCCACGAGGCTTTCCCACGAGGCTTTCCCACAGGGCTGTCCCACGTTCAAACGTGGTGGGAGTCGATCCTCGGCTTGAACGTCAAGGCAGTGCAGGGAAAACAGGTTCCTATGGAATGGACTGACATATCTGGGGGACTCTTGGAATGGTTGCACGACCCTGGAGTTCCTCTCGCCTTTCCTGTGGAGAGCGCCTCCTCTTGAGATGCGACGGGAACGCCGGGAATTCTTTCCCTACGAAACAGGGAAAGGATCCCTCATCTGGAGCTAGGACGCGGAAACGGGGCTCCCCTGAATGTGGGCGGGACCCTCGGGCTTCTTCTCGAGTGGAGACGGGTATGTCGGGGAACTTCTTGAGTTGCAGCAAGGGTGTGAAGGACCCTTGGGAAGTTCCAGTGGTTAGATGTGATTAGCCTCGAGAAGCCTCAGCGGAAATGGGCCTCATCTCGCCTGGAGGGCAAAACCTCCTGGATTTTCTCGAGTTGCGGCAGGTGCTCTCGACTTACGACGGGGACCTCAGGGACCCGCTCTTGTGGCCTCAGGAAAGGCCAGTCCCCATGCGAGTTCCTCGGGGGCCTCTCGGGATTCCTCTCCCGTCGATGCCGGGGCCTAAGACCTTGTGTGGAGTCGGGGCCGGAACCTGAGGATTCCTCTCCAGTGCTGACATGGATCTTGGGGTACTTCTGGAGTCTCCCCAGGGGAGTCAGTCCTCGTCTCGAATGCGGCCATGCACTTGCGCTTTCCTCCAGAGCGGTAGCAGCAGTGTCACGCAGTCCGCCGCGTGGATCAAAGGATCTATGGTTTTCCCTCGAGTCTTTCCCAGGAGGCTTTCCCACGAGGCTATCCCACAGGGCTGTCCCACGTGCACACGTGGTGGGAGTGGATCCTCGTCTTGAACGTCAAGGCAGTGCAGGGAAAACAGCTTCCTCTGTAATGGACTGACACATCTGGGGGTCTCTTGGAATGGTGGCACGACCCTGGAGTTCCTCTCGCCTTTCCTGTGGAGAGCGCCTCCTCTTGAGATGCGACGGGAACGCCGGGAATTCTTTCCCTATGAAACAGGGAAAGGATCCGTCATCTCGGGCTAGGAGGCGGAAATGGGGCTCCCCTGGATGTGTGCGGGACCCCACGTGCTTCCTCTCGAGTGCAGACGGGTATGTCGGGGAACTTCTTGAGTTGCAGCAAGGGTGTGAAGGACCCTTTGGAAGTTCCAGTGGTTAGAAGTGATTAGCCTGGAGAAGCCTCAGCAGAAATGGGCCTCATCTCGCCTGGAGGGCAAAACCTCCTGGATTTTCTCGAGTTGCGGCAGGTGCTCTCGACTTACGACGGGGACCTCAGGGACCCGCTCTGGTGGCCTCAGGAAAGGCCAGTCCCCATGCGAGTTCCTCGGGGGCCTCTCGGGATCCTCTCCCGTCGATGCCGGGGCCTAAGACCTTGTGTGGAGTCGGGGCCGGAACCTGAGGATTCCTCTCCAGTGCTGACAAGGATCTTGGGGTACTTCTGGAGTCTCCCCAGGGGAGTCAGTCCTCGTCTCGAATGCGGGCATGCACTTGCGCTTTACTCCAGAGCGGTAGCAGCAGTGTCACGTAGTCCGCCGCGTGGATCAAAGGATCTATGGTTTTCCCTCGAGTCTTTCCCACGAGGCTTTCCCACGAGGCTTTCCCACAGGGCTGTCCCACGTGCACACGTGGTGGGAGTCGATCCTCGGCTTGAACGTCAAGGCAGTGCATGGAAAACAGGTTCCTCTGGAATGGACTGACCCATCTGGGGGACTCTTAGAATGGTGGCACGACCATGGAGTTCCTCTCGCCTTTCCTGTGGAGAGCGCCTCCTCTTGAGATGCGACGGGAACGCCGGGAATTCTTTCCCTACGAAACAGGGAAAGGATCCCTCATCTCGAGCTAGCAGGCGGAAACGGGGCTCCCCTCGTTGTGTGCGGGACCCTCGTTCTTCTTCTCGAGTGGAGACGGGTATGTCGGGGAACTTCTTGAGTTGCAGCAAGGGTGAAAAGGACCCTTTGGAAGTTCCAGTGGTTAGATGTGATTAGCCTCGAGAAGCCTCAGCGGAAATGGGCCTCATCTCGCCTGGAGGGCAAAACCTCCTGGATTTTCTCGAGTTGCGGCAGGTGCTCTCGACTTACGACGGGGACCTCAGGGACCCGCTCTGGTGGCCTCAGGAAAGGCCAGTCCCCATGCGAGTTCCTCGGGGGCCTCTCGGGATTCCTCTCCCGTCGATGCCGGGGCCTAAGACCTTGTGTGGAGTCGGGGCCGGAACCTGAGGATTCCTCTCCAGTGCTGACATGGATCTTGGGGTACTTCTGGAGTCTCCCCAGGGGAGTCAGTCCTCGTCTCGAATGCGGGCATGCACTTGCGCTTTCCTCCAGAGCGGTAGCAGCAGTGTCACGTAGTCCGCCGCGTGGATCAAAGGATCTATGGTTTTCCCTCGAGTCTTTCCCACGAGGCTTTCCCACGAGGCTTTCCCACAGGGCTGTCCCACGTTCAAACGTGGTGGGAGTCGATCCTCGGCTTGAACGTCAAGGCAGTGCAGGGAAAACAGGTTCCTATGGAATGGACTGACATATCTGGGGGACTCTTGGAATGGTGGCACGACCCTGGAGTTCCTCTCGCCTTTCCTGTGGAGAGCGCCTCCTCTTGAGATGCGACGGGGACGCCGGGAATTCTTTCCCTACGAAACAGGGAAAGGATCCCTCATCTGGAGCTAGGACGCGGAAACGGGGCTCCCCTGGATGTGGGCGGGACCCTCGGGCTTCTTCTCGAGTGGAGACGGGTATGTCGGGGAACTTCTTGAGTTGCAGCAAGGGTGTGAAGGACCCTTGGGAAGTTCCAGTGGTTAGATGTGATTAGCCTCGAGAAGCCTCAGCGGAAATGGGCCTCATCTCGCCTGGAGGGCAAAACCTCCTGGATTTTCTCGAGTTGCGGCAGGTGCTCTCGACTTACGACGGGGACCTCAGGGACCCGCTCTTGTGGCCTCAGGAAAGGCCAGTCCCCATGCGAGTTCCTCGGGGGCCTCTCGGGATTCCTCTCCCGTCGATGCCGGGGCCTAAGACCTTGTGTGGAGTCGGGGCCGGAACCTGAGGATTCCTCTCCAGTGCTGACATGGATCTTGGGGTACTTCTGGAGTCTCCCCAGGGGAGTCAGTCCTCGTCTCGAATGCGGCCATGCACTTGCGCTTTCCTCCAGAGCGGTAGCAGCAGTGTCACGCAGTCCGCCGCGTGGATCAAAGGATCTATGGTTTTCCCTCGAGTCTTTCCCAGGAGGCTTTCCCACGAGGCTATCCCACAGGGCTGTCCCACGTGCACACGTGGTGGGAGTGGATCCTCGTCTTGAACGTCAAGGCAGTGCAGGGAAAACAGCTTCCTCTGTAATGGACTGACACATCTGGGGGTCTCTTGGAATGGTGGCACGACCCTGGAGTTCCTCTCGCCTTTCCTGTGGAGAGCGCCTCCTCTTGAGATGCGACGGGAACGCCGGGAATTCTTTCCCTATGAAACAGGGAAAGGATCCGTCATCTCGGGCTAGGAGGCGGAAATGGGGCTCCCCTGGATGTGTGCGGGACCCCACGTGCTTCCTCTCGAGTGCAGACGGGTATGTCGGGGAACTTCTTGAGTTGCAGCAAGGGTGTGAAGGACCCTTTGGAAGTTCCAGTGGTTAGATGTGATTAGCCTCGAGAAGCCTCTGCAGAAATGGGCCTCATCTCGCCTGGAGGGCAAAACCTCCTGGATTTTCTCGAGTTGCGGCAGGTGCTCTCGACTTACGACGGGGACCTCAGGGACCCGCTCTGGTGGCCTCAGGAAAGGCCAGTCCCCATGCGAGTTCCTCGGGGGCCTCTCGGGATCCTCTCCCGTCGATGCCGGGGCCTAAGACCTTGTGTGGAGTCGGGGCCGGAACCTGAGGATTCCTCTCCAGTGCTGACAAGGATCTTGGGGTACTTCTGGAGTCTCCCCAGGGGAGTCAGTCCTCGTCTTGAATGCGGGCATGCACTTGCGCTTTACTCCAGAGCGGTAGCAGCAGTGTCACGTAGTCCGCCGCGTGGATCAAAGGATCTATGGTTTTCCCTCGAGTATTTCCCAAGAGGCTTTCCCACGAGGCTTTCCCACAGGGCTGTCCCACGTTCAAACGTGGTGGGAGTCGATCCTCGGCTTGAACGTCAAGGCAGTGCAGGGAAAACAGGTTCCTATGGAATGGACTGACACATCTGGGGGACTCTTGGAATGGTGGCACGACCCTGGAGTTCCTCTCGCCTTTCCTGTTGAGAGCGCCTCCTCTTGAGATGCGACGGGAACGCCGGGAATTCTTTCCCTACGAAACAGGGAAAGGATCCCTCATCTCGAGCTAGGACGCGGAAACGGGGCTCCCCTGGATGCGGGCGGGACCCTCGGGCTTCCTCTCGAGTGCAGACGGGTATGTCGGGGAACTTCTTGAGTTGCAGCAAGGGTGTGAAGGACCCTTGGGAAGTTCCAGTGGTTAGATGTGATTAGCCTCGAGAAGCCTCAGCGGAAATGGGCCTCATCTCGCCTGGAGGGCAAAACCTCCTGGATTTTCTCGAGTTGCGGCAGGTGCTCTCGACTTACGACGGGGACCTCAGGGACCCGCTCTTGTGGCCTCAGGAAAGGCCAGTCCCCATGCGAGTTCCTCGGGGGCCTCTCGGGATTCCTCTCCCTTCGATGCCGGGGCCTAAGACCTTGTGTGGAGTCGGGGCCGGAACCTGAGGATTCCTCTCCAGTGCTGACATGGATCTTGGGGTACTTCTGGAGTCTCCCCAGGGGAGTTAGTCCTCGTCTCGAATGCGGGCATGCACTTGCGCTTTCCTCCAGAGCGGTAGCAGCAGTGTCACGCAGTCCGCCGCGTGGATCAAAGGATCTATGGTTTTCCCTCGAGTCTTTCCCACGAGGCTTTCCCACGAGGCTATCCCACAGGGCTGTCCCACGTGTACACGTGGTGGGAATCGATCTTCGGCTTGAACGTCAAGGCAGTGCAGGGAAAACAGGTTCCTATGGAATGGACTGACATATCTGGGGGACTCTTGGAATGGTGGCACGACCCTGGAGTTCCTCTCGCCTTTCCTGTGGAGAGCGCCTCCTCTTGAGATGCGACGGGAACGTCGGGAATTCTTTCCCTACGAAACAGGGAAAGGATCCCTCATCTCAAGCTAGGAGGCGGAAACGGGGCTCCCCTGGATGTGTGCCGGACCCCACGAGCTTCCTCTCGAGTGGAGACGGATATGTCGGGGAACTTCTTGAGTTGCAGCAAGGGTGTGAAGGACCCTTAGGAAGTTCCAGTGGTTAGACGTGATTAGCCTCGAGAAGCCTCAGCGGAAATGTGCCTCATCTCGCCTGGAGGGCAAAACCTCCTGGATTTTCTCGAGTTGCGGCAGGTGCTCTCGACTTACGACGGGGACCTCAGGGACTCGCTCTGGTGGCCTCAGGAAAGGCCAGTCCCCATGCGAGTTCCTCGGGGGCCTCTCGGGATTCCTCTCCCTTCAATGCCGGGGACTAAGACATTGTGTGGAGTCGGGCCCGGCACCTGAGGATTCCTCTCCAGTGCTGACATGGATCTTGGGGTACTTCTGGAGTCTCCCCAGGGGAGTCAGTCCTCGTCTCGAATGCGGGCATGCACTTGCGCTTTCCTCCAGAGCGGTAGCAGCAGTGTCACGTAGTCCGCCGCGTGGATCAAAGGATCTATGGTTTTCCCTCGAGTCTTTCCCACGAGGCTTTCCCACGAGGCTTTCCCACAGGGCTGTCCCACGTTCAAACGTGGTGGGAGTCGATCCTCGGCTTGAACGTCAAGGCAGTGCAGGGAAAACAGGTTCCTATGGAATGGACTGACATATCTGGGGGACTCTTGGAATGGTGGCACGACCCTGGAGTTCCTCTCGCCTTTCCTGTGGAGAGCGCCTCCTCTTGAGATGCGACGGGAACGCCGGGAATTCTTTCCCTACGAAACAGGGAAAGGATCCCTCATCTGGAGCTAGGACGCGGAAACGGGGCTCCCCTGGATGTGGGCGGGACCCTCGGGCTTCTTCTCGAGTGGAGACGGGTATGTCGGGGAACTTCTTGAGTTGCAGCAAGGGTGTGAAGGACCCTTGGGAAGTTCCAGTGGTTAGATGTGATTAGCCTCGAGAAGCCTCAGCGGAAATGGGCCTCATCTCGCCTGGAGGGCAAAACCTCCTGGATTTTCTCGAGTTGCGGCAGGTGCTCTCGACTTACGACGGGGACCTCAGGGACCCGCTCTTGTGGCCTCAGGAAAGGCCAGTCCCCATGCGAGTTCCTCGGGGGCCTCTCGGGATTCCTCTCCCGTCGATGCCGGGGCCTAAGACCTTGTGTGGAGTCGGGGCCGGAACCTGAGGATTCCTCTCCAGTGCTGACATGGATCTTGGGGTACTTCTGGAGTCTCCCCAGGGGAGTCAGTCCTCGTCTCGAATGCGGCCATGCACTTGCGCTTTCCTCCAGAGCGGTAGCAGCAGTGTCACGCAGTCCGCCGCGTGGATCAAAGGATCTATGGTTTTCCCTCGAGTCTTTCCCAGGAGGCTTTCCCACGAGGCTATCCCACAGGGCTGTCCCACGTGCACACGTGGTGGGAGTGGATCCTCGTCTTGAACGTCAAGGCAGTGCAGGGAAAACAGCTTCCTCTGTAATGGACTGACACATCTGGGGGTCTCTTGGAATGGTGGCACGACCCTGGAGTTCCTCTCGCCTTTCCTGTGGAGAGCGCCTCCTCTTGAGATGCGACGGGAACGCCGGGAATTCTTTCCCTATGAAACAGGGAAAGGATCCGTCATCTCGGGCTAGGAGGCGGAAATGGGGCTCCCCTGGATGTGTGCGGGACCCCACGTGCTTCCTCTCGAGTGCAGACGGGTATGTCGGGGAACTTCTTGAGTTGCAGCAAGGGTGTGAAGGACCCTTTGGAAGTTCCAGTGGTTAGATGTGATTAGCCTCGAGAAGCCTCTGCAGAAATGGGCCTCATCTCGCCTGGAGGGCAAAACCTCCTGGATTTTCTCGAGTTGCGGCAGGTGCTCTCGACTTACGACGGGGACCTCAGGGACCCGCTCTGGTGGCCTCAGGAAAGGCCAGTCCCCATGCGAGTTCCTCGGGGGCCTCTCGGGATCCTCTCCCGTCGATGCCGGGGCCTAAGACCTTGTGTGGAGTCGGGGCCGGAACCTGAGGATTCCTCTCCAGTGCTGACAAGGATCTTGGGGTACTTCTGGAGTCTCCCCAGGGGAGTCAGTCCTCGTCTTGAATGCGGGCATGCACTTGCGCTTTACTCCAGAGCGGTAGCAGCAGTGTCACGTAGTCCGCCGCGTGGATCAAAGGATCTATGGTTTTCCCTCGAGTCTTTCCCAAGAGGCTTTCCCACGAGGCTTTCCCACAGGGCTGTCCCACGTTCAAACGTGGTGGGAGTCGATCCTCGGCTTGAACGTCAAGGCAGTGCAGGGAAAACAGGTTCCTATGGAATGGACTGACACATCTGGGGGACTCTTGGAATGGTGGCACGACCCTGGAGTTCCTCTCGCCTTTCCTGTTGAGAGCGCCTCCTCTTGAGATGCGACGGGAACGCCGGGAATTCTTTCCCTACGAAACAGGGAAAGGATCCCTCATCTCGAGCTAGGACGCGGAAACGGGGCTCCCCTGGATGCGGGCGGGACCCTCGGGCTTCCTCTCGAGTGCAGACGGGTATGTCGGGGAACTTCTTGAGTTGCAGCAAGGGTGTGAAGGACCCTTGGGAAGTTCCAGTGGTTAGATGTGATTAGCCTCGAGAAGCCTCAGCGGAAATGGGCCTCATCTCGCCTGGAGGGCAAAACCTCCTGGATTTTCTCGAGTTGCGGCAGGTGCTCTCGACTTACGACGGGGACCTCAGGGACCCGCTCTTGTGGCCTCAGGAAAGGCCAGTCCCCATGCGAGTTCCTCGGGGGCCTCTCGGGATTCCTCTCCCTTCGATGCCGGGGCCTAAGACCTTGTGTGGAGTCGGGGCCGGAACCTGAGGATTCCTCTCCAGTGCTGACATGGATCTTGGGGTACTTCTGGAGTCTCCCCAGGGGAGTTAGTCCTCGTCTCGAATGCGGGCATGCACTTGCGCTTTCCTCCAGAGCGGTAGCAGCAGTGTCACGCAGTCCGCCGCGTGGATCAAAGGATCTATGGTTTTCCCTCGAGTCTTTCCCACGAGGCTTTCCCACGAGGCTATCCCACAGGGCTGTCCCACGTGTACACGTGGTGGGAATCGATCTTCGGCTTGAACGTCAAGGCAGTGCAGGGAAAACAGGTTCCTATGGAATGGACTGACATATCTGGGGGACTCTTGGAATGGTGGCACGACCCTGGAGTTCCTCTCGCCTTTCCTGTGGAGAGCGCCTCCTCTTGAGATGCGACGGGAACGTCGGGAATTCTTTCCCTACGAAACAGGGAAAGGATCCCTCATCTCAAGCTAGGAGGCGGAAACGGGGCTCCCCTGGATGTGTGCCGGACCCCACGAGCTTCCTCTCGAGTGGAGACGGATATGTCGGGGAACTTCTTGAGTTGCAGCAAGGGTGTGAAGGACCCTTAGGAAGTTCCAGTGGTTAGACGTGATTAGCCTCGAGAAGCCTCAGCGGAAATGTGCCTCATCTCGCCTGGAGGGCAAAACCTCCTGGATTTTCTCGAGTTGCGGCAGGTGCTCTCGACTTACGACGGGGACCTCAGGGACTCGCTCTGGTGGCCTCAGGAAAGGCCAGTCCCCATGCGAGTTCCTCGGGGGCCTCTCGGGATTCCTCTCCCTTCAATGCCGGGGACTAAGACATTGTGTGGAGTCGGGCCCGGCACCTGAGGATTCCTCTCCAGTGTTGACATCGATCTTGGGGTACTTCTGGAGTCTCCCCAGGGGAGTCAGTCCTCGTCTCGAATGCGGTCATGCACTTGGCTTTCCTCCAGAGCGGTAGCAGCAGTGTCACGCAGTCCGCCGCGTGGATCAAAGGATCTATGGTTTTCCCTCGAGTCTTTCCCACGAGGCTTTCCCACGAGGCTTTCCCACAGGGCTGTCCCACGTGCACACGTGGTGGGAGTCGATCCTCGGCTTGAACGTCAAGGCAGTGCAGGGAAAACAGCTTCCTCTGTAATGGACTGACACATCTGGGGGACTCTTGGAATGGTGGCACGACCCTGGAGTTCCTCTCCCCTTTCCTGTGGAGAGCGCCTCCTCCTGAGATGCGACGGGAACGCCGGGAATTCTTTCCCTAGGAAACAGGGAAAGCATCCCTCATCTCAAGCTAGGAGGCGGAAACGGGGCTCCCCTGGATGTGTGCCAGACCCCACGAGCTTCCTCTCGAGTGGAGACGGGTATGTCGGGGAACTTCTTGAGTTGCAGCAAGGGTGTGAAGGACCCTTAGGAAGTTCCAGTGGTTAGACGTGATTAGCCTCGAGAAGCCTCAGCGGAAATGGGCCTCATCTCGCCTGGAGGGCAAAACCTCCTGGATTTCCTCGAGTTGCGGCAGGTGCTCTCGACTTACGACGGGTCCTCAGGGACCAGCTCAGGTGGCCTCAGAAAAGGCCAGTCCCCATGCGAGTTCCTCGGGGGCCTCTCGGGATTCCTCTCCCGTCGATGCCGGGGCCTAAGACCTTGTGTGGAGTCGGGGCCGGAACCTGAGGATTCCTCTCCAGTGCTGACATGGATCTTGGGGTACTTCTGGAGTCTCCCCAGGGGAGTCAGTCCTCGTCTCGAATGCGGGCATGCACTTGCGCTTTCCTCCAGAGCGGTAGCAGCAGTGTCACGCAGTCCGCCGCGTGGATCAAAGGATCTATGGTTTTCCCTCGAGTCTTTCCCACGAGGCTTTCCCACGAGGCTTTCCCACAGGGCTGTCCCACGTGCACACGTGGTGGGAGTCGATCCTCGGCTTGAACGTCAAGGCAGTGCAGGGAAAACAGGTTCCTCTGGAATGGACTGACACACCTGGGGGACCCTTGGAATCGTGGCACGACCCTGGAGTTCCTCTCGCCTTTCCTGTGGAGAGCGCCTCCTCTTGAGATGCGACGGGAACGCCGGGAATTCTTTCCCTACGAAACAGGGAAAGGATCCCTCATCTCGAGCTAGGAGGCGGAAACGGGGCTCCCCTGGATGTGTGCTTGACCCTCGTGCTTCCTCTCGAGTGGAGACGGGTATGTCGGGGAACTTCTTGAGTTGCAGCAAGGGTGAGAAGGACCCTTTGGATGTTCCAGTGGTTAGATGTGATTAGCCTCGAGAAGCCTCAGCGGAAATGGGCCTCATCTCGCCTGGAGGGCAAAACCTCCTGGATTTTCTCGAGTTGCGGCAGGTGCTCTCGACTTACGACGGGGACCTCAGGGACCCGCTCCGGTGGCCTCAGGAAAGGCCAGTCCCCATGCGAGTTCCTCGGGGGCCTCTCGGGATTCCTCTCCCGTCGATGCCGGGGCCTAAGACCTTGTGTGGAGTCGGGGCCGGAACCTGAGGATTCCTCTCCAGTGCTGACATGGATCCTGGGGTACTTCTGGAGTCTCCCCAGGGGAGTCAGTCCTCGTCTCGAATGCGGGCATGCACTTGCGCTTTCCTCCAGAGCGGTAGCAGCAGTGTCACGCAGTCCGCCGCGTGGAGCAAAGGATCTATGGTTTTCCCTCGAGTCTTTCCCACGAGGCTTTCCCACGAGGCTTTCCCACAGGGCTGTCCCACGTACACACGTGGTGGGAGTCGATCCTCGGCTTGAACGTCAAGGCAGTGCAGGGAAAACAGGTTCCTCTGGAATGGACTGACACATCTGGCGGACTCTTGGAATGGTGGCACGACCCTGGAGTTCCTCTCGCCTCTCCTGTGGAGAGCGCCTCCTCTTGAGATGCGACGGGAACGCCGGGAATTCTTTCCCTCCGAAACAGGGAAAGGATCCCTCATCTCGAGCTATGAGGTGGAAACGGGGCTCCCCTGGATGTGTGCGGGACCCCACGTGCTTCCTCTCGAGTGCAGACGGGTATGTCGGGGAACTTCTTGAGTTGCAGCAAGGGTGTGAAGGACACTTTGGAAGTTCCAGTGGTTAGACGTGATTAGCCTCGAGAATCCTCAGCGGAAATGGGCCTCATCTCGACTGGAGGGCAAAACCTCCTGGATTTTCTCGAGTTGCGGCAGGTGCTCTCGACTTACGACGGGGACCTCAGGGACCCGCTCTGGTGGCCTCAGGAAAGGCCAGTCCCAATGCGAGTTCCTCGGGGGCCTCTCGGGATTCCTCTCCCGTCGATGCCGGGGCCTAAGACCTTGTGTGGAGTCGGGGCCGGAACCTGAGGATTCCTCTCCAGTGCTGACATGGATCTTGGGATACTTCTGGAGTCTCCCCAGGGGAGTCAGTCCTCGTCTCGAATGCGGGCATGCACTTGCGCTTTCCTCCAGAGCGGTAGCAGCAGTGTCACGTAGTCCGCCGCGTGGATCAAAGGATCTATGGTTTTCCCTCGAGTCTTTCCCACGAGGCTTTCCCACGAGGCTTTCCCACAGGGCTGTCCCACGTGCACACGTGTTGGGAGTCAATCCTCGGCTTGAACGTCAAGGCAGTGCAGGGAAAACAGGTTCCTCTGGAATGGACTGACCAATCTCGGGGACTCTTGGAATGGTGGTACGACCCTAGAGTTCCTCTCGCCTTTCCTGTGGAGAGCGCCTCCTCTTGAGATGCGACGGGAACGCCGGGAATTCTTTCCCTACGAAACAGGGAAAGGATCCCTCATCTCGAGCTAGGAGGCGGAAACGGGGCTCCCCTGGATGTGTGCGGGACCCCATGTGCTTCCTCTCAAGTGGAGACGGGTATGTCGGGGAACTTCTTGAGTTGCAGCAAGGGTGTGAAGGACCCTTTGGAAGTTCCAGTGGTTAGATGTGATTAGCCTCGAGAAGCCTCAGCGGAAATGGGCCTCATCTCGCCTGGAGGGCAAAACCTCCTGTATTTTCTCGAGTTGCGGCAGGTGCTCTCGACTTACGACGGGGACCTCAGGGAACCGCTCTGGTGGCCTCACGAAAGGCCAGTCCCCATGCGAGTTCCTCGGGGGCCTCTCGGGATTCCTCTCCCGTCGATGCCGGGGCCTAAGACCTTGTGTGGAGTCGGGGCCGGAACCTGAAGGATTCCACTCCAGTGCTGACATGGATCTTGGGGTATTTCTGGAGTCTCCCCAGGGGAGTCAGTCCTCGTCTCGAATGCGGTCATGCACTTGCGCTTTCCTGCAGAGCGGTAGCAGCCGTGTCACGCAGTCCGCCGCGTGGATCAAAGGATCTATGGTTTTCCCTCGAGTCTTTCCCACGAGGCTTTCCCACGAGGCTTTCCCACAGGGCTGTACCACGTGCACACGTGGTTGGAGTCGATCCTCGGCTTGAACGTCAAGGCAGTGCAGGGAAAACAGGTGCCTCTGGAATGGACTGACACATCTGGGGGTCTCTTGGAATGGTGGCACGACCCTGGAGTTCCTCTCGCCTTTCCTGTGGAGAGTGCCTCCTTTTGAGATGCGACGGGAACGCCGGGAAATCTTTCCCTACGAAACAGGGAAAGGATCGCTCATCTCGAGCTAGGAGGCGGAAACGGGGCTCCCCTGGATGTTTGCGGGACCCCACGTGCTTCCTCTCGAGTGGAGACGGTTATGTCGGGGAACTTCTTGAGTTGCACCAAGGGTGTGAAGGACCCTTTGGAAGTTCCAGTGGTTAGAAGTGATTAGCCTCGAGAAGCCTCAGCGGAAATGGGCCTCATCTTGCCTGGAGGCAAAACCTCCTGGATTTTCTCGAGTTGCGGCAGGTGCTCTCGACTTACGACGGGGACCTCAGGGACCCGCTCTGGTGGCCTCAGGAAAGGCCAGTCCCCATGCGAGTTCCTCTGGGGCCTCTCGGGATTCCTCTCCCGTCGATGCCGGGGCCTAAGACCTTGTGTGGAGTCGGGGCCGGAACCTGAGGATTCCTCTGCAGTGCTGACATGGCTCTTGGGGTACTTCTGGAGTCTCCCCAGGGGAGTCAGTCCTCGTCTCGAATGCGGGCATGCACTTCCGCTTTCCTCCAGAGCGGTAGCAGCAGTGTCACGCAGTCCGCCGCGTGGATCAAAGGATCTATGGTTTTCCCTCGAGTCTTTCCCAAGAGGCTTTCCCACGAGGCTTTCCCACAGGGCTGTCCCACGTGCACACGTGGTGGGAGTCGATCCTCGGCTTGAACGTCAAGGCAGTGCAGGGAAAACAGGTTCCTCTGGAATGGACTGACCCATCTGGGGGACTCTTAGAATGGTGGCACGACCCTGGAGTTCCTCTCGCCTTTCCTGTGGAGAGCGCCTCCTCTTGAGATGCGACGGGAATGCCGGGAATTCTTTCCCTACGAAACAGGGAAAGGATCCCTCATCTCGAGCTAGGAGGTGGAAACGGGGCTCCCCAGGATGTGTGCGGGACCCCACGTGATTCCTCTCGAGTGGAGACGGTTATGTCGGGTAAATTCTTGAGTTGCAGCAAGGGTGTGAAGGACCCTTTGGGAGTTCCAGTGGTTAGATGTGATTAGCCTCGTGAAGCCTCAGCGGAAATGGGCCTCATCTCGCCTGGAGGGCAAAACCTCCTGGATTTTCTCGAGTTGTGGCAGGTGCTCTCGACTTACGACGGGGACCTCAGGGACCCGCTCTGGTGGCCTCAGGAAAGGCCAGTCCCCATGTGAGTTCCTCGGGGGCCTCTCGGGATTCCTCTCCCGTCGATGCCGGGGCCTAAGACCTTGTGTGGAGTCGGGGCCGGAACCTGAGGATTCCTCTCCAGTGCTTCCATGGATCTTGGGGTACTTGTGGAGTCTCCCCAGGGGAGTCAGTCCTCGTCTCGAATGCGGGCATGCACTTGCGCTTTCCTCCAGAGCAGTAGCAGCAGTGTCACTCAGTCCGCCGCGTGGATCAAAGGATCTATGGTTTTCCCTCGAGTCTTTCCCACGAGGCTTTCCCACGAGGCTTTCCCACAGGGCTGTCTCACGTGCACACGTGGTAGGAGTCGATCCTCGGCTTGAACGTCAAGGCAGTGTAGGGAAAACAGGTGCCTCTGGAATGGACTGACCCATCTCGGGGACTCTTGGAATGGTGGCACGACCCTGGAGTTCCTCTCGCCTTTCCTGTGGAGAGCACCTCCTCTTGAGATGCGACGGGAACGCCGGGAATTCTTTCCCTACGAAACAGGGAAAGGATCCCTCATCTCGAACTAGGAGGCGGAAACGGGGCTCCCCTGGATGTGTGCGGGACCCCACGTGCTTCCTCTCGAGTGGAGACGGGTATGTCGGGGAACTTCTTGAGTTGCAGCAAGGTTGTGAAGGACACTTTGGAAGTTCCAGTGGTTAGATGTGATTAGCCTCGAGAAGCCTCAGCGGAAATGGGCCTCATCTCGCCTGGAGGGCAAAACCTCCTGGATTTTCTCGAGTTGCGGCAGGTGCTCTCGACTTACGACGGGGACCTCAGGGCCCGCTCTGGTGGCCTCAGGAAAGGCCAGTCCCCATGCGAGTTCCTCGGGGGCCTCTCGGGATTCCTCTCCTGTCGATGCCGGGGCCTAAGAACTTGTGTGTTGTCGGGGCCGGAACCTGAGGATTCCTCTCCAGTGCTGACATGGATCTTGGGGTACTTCTGGAGTCTCCCCAGGGGAGTCAGTCCTCGTCTCGAATGCGGTCATGCACTTGCGCTTTCCTCCAGAGCGGTGGCAGCAGTGTCACGGAGTCCGCCGCGTGGATCAAAGGATCTATGGTTTTCCCTCGAGTCTTTCCCACGAGGCTTTCCCACGAGGCTTTCCCACAGGGCTGTCCCACGTGCACACGTGGTGGGAGTCGATCCTCGGCTTGAACGTCAAGGCAGTGCAGGGAAAACAGCTTCCTCTGTAATGGACTGACTCATCTGGGGGTCTCTTGGAATGGTGGCACGACCCTGGAGTTCCTCTCGCCTTTCCTGTGGAGAGCGCCTCCACTTGAGATGCTATGGGAACGCCGGGAATTCTTTCCCTATGAAACAGGGAAGGGATCCCTCATCTCGGGCTAGGAGGCGGAAATGGGGCTCCCCTGGATGTGTGCGGGACCCCACGTGCTTCCTCTCGAGTGCAGACGGGTATGTCGGGGAACTTCTTGAGTTGCAGCAAGGGTGTGAAGGACCCTTTGGAAGTTCCAGTGGTTAGATGTGATTAGCCTCGAGAAGCCTCAGCGGAAATGGGCCTCATCTCGCCTGGAGGGCAAAACCTCCTGGATTTTCTGGAGTTGCGGCAGGTGCTCTCGACTTTCGACGGGGACCTCAGGGACACGCTGTGGTGGCCTCAGGAAAGGCCAGTCCCCATGCGAGTTCCTCGGGGGCCTCTCGGGATTCCTCTCCCGTCGATGCCGGGGCCTAAGACCTTGTGTGGAGTCGGGGCGGAAACCTGAGGATTCCTCTCCAGTGCTGACATGGATCTTGGGGTACTACTGGAGTCTCCCCAGGGGAGTCAGTCCTCGTCTCGAATGCGGGCATGCACTTGCGCTTTCCTCCAGAGCGGTAGCAGCAGTGTCACGCAGTCCGCCGCGTGGATCAAAGGATCTATGGTTTTCCCTCGAGTCTTTCCCACGACTCTTTCCCACGAGGCTTTCCCACAGGGCTGTCCCACGTGCACACGTGGTGGGAGTCGATCCCCGGCTTGAACATCAAGGCAGTGCGGGGAAAACAGGTTCCTCTGGAATGAACTGACACATCTGGGGGACTCTTGGAATGGTGGCACGACCCTGGAGTTCCTCTCTCCTTTCCTGTGCAGAGCACCTCCTCTTGAGATGCGACGGGAACGCCGGGAATTCTTTCCATACGAAACAGGGAAAGGATCCCTCATCTCGGGCTAGGAGGCGGAAATGGGGCTCCCCTGGATGTGTGCGGGACCCCACGTGCTTCCTCTCGAGTGCAGACGGGTATGTCGGGGAACTTCTTGAGTTGCAGCAAGGGTGTGAAGGACCCTTAGGAAGTTCCAGTGGTTAGAAGTGATTAGCCTGGAGAAGCCTCAGCGGAAATGGGCCTCATCTCGCCTGGAGGGCAACACCTCGTGGATTTTCTCGAGTTGCGGCAGGTGATCTCGACTTACGACGGGGACCTCAGGGACCCGCTCTGGTGTCCTCAGGAAAGGCCAGTCCCCATGCGAGTTCCTCGGGGGCCTCTCGGGATTCCTCTCCCGTCGATGCCGGGGCGGAAGACCTTGTGTGGAGTCGGGGCCGGAACCTGAGGATTCCTCTCCAGTGCTGACATGGATCTTGGGGTACTTCTGGAGTCTCCCCAGGGGAGTCAGTCCTCGTCTCAAATGCGGGCATGCACTTGTGCTTTCCTCCAGAGCGGTTGCAGCAGTGTCACGCAGTCCGCCGCGTGGATCAAAGGATCTATGGTTTTCCCTCGAGTCTTTCCCACGAGGCTTTCCCACGAGGCTTTCCCACAGGGCTGTACCACGTGCACACGTGGTGGGAGTCGATCCTCGGCTTGAACGTCAAGGCAGTGCAGGGAAAACAGGTGCCTCTGGAATGGACTGACACCTCTGGGGGTCTCTTGGAATGGTAGGCACGACCCTGGAGTTCCTCTCGCCTTTCCTGTGGAGAGTGCCTCCTTTTGATATGCGACGGGAACGCCGGGAATTCTTTCCCTACGTAACAGGGAAAGGATCCCTCATCTCGAGCTAGGAGGCGGAAACGGGGCTCCCCTGGATGTGTGCGGGAACCCATGTGCTTCCTCTCAAGTGGAGACGGGTATGTCGGGGAACTTCTTGAGTTGCAGCAAGGGTGTGAAGGACCCTTTGGAAGTTCCAGTGGTTAGATGTGATTAGCCTCGAGAAGCCTCAGCGGAAATGGGCCTCAACTCGCCTGGAGGGCAAAACCTCCTGGATTTTCTCGAGTTGCGGCAGGTGCTCTCGACTTACGACGGGGACCTCAGGGACCCGCTCTGGTGGCCTCAGGAAAGGCCAGTCCCCATGCGAGTTCCTCGAGGGCCTCTTGGGATTCCTCTCCTGTCGATGCCGGGGCCTAAGACCTTGTGTGGAGTCGGGGCCGGAACCTGAGGATTCCTCTCCAGTGCTGACATGGATCTTGGGGTACTTCTGGAGTCTCCCCAGGGGAGTCAGTCCTCGTCTCGAATGCGGGCATGCACTTGCGCTTTCCTCCAGAGCGGTAGCAGCAGTGTCACGCAGTCCGCCGCGTGGATCAAAGGATCTATGGTTTTCCCTCGAGTCTTTCCCACGAGGCTTTCCCACTCGGCTTTCCCACAGGGCTGTCCCACGTGCACACGTGGTGGGAGTCGATCCTCGGCTTGAACGTCAAGGCAGTGCAGGGAAAACAGGTTCCTCTGGAATGCACTGACACATCTGGGGGTCTCTTTGAATGGTGCCACGACCCTGGAGTTCCTCTCGCCTTACCTGTGGAGAGCGCCTCCTCTTGAGATGCGACGGGAACGCCGGGAATTCTTTCCCTACGAAACAGGGAAAGGATCCCTCATTTCGAGCAAGGAGGCGGAAACGGGGCTCCCCTGAATGTGTGCGGGACCCCACGTGCTTCCTCTCGAGTGGAGACGGGTATGTCGCGGAACTGCTTGAGTTGCAGCAAGGGTGTGAAGGACCCTTTGGAAGTTCCAGTGGTTAGATGTGATTAGCCTCAAGAAGCCTCAGCGGAAATGGGCCTCATCTCGCCTGGAGGGCAACACCTCGTGGATTTTCTCGAGTTGCGGCAGGTGCTCTCGATTTATGACGGGGACCTCAGGGACCCGCTCTGGTTGCCTCAGGAACGGCCAGTCCCCATGCGAGTTCCTCGGGGGCCTCTCGGGATTCCTCTCCCGTCGATGCCGGGGCCTAAGACCTTGTGTGGATTCGGGGCCGGAACCTGAGGATTCCTCTCCAGTGCTGACATGGATCTTGGGGTACTTTTGGAGTCTCCCCAGGGGAGTCAGTCCTCGTCTCGAATACGGGCATGCACTTGCGCTTTCCTCCAGAGCGGTAGCAGCAGTGTCACGCAGTCCGCCGCGTGGATCAAAGGATCTATGGTTTTCCCTCGAGTCTTTCCCACGAGGCTTTCCCACGAGGCTTTCCCACAGGGCTGTCCCACGTGCACACGTGGTGGGAGTCGATCCTCGGCTTGAACGTAAAGGCAGTGCAGGGAAAACAGGTTCCTCTGGAATGGACTGACACATCTGGGGGACTCTTGGAATGGTGCCACGACCCTGGAGTTCCTCTCGCCTTACCTGTGGAGAGCGCCTCCTCTTGAGATGCGACGGGAACGCCGGGAATTCTTTCCCTACGAAACAGGGAAAGGATCCCTCATCTCGAGCTAGGAGGCGGAAACGGGGCTCCCCTGGATGTGTGCGGGACCCCACGTGCTTCCTCTCGAGTGGAGACGGGTATGTCGCGGAACTGCTTGAGTTGCAGCAAGGGTGTGAAGGACCCTTTGGAAGTTCCAGTGGTTAGATGTGATTAGCCTCGAGAAGCCTCAGCGGAAATGGGCCTCATCTCGCCTGGAGGGCAAAACCTCCTGGATTTTCTCGAGTTGCGGCAGGTGCTCTCGACTTACGACGGGGACCTCAGGGACCCGCTCTGGAGGCCTCAGGAAAGGCCAGTCCCCATGCGAGTTCCTCGGGGGCCTCTCGGGATTCCTCTCCCGTCGATGCCGGGGCCTAAGACCTTGTGTGGAGTCGGGGCCGGAACCTGAGGATTCCTCTCCAGTGCTGACATGGATCTTGGGTTACTTCTGGAGTCTCCCCAGGGGAGTCAGTCCTCGTCTCGAATGCGGGCATGCACTTGCGCTTTCCTCCAGAGCAGTAGCAGCAGTGTCACGCAGTCCGCCACGTGGATCAAAGGATCTATGGTTTTCCCTCGAGTCTTTCCCACGAGGCTTTCCCACGAGGCTTTCTCACAGGGCTGTCCCACGTGCACACGTGGTGGGAATCGATCCTCTGCTTGAACGTCAAGGCAGTGCAGGGAAAACAGGTTCCTCTGGTATGGACTGACACATCTGGGGGACTCTTGGAATGGTGCCACGACCCTGGAGTTCCTCTCGCCTTACCTGTGGAGAGCGCCTCCTCTTGAGATGCGACGGGAACGCCGGGAATTCTTTCCGTACGAAACAGGGAAAGGATCCCTCATCTCGAGCTAGGAGGCGGAAACGGGGCTCCCCTGGATGTGTGCGGGACCCCACGTGCTTCCTCTCGAGTGGAGACGGGTATGTCGCGGAACTGCTTGAGTTGCAGCAAGGGTGTGAAGGACCCTTTGGAAGTTCCAGTGGTTAGATGTGATTAGCCTCGAGAAGCCTCAGCGGAAATGGGCCTCATCTCGCCTGGAGGGCAAAACCTCCTGGATTTTCTCCAGTTGCGGCAGGTGCTCTCGACTTACGACGGGGACCTCAAGGACCCGCTCTGGAGGCCTCAGGAAAGGCCAGTCCCCATGCGAGTTCCTCGGGGGCCTCTCGGGATTCCTCTCCCGTCGATGCCGGGGACTAAGAACTTGTGTGGAGTCGGGGCCGGAACCTGTGGATTCCTCTCCAGTGCTGACATGGATCTTGGGGTATTTCTGGAGTCTCCCCAGGGGAGTCAGTCCTCGTCTCGAATGCGGGCATGCACTTGCTCTTTCCTCCAGAGCAGTAGCAGGAGTGTTACGCAGTCGGCCGCGTGGATCAAAGGATCTATGGTTTTCCCTCGAGTCTTTCCCACGAGGCTTTCCCACGAGGCTTTCCCACAGGGCTGTCCCACGTGCACACGTGGTGGGAGTCGATCCTCGGCTTGAACGTAAAGGCAGTGCAGGGAAAACAGGTTCCTCTGGAATGGACTGACACATCTGGGGGACTCTTGGAATGGTGCCACGACCCTGGAGTTCCTCTCGCCTTACCTGTGGAGAGCGCCTCCTCTTGAGATGCGACGGGAACGCCGGGAATTCTTTCCCTACGAAACAGGGAAAGGATCCCTCATCTCGAGCTAGGAGGCGGAAACGGGGCTCACCTGGATGTGTGCGGGACCCCACGTGCTTCCTCTCGAGTGGAGACGGGTATGTCGCGGAACTGCTTGAGTTGCAGCAAGGGTGTGAAGGACCCTTTGGAAGTTCCAGTGGTTAGATGTGATTAGCCTCGAGAAGCCTCAGCGGAAATGGGCCTCATCTCGCCTGGAGGGCAAAACCTCCTGGATTTTCTCGAGTTGCGGCAGGTGCTCTCGACTTACGACGGGGACCTCAGGGACCCGCTCTGGAGGCCTCAGGAAAGGCCAGTCCCCATGCGAGTTCCTCGGGGGCCTCTCGGGATTCCTCTCCCGTCGATGCCGGGGCCTAAGACCTTGTGTGGAGTCGGGGCCGGAACCTGAGGATTCCTCTCCAGTGCTGACATGGATCTTGGGTTACTTCTGGAGTCTCCCCAGGGGAGTCAGTCCTCGTCTCGAATGCGGGCATGCACTTGCGCTTTCCTCCAGAGCAGTAGCAGCAGTGTCACGCAGTCCGCCACGTGGATCAAAGGATCTATGGTTTTCCCTCGAGTCTTTCCCACGAGGCTTTCCCACGAGGCTTTCTCACAGGGCTGTCCCACGTGCACACGTGGTGGGAGTCGATCCTCTGCTTGAACGTCAAGGCAGTGCAGGGAAAACAGGTTCCTCTGGAATGGACTGACACATCTGGGGGACTCTTGGAATGGTGCCACGACCCTGGAGTTCCTCTCGCCTTACCTGTGGAGAGCGCCTCCTCTTGAGATGCGACGGGAACGCCGGGAATTCTTTCCCTACGAAACAGGGAAAGGATCCCTCATCTCGAGCTAGGAGGCGGAAACGGGGCTCCCCTGGATGTGTGGGGGACCCCACGTGCTTCCTCTCGAGTGGAGACGGGTATGTCGCGGAACTGCTTGAGTTGCAGCAAGGGTGTGAAGGACCCTTTGGAAGTTCCAGTGGTTAGATGTGATTAGCCTCGAGAAGCCTCAGCGGAAATGGGCCTCATCTCGCCTGGAGGGCAAAACCTCCTGGATTTTCTCGAGTTGCGGCAGGTGCTCTCGACTTACGACTGGGACTTCAGGGACCCGCTCTGGTGGCCTCAGGAAAGGCCAGTCCCCATGCGAGTTCCTCGGGGGCCTCTCGGGATTCCTCTCCCGTCGATGCCGGGGCCTAAGACCTTGTGTGGAGTCGGGGCCGGAACCTGAGGATTCCTCTCCAGTGCTGACATGGATCTTGGGGTACTTCTGGAGTCTCCCCAGGGGAGTCAGTCCCCGTCTCGAATGCGGGCATGCACTGCGCTTTCCTCCAGAGCGGTAGCAGCAGTGTCACGCAGTCCGCCGCGTGGATCAAAGGATCTATGGTTTTCCCTCGAGTCTTTCCCACGAGGCTTTCCCACGAGGCTTTCCCACAGGGCTGTCCCACGTGCACACGTGGTGGGAGTCGATCCTCGGCTTGAACATCAAGGCAGTGCAGGGAAAACAGGTTCCTCTGGAATGGACTGACACATCTGGGGGTCTCTTGGAATGGTGCCACGACCCTGGAGTTCCTCTCGCCTTTCCTGTGGAGAGCGCCTCCTCTTGAGATGCGACGGAACGCCGGGAATTCTATCCCTACGAAACAGGGAAAGGATCCCTCATCTCGAGCTAGGAGGCGGAAACGGGGCTCCCCTGTATGTGTGCGGGACCCCACGTGCTTCCTCTCGAGTGGAGACGGGTATGTCGCGGAACTGCTTGAGTTGCAGCAAGGGTGTGAAGGACCCTTTGGAAGTTCCAGTGGTTAGATGTGATTAGCCTCGAGAAGCCTCAGCGGAAATGGGCCTCATCTCGCCTGGAGGGCAAAACCTCCTGGATTTTCTCGAGTTGCGGCACGTGCTCTCGACTTACGACGGGGACCTCAGGGACCCGCTCTGGAGGCCTCAGGAAAGGCCAGTCCCCATGCGAGTTCCTCGGGGTCCTCTCGGGATTCCTCTCCCGTCGATGCCGGGGCCTAAGACCTTGTGTGGAGTAGGGGCCGGAACCTGAGGATTCCTCTCCAGTGCTGACATGGATCTTGGGGTACTTCTGGAGTCTCCCCAGGGGAGTCAGTCCTCGTCTCGAATGCGGGCATGCACTTGCGCTTTCCTCCAGAGCGGTAGCAGCCGTGTCACGCACTCCGCCACGTGGATCAAAGGATCTATGGTTTTCCCTCTAGTCTTTCCCACGAGGCTTTCCCACGAAGCTTTCCCACAGGTCTGTCCCAAGTGCACACGTGGTGCGAGTCGATCCACTGCTTGAACGTCAAGGCAGTGCAGGGAAAACAGGTTCCTCTGGAATGGACTGACACATCTGGGGGACTCTTGGAATGGTGGCACGACCCTGGAGTTCCTCTCGCCTTTCCTGTGGAGAGCGCCTCCTCTTGAGATGCGACGGGAACGCCGGGAATTCTTTCCCTACGAAACAGGGAAAGGATCCCTCATCTCGAGCTAGGAGGCGGAAACGGGGCTCCCCTGGATGTGTGCGGGACCCCAAGTGCTTGCTCTCGAGTGGAGACGGGTATGTCGCGGAACTGCTTGAGTTGCAGCAAGGGTGTAAAGGACCCTTTGGAAGTTCCAGTGGTTAGATGTGATTAGCCTCGAGAAGCCTCAGGGGAAATGGGCCGCATTTCGCCTGGAGGGCAAAATCTCCTGGATTTTCTCGAGTTGCCCCAGGTGCTCTCGACTTACGACTGGGACCTCAGGGACCCGCTCTGGTGGCCTCAGGAAAGGCCAGTCCCCATGCGAGTTCCTCGGGGGCCTCTCGGGATTCCTTTCCCGTGGATGCCGGCGCCTAAGACCTTGTGTGGAGTCGGGGCCGGAACCTGAGGATTCCTCTCCAGTGCTGACATGGATCTTGGTGTACTTCTGGAGTCTCCCCAGGGGAGTCAGTCCCCGTCTCGAATGCGGGCATGCACTTGCGCTTTCCTCCAGAGCGGTAGCAGCAGTGTCACGCAGTCCGCCGCCTGGATCAAAGGATCTATGATTTTCCCTCGAGTCTTTCCCACGAGGCTTTCCCACGAGGCTTTCCCACAGGGCTGTCCCACGTGCACACGTGGTGGGAGTCGATCCTCGGCTTGAACGTCAAGGCAGTGCAGGGAAAACAGGTTCCTCTGGAATGGACTGACACATCTGGGGGTCTCTTGGAATGGTGCCACGACCCTGGAGTTCCTCTCGCCTTTCCTGTGGAGAGCGCCTCCTCTTGAGATGCGACGGGAACGCCGGGAATTCTTTCCCTACGAAACAGGGAAACGATCCCTCATCTCGAGCTAGGAGGCGGAAACGGTGCTCCCCTGTATGTGTGCGGGACCCCACGTGCTTCCTCTCGAGTGGAGACGGGTATGTCGAGGAACTTCTTGAGTTGCAGCAAGGGTGAGAAGGACCCTTAGGAAGTTCCAGTGGTTAGACGTGATTAGCCTCGAGAAGCCTCAGCGGAAATGGGCCTCATCTCGCCTGAAGGGCAAAACCTCGTGGATTTACTCGAGTTGCGGCAGGTGCTCTCGACTTACGACGGGGACCTCAGGGACCCGCTCTGGTGGCCTCAGGAAAGGCTAGACCCCATGCGAGTTCCTCGGGGACCTCTCGGGATTCCTCTCCCTTCGATGCCGGGGACTAAGACCTTGTGTGGAGTCGGGGCCGGAACCTGAGGATTCCTCTCCAGTGCTGACATGGATCTTGGGGTACTTCTGGAGTCTCCCCAGGGGAGTCAGTCCTCGTCTCGAATGCGGTCATGCGCTTGCGCTTTCCTCCAGAGCGGTAGCAGGAGTGTCACGCAGTCCGCCGCGTGGATCAAAGGATCTATGGTTTTCCCTCGAGTCTTTCCCACGAGGCTTTCCCACGAGGCTTTCCCACAGGGCTGTCCCACGTGCACACGTGGTGGGAGTCGATCCTCGGCTTGAACGTCAAGGCAGTGCAGGGAAAACAGGTTCCTCTGGAATGGACTGACACATCTGGGGGACTCTTGGAATGGTGGCACGACCCTGGAGTTCCTCTCGCCTTTCCTGTGGAGAGCGTCTCCTCTTGAGATGCGACGGGAACGCCGGGAATTCTTTCCCTACGAAACAGGGAAAGGATCCCTCATTTCGAGCTAGGAGTCGGAAACGTGGCTCCTCTGGATGTGTGCGGGACTCTCGTGCTTACTCTCGAGTGGAGACGGGTATGTCGGGGAACTTCTTGAGTTGCAGCAAGGGTGTGAAGGACCCTTTGGAAGTTCCAGTGGTTAGATGTGATTAGCCTTGAGAAGCCTCAGCGGAAATGGGCCTCATATCGCCTGGAGGGCAACACCTCGTGGATTTTCTCGAGTTGCGGCAGGTGCTCTCGACTTACGACGGGGACCTCAGGGACCCGCTCTGGAGGCCTCAGGAAAGGCCAGTCCCCATGCGAGTTCCTCGGGGGCCTCTCGGGATTCCTCTCCCGTCGATGCCGGGGACTAAGACCTTGTGTGGAGTCGGGGCCGGAACCTGTGGATTCCTCTCCAGTGCTGACATGGATCTTGGGGTATTTCTGGAGTCTCCCCAGGGGAGTCAGTCCTCGTCTCGAATGCGGGCATGCACTTGCGCTTTCCTCCAGAGCAGTAGCAGGAGTGTTACGCAGTCGGCCGCGTGGATCAAAGGATCTATGGTTTTCCCTCGAGTCTTTCCCACGAGGCTTTCCCACGAGGCTTTCCCACAGGGCTGTCCCACGTGCACACGTGGTGGGAGTCGATCCTCGGCTTGAACGTCAAGACAGTGCAGGGAAAACAGGTTCCTCTGGAATGGACTGACATATCTGCGGGCCTCTTGGAATGGTGCCACGACCCTGGAGTTCCTCTCGCCTTACCTGTGGAGAGCGACTCCTCTTGAGATGCGACGGGAACGCCGTGAATTCTTTCCCTACGAAACAGGGAAAGGATCCCTCATCTCGAGCTAGGAGGCGGAAACGGGGCTCCCCTGGATGTGTGCGGGACCCCACGTGCTTCTTCTCGAGTGGAGACGGGAATGTCGCGGAACTGCTTGAGTTGCAGCAAGGGTGTGAAGGACCCTTTGGAAGTTCCAGTGGTTAGATGTGATTAGCCTCTAGAAGCCTCAGCGGAAATGGGCCTCATCTCGCCTGGAGGGCAACACCTCGTGGATTTTCTCGAGTTGCGGCAGGTGCTCTCGACTTACGACGGGGACCTCAGGGACCCGCTCTGGTGGCCTCAGGAAAGGCCAGTCCCCATGCGAGTTCCTCGGGGGCCTCTCGGGATTCCTCTCCCGTCGATGCCGGGGCCTAAGACCTTGTGTGGAGTCGGGGACGGAACCTGAGGATTCCTCTCCAGTGCTGACATGGATCTTGGGGTACTTCTGGAGTCTCCCCAGGGGAGTCAGTCCTCGTCTCGAATGCGGGCATGCACTTGCGCTTTCCTCCAGAGCAGTAGCAGCAGTGTCACGCAGTCCGCCGCCTGGATCAAAGGATCTATGATTTTCCCTCGAGTCTTTCCCACGAGGCTTTCCCACGAGGCTTTCCCACAGGGCTGTCCCACGTGCACACGTGGTGGGAGTCGATCCTCGGCTTGAACGTCAAGGCAGTGCAGGGAAAACAGGTTCCTCTGGAATGGACTGACACATCTGGGGGTCTCTTGGAATGGTGCCACGACCCTGGAGTTCCTCTCGCCTTTCCTGTGGAGAGCGCCTCCTCTTGAGATGCGACGGGAACGCCGGGAATTCTTTCCCTACGAAACAGGGAAACGATCCCTCATCTCGAGCTAGGAGGCGGAAACGGTGCTCCCCTGTATGTGTGCGGGACCCCACGTGCTTCCTCTCGAGTGGAGACGGGTATGTCGCGGAACATCTTGAGTTGCAGCAAGGGTGTGAAGGACCCTTTGGAAGACCCAGTGGTTAGATGTGATTAGCCTTGAGAAGCCTCAGCGGAAATGGGCCTCATATCGCCTGGAGGGCAAAACCTCCTGGATTTTCTCGAGTTGCGGCAGGTGCTCTCGACTTACGACGGGGACCTCAGGGACCCGCTCTGGTGGCCTCAGGAAAGGCCAGTCCCCATGCGAGTTCCTCGGGGGCCTCTCGGGATTCCTCTCCCGTCGATGCCAGGGCCTAAGACCTTGTGTGGAGTCGGGGCCGGAACCTGAGGATTCCTCTCCAGTGCTGACATGGATCTTGGGGTACTTCTCGAGTCTCCCCATGGGAGTCAGTCCTCGTCTCGAATGCGGGCATGCTCTTACGCTTTCCTCCAGAGCGGTATCAGCAGTGTCACGCATTCCGCCCCGTGGATCAAAGGATCTATGGTTTTCCCTCAAGTCTTTCCCACGAGGCTTTCCCACGAGGCTTTCCCACAGGGCTGTCCCACGTGCACACGTGGTGGGAGTCGATCCTCGGCTTGAACGTCAAGGCAGTGCAGGGAAAACAGGTTCCTCTGGAATGGACTGACACATCTGGTGGACTCTTGGAATGGTGGCACGACCCTGGAGTTCCTCTCGCCTTTCCTGTGGAGAGCGCCTCCTCTTGAGATGCGACGGGAACGCCGGGAATTCTTTCCCTACGAAACAGGGAAAGGATCCCTCATCTCGAGCTAGGAGGCGGAAACGGGGCTCCCCTGAATGTGTGCTGGACCCCACGTGCTTCCTCTCGAGTGGAGACGGGTATGTCCCGGAACTGCTTCAGTTGCAGCAAGGGTGTGAAGGACCCGTTGGAAGTTCCAGTGGTTAGATGTGATTAGCCTCAAGAAGCCTCAGCGGAAATGGGCCTCATCTCGCCTGGAGAGCAAAACCTCCTGGATTTTCTCGAGTTGCGGCAGGTGCTCTCGACTTACGACGGGAACCTCAGGGACCCGCTCTGGAGGCCTCAGGAAAGGCCAGTCTCCATGCGAGTTCCTCGGGGGCCTCTCGGGATTCCTCTCCCGTCGATGCCGGGGCCTAAGACCTTGTGTGGAGTCGGGGCCGGAACCTGAGGATTCCTCTCCAGTGCTGACATGGATCTTGGGGTACTTCTGGAGTCTCCCCAGGGGAGTCAGTCCTCGTCTCGAATGCGGGCATGCACTTACGCTTTCCTCCAGTGCGGTAGCAGCAGTGTCACGCAGTCCGCCGCGTGGATCAAAGGATCTTTGGTTTTCCCTCGAGTCTTTCCCACGAGGCTTTCCCACGAGGCTTTCCCACAGGGCTGTCCCACATGCACACGTGGTGGGAGTAGATCCTCGGCTTGAACGTCAAGGCAGCGCGGGGAAAACAGGTTCCTCTGGAATGGACTGACACATCTGGGGGACTCTTGGAATGGTGGCACGACCCTGGAGTTCCTCTCGCCTTTCCTGTGGAGAGCGCCTCCTCTTGAGATGCGACGGGAACGCCGGGAATTCTTTCCCTACGAAACAGGGAAAGGATCCCTCATTTCGAGCAAGGAGGCGGAAACGGGGCTCCCCTGGATGTGTGCGGGACCCCACGTGCTTCCTCTCGAGTGGAGACGGGTATGTCGCGGAACTGCTTGAGTTGCAGCAAGGGTGTGAAGGACCCTTTGGAAGTTCCAGTGGTTAGATGTGATTAGCCTCGAGAAGCCTCAGCGGAAATGGGCCTCATCTCGCCTGGAGGGCCAAACCTCCTGGATTTTCTCGAGTTGCGGCAGGTGCTCTCGACTTACGACGGGGACCTCAGAGACCCGCTCTGGAGGCCTCAGGAAAGGCCAGTCCCCATGCGAGTTCCTCGGGGGCCTCTCGGGATTCCTCTCCCGTCGATGCCGGGGCCTAAGACCTTGTGTGGAGTCGGGGCCGGAACCTGAGGATTCCTCTCCAGTGCTGACATGGATCTTGGGTTACTTCTGGAGTCTCCCCAGGGGAGTCAGTCCTCGTCTCGAATGCGGGCATGCACTTGCGCTTTCCTCCAGAGCAGTAGCAGCAGTGTCACGCAGTCCGCCACGTGGATCAAAGGATCTATGGTTTTCCCTCGAGTCTTTCCCACGAGGCTTTCCCACGAGGCTTTCTCACAGGGCTGTCCCACGTGCACACGTGGTGGGAGTCGATCCCCTGCTTGAACGTCAAGGCAGTGCAGGGAAAACAGGTTCCTCTGGTATGGACTGACACATCTGGGGGACTCTTGGAATGGTGCCACGACCCTGGAGTTCCTCTCGCCTTACCTGTGGAGAGCGCCTCCTCTTGAGATGCGACGTGAACGCCGGGAATTCTTTCCCTACGAAACAGGGAAAGGATCCCTCATCTCGAGCTAGGAGGCGGAAACGGGGCTCCCCTGGATGTGTGGGGGACCCCACGTGCTTCCTCTCGAGTGGAGACGGGTATGTCGCGGAACTGCTTGAGTTGCAGCAAGGGTGTGAAGGACCCTTTGGAAGTTCCAGTGGTTAGATGTGATTAGCCTCGAGAAGCCTCAGCGGAAATGGGCCTCACCTCGCCTGGAGGGCAAAACCTCCTGGATTTTCTCGAGTTGCGGCAGGTGCTCTCGACTTACGACTGGGACCTCAGGGACCCGCTCTGGTGGCCTCAGGAAAGGCCAGTCCCCATGCGAGTTCCTCGGGGGCCTCTCGGGATTCCTCTCCCGTCGATGCCGGGGCCTAAGACCTTGTGTGGAGTCGGGGCCGGAACCTGAGGATTCCTCTCCAGTGCTGACATGGATCTTGGGGTACTTCTGGAGTCTCCCCAGGGGAGTCAGTCCCCGTCTCGAATGCGGGCATGCACTTGCGCTTTCCTCCAGAGTGGTAGCAGCAGTGTCACGCAGTCCGCCGCGTGGATCAAAGGATCTATGGTTTTCCCTCGAGTCTTTCCCACGAGGCTTTCCCACGAGGCTTTCCCACAGGGCTGTCCCACGTGCACACGTGGTGGGAGTCGATCCTCGGCTTGAACGTCAAGGCAGTGCAGGGAAAACAGGTTCCTCTGGAATGGACTGACACATCTGGGGGTCTCTTGGAATGGTGCCACGACCCTGGAGTTCCTCTCGCCTTTCCTGTGGAGAGCGCCTCCTCTTGAGATGCGACGGAACGCCGGGAATTCTATCCCTACGAAACAGGGAAAGGATCCCTCATCTCGAGCTAGGAGGCGGAAACGGGGCTCCCCTGTATGTGTGCGGGACCCCACGTGCTTCCTCTCGAGTGGAGACGGGTATGTCGCGGAAATGCTTGAGTTGCAGCAAGGGTGTGAAGGACCCTTTGGAAGTTGCAGTGGTTAGATGTGATTAGCCTCGAGAAGCCTCAGCGGAAATGGGCCTCATCTCGCCTGGAGGGCAAAACCTCCTGGATTTTCTCGAGTTGCGGCAGGTGCTCTCGACTTACGACGGGGACCTCAGGGACCCGCTCTGGAGGCCTCAGGAAAGGCCAGTCCCCATGCGAGTTCCTCGGGGTCCTCTCGGGATTCCTCTCCCGTCGATGCCGGGGCCTAAGACCTTGTGTGGAGTAGGGGCCGGAACTAGAGGATTCCTCTCCAGTGCTGACATGGATCTTGGGGTACTTCTGGAGTCTCCCCAGGGGAGTCAGTCCTCGTCTCGAATGCGGGCATGCACTTGCGCTTTCCTCCAGAGCGGTAGCAGCCGTGTCACGCAGTCCGCCGCGTGGATCAAAGGATCTATGGTTTTCCCTCTAGTCTTTCCCACGAGGCTTTCCCACGAGGCTTTCCCACAGGTCTGTCCCAAGTGCACACGTTGTGCGAGTCGATCCACTGCTTGAACGTCAAGGCAGTGCAGGGAAAACAGGTTCCTCTGGAATGGACTGACACATCTGGGGGACTCTTGGAATGGTGGCACGACCCTGGAGTTCCTCTCACCTTTCCTGTGGAGAGCGCCTCCTCTTGAGATGCGACGGGAACGCCGGGAATTCTTTCCCTACGAAACAGGGAAAGGATCCCTCATCTCGAGCTAGGAGGCGGAAACGGGGCTCCCCTGGATGTGTGCGGGACCCCAAGTGCTTGCTCTCGAGTGGAGACGGGTATGTCGCGGAACTGCTTGAGTTGCAGCAAGGGTGTAAAGGACCCTTTGGAAGTTCCAGTGGTTAGATGTGATTAGCCTCGAGAAGCCTCAGGGGAAATGGGCCTCATTTCGCCTGGAGGGCAAAATCTCCTGGATTTTCTCGAGTTGCCGCAGGTGCTCTCGACTTACGACTGGGACCTCAGGGACCCGCTCTGGTGGCCTCAGGAAAGGCCAGTCCCCATGCGAGTTCCTCGGGGGCCTCTCGGGATTCCTTTCCCGTGGATGCCGGCGCCTAAAACCTTGTGTGGAGTCGGGGCCGGAACCTGAGGATTCCTCTCCAGTGCTGACATGGATCTTGGGGTACTTCTGGAGTCTCCCCAGGGGAGTCAGTCCCCGTCTCGAATGCGGGCATGCACTTGCGCTTTCCTCCAGAGCGGTAGCAGCAGTGTCACGCAGTCCGCCGCCTGGATCAAAGGATCTATGATTTTCCCTCGAGTCTTTCCCACGAGGCTTTCCCACGAGGCTTTCCCACAGGGCTGTCCCACGTGCACACGTGGTGGGAGTCGATCCTCGGCTTGAACGTCAAGGCAGTGCAGGGAAAACAGGTTCCTCTGGAATGGACTGACACATCTGGGGGTCTCTTGGAATGGTGCCACGACCCTGGAGTTCCTCTCGCCTTTCCTGTGGAGAGCGCCTCCTCTTGAGATGCGACGGGAACGCCGGGAATTCTTTCCCTACGAAACAGGGAAACGATCCCTCATCTCGAGCTAGGAGGCGGAAACGGTGCTCCCCTGTATGTGTGCGGGACCCCACGTGCTTCCTCTCGAGTGGAGACGGGTATGTCGAGGAACTTCTTGAGTTGCAGCAAGGGTGAGAAGGACCCTTAGGAAGTTCCAGTGGTTAGACGTGATTAGCCTCGAGAAGCCTCAGCGGAAATGGGCCTCATCTCGCCTGAAGGGCAAAACCTCGTGGATTTTCTCGAGTTGCGGCAGGTGCTCTCGACTTACGACGGGGACCTCAGGGACCCGCTCTGGTGGCCTCAGGAAAGGCTAGACCCCATGCGAGTTCCTCGGGGGCCTCTCGGGATTCCTCTCCCTTCGATGCCGGGGACTAAGACCTTGTGTGGAGTCGGGGCCGGAACCTGAGGATTCCTCTCCAGTGCTGACATGGATCTTGGGGTACTTCTGGAGTCTCCCCAGGGGAGTCAGTCCTCGTCTCGAATGCGGTAATGCGCTTGCGCTTTCCTCCAGAGCGGTAGCAGCAGTGTCACGCAGTCCGCCGCGTGGATCAAAGGATCTATGGTTTTCCCTCGAGTCTTTCCCACGAGGCTTTCCCACGAGGCTTTCCCACAGGGCTGTCCCACGTGCACACGTGGTGGGAGTCGATCCTCGGCTTGAACGTCAAGGCAGTGCAGGGAAAACAGGTTCCTCTGGAATGGACTGACACATCTGGGGGACTCTTGGAATGGTGGCACGACCCTGGAGTTCCTCTCGCCTTTCCTGTGGAGAGCGTCTCCTCTTGAGATGCGACGGGAACGCCGGGAATTCTTTCCCTACGAAACAGGGAAAGGATCCCTCATCTCGAGCTAGGACGCGGAAACGGTGCTCCCCTGGATGTGTGCGGGACCCCACGTGCTTCCTCTCGAGTGGAGACGGGTATGTCGCGGAACTTCTTGAGTTGCCGCAAGGGTGTGAAGGACCCTTTGGAAGTTCCAGTGGTTAGATGTGATTAGCCTCGAGAAGCCTCAGCGGAAATGGGCCTCATCTCGCCTGGAGGGCAAAACCTCCTGGATTTTCTCGAGTTGCGGCAGGTGCTCTCGACTTACGACGGGGACCTCAGGGACCCGCTCTGGTGGCCTCAGGAAAGGCCAGTCCCCATGCGAGTTCCTCGGGGGCCTCTCGGGATTCCTCTCCGGTCGATGCCGGGGCCTAGGACCTAGTGTGGAGTCGGGGCCGGAACCTGAGGATTCCTCTCCAGTGCTGACATGGATCTTGGGGTACTTCTGGAGTCTCCCCAGGGGAGTCAGTCCTCGTCTCGAATGCGGGCATGCACTTGTGCTTTCCTTCAGAGCGGTAGCAGCAGTGTCACGCAGTCCGCCGCGTGGATCAAAGGATCTATGGTTTTCCCTCGAGTCTTTCCCACGAGGCTTTCCCACGAGGCTTTCCCACAGGGTTGTCCCACGTGCACACGTGGTGGGAGTCGATCGTCGGCTTGAACGTCAAGGCAGTGCAGGGAAAACAGGTTCCTCTGGAATGGACTGACACATCTGGGGGACTCTTGGAATGGTGGCACGACCCTGGAGTTCCTCTCGCCTTTCCTGAAGAGAGCGCCTCCTCTTGAGATGCGACGGGAACGCCGGGAATTCTTTCCCTACGAAACAGGGAAAGGATCCCTCATCTCGAGCTAGGAGGCGGAAACGGGGCTCCCCTGGATGTGTGCGGGAACCCACGTGCTTCCTCTCGAGTGGAGACGGGTATGTCGGGGAACTTCTTAAGTTGCAGCAAGGGTGTGAAGGACCCTTTGGAAGTTCCAGTGGTTAGATGTGATTGGCCTCGAGAAGCCTCAGCGGAAATGGGCCTCATCTCGCCTGGAGGGCAAAACCTCCTGGATTTTCTCGAGTTGCGGCAGGTGCTCTCGACTTACGACGGGGACCTCAGGGACCCGCTCTGGTGGCCTCAGGAAAGGCCAGTCCCCATGCGAGTTCCTCGGGGGCCTCTCGGGATTCCTCTCCCGTCGATGCCGGGGCCTAAGACCTTGTGTGGAGTCGGGGCCGGAACCTGAGGATTCCTCTCCAGTGCTGACATGGATCTTGGGGTACTTCTGGAGTCTCCCCAGGGGAGTCAGTCCTCGTCTCGAATGCGGGCATGCATTGCGCTTTCCTCCAGAGCGGTAGCAGCAGTGTCACGCAGTCGGCCGCGTGGATCAAAGGAACTATGGTTTTCCCTCGAGTCTTTCCCACGAGGCTTTCCCACGAGGCTTTCCCACAGGGCTGTCCCACGTGCACACGTGGTGGGAGTCGATCCTCGGCTTGAACGTAAAGGCAGTGCAGGGAAAACAGGTTCCTCTGGAATGGACTGACACATCTGGGGGACTCTTGGAATGGTGGCACGACCCTGGAGTTCCTCTCGCCTTTCCTGAAGAGAGCGCCTCCTCTTGAGATGCGACGGGAACGCCGGGAATTCTTTCCCTACGAAACAGGGAAAGGATCCCTCATTTCGAGCTAGGAGTCGGAAACGTGGATCCTCAGGATGTGTGCTGGACCCTCGTGCTTCCTCTCGAGTGGAGACGGGTATGTCGGGGAACTTCTTGAGTTGCAGCAAGGGTGTGAAGGACCCTTTGGAAGTTCCAGTGGTTAGATGTGATTAGCCTCGAGAAGCCTCAGCGGAAATGGGCCTCATCTCGCCTGGAGGGCAAAACCTCCTGGATTTTCTCGAGTTGCGGCAGGTGCTCTCGACTTACGACGGGGACCTCAGGGACCCGCTCTGGAGGCCTCAGGAAAGGCCAGTCCCCATGCGAGTTCCTCGGGGGCCTCTCGGGATTCCTCTCCCGTCGATGCCGGGGCCTAAGACCTTGTGTTTAGTCGGGGCCGGAACCTGAGGCTTCCTCTCCAGTGCTGACATGGATCTTGGGGTACTTCTGGAGTCTCCCAGGGGAGTCAGTCCTCGTCTCGAATGCGGGCATGCACTTGCACTTTCCTCCAGAGCGGTAGCAGCAGTGTCACGCAGTCCGCCGCGTGGATCAAAGGATCTATGGTTTTCCCTCGAGTCTTTCCCACGAGGCTTTCCCACGAGGCTTTCCCACAGGGCTGTCCCACGTGCACACGTGGTGGGAGTCGATCCTCGGCTTGAACGTCAAGGCAGTGCAGGGAAAACAGGTTCCTCTGGAATGGACTGACACATCTGGGGGACTCTTGGAATGGTGGCACGACCCTGGAGTTCCTCTCGCCTTTCCTGTGGAGAGCGCCTCCTCTTGAGATGCGACGGGAACGCCGGGAATTCTTTCCCTACGAAACAGGGAAAGGATCCCTCATCTCGAGCTAGGAGGCGGAAACGGGGCTCCCCTGGATGTGTGCGGGACCCCACGTGCTTCCTCACGAGTGCAGACGGGTTTGTCGGGGAACTTCTTGAGTTGCAGCAATGGTGTGAAGGACCCTTTGGAAGTTCCAGTGGTTTGATGTGATTGGCCTCGATAAGCCTCAGCGGAAATGGGCCTCATCTCGCCTGGAGGGCAAAACCTCCTGGATTTTCTCGAGTTGCGGCAGGTGCTCTCGACTTACGACGGGGACCTCAGGGACCCGCTCTGGTGGCCTCAGGAAAGGCCAGTCCCCATGCGAGTTCCTCGGGGGCCTCTCGGGATTCCTTTCCCTTCGATGCCGGGGCCTAAGACCTTGTGTGGAGTCGGGGCCGGAACCTGAGGATTCCTCTCCAGTGCTGACATGGATCTTGGGGTACTTCTGGAGTCTCCCCAGGGGAGTCAGTCCTCGTCTCGAATGCGGGCATGCACTTGCGCTTTCCTCCAGAGCGGTAGCAGCAGTGTCACGCAGTCCGCCCAATGGATCAAAGGATCTATGGTTTTCCCTCGAGTCTTTTCCACGAGGCTTTCCCACGAGGCTTTCCCACAGGGCTGTCCCACGTGCACACGTGGTGGGAGTCGATCCTCGGCTTGAACGTCAAGGCAGTACAGGGAAAACAGGTTCCTCTGGAATGGACTGACACATCTGGGGGACTCTTGGAATGGTGGCCCGACCCTGGAGTTCCTCTCGCCTTTCCTGTGGAGAGCGCCTCCTCTTGAGATGCGACGGGAACGCCGGGAATTCTTTCCCTACGAAACAGGGAAAGGATCCCTCATCTCGAGCTAGGAGGCGGAAACGGGGCTCCCCTGGATGTGTGCGGGACACCACGTGCTTCCTCTCGAGTGCAAACGGGTATGTCGGGGAAGTTCTTAAGTTGCAGCAAGGGTGTGAAGGACCCTTTGGAAGTTCCAGTGGTTAGATGTGATTGGCCTCTAGAAGCCTCAGCGGAAATGGGCCTCATCTCGCCTGGAGGGCAAAACCTCCTGGATTTTCTCGAGTTGCGGCAGGTGCTCTCGACTTACGACGAGGACCTCAGGGACCCGCTCTGGTGGCCTCAGGAAAGGCCAGTCCCCATGCGAGTTCCTCGGGGGCCTCTCGGGATTCCTCTCCCGTCGATGCCGGGGCCTAAGACCTTGTGTGGAGTCGGGGCCGGAACCTGAGGATTCCTCTCCAGTGCTGACATGGATCTTGGGGTACTTCTGGAGTCTCCCCAGGGGAGTCAGTCCTCGTCTCGAATGCGGGCATGCACTTGCGCTTTCCTCCAGAGCGGTAGCAGCATTGTCACGCAGTCCGCCGCGTGGATCAAAGGATCTATGGTTTTCTCTCGAGTCTTTCCCACGAGGCTTTCCCACAGGGCTGTCCCACGTGCACACGTGGTGGGAGTCGATCCTCGGCTTGAACGTCAAGGCAGTTCAGGGAAAACAGGTTCCTCTGGAATGGACTGACACATCTGGGGGACTCTTGGAATGGTGTCACGACCCTGGAGTTCCTCTCGCCTTTCCTGTGGAGAGCGCCTCCTCTTGAGATGCGACTGGAACTCCGGGAATTCTTTCCCTACGAAAAAGTGAAGGATCCCTCATCTCGAGCTTGGAGGCGGAAACGGGGCTCCCCTGGATGTGTGAGGGACCCCACGTGCTTGCTCTCGAGTGGAGACGGGTATGTCGGGGAACTTCTTGAGTTGCAGCAAGGGTGTGAAGGACCCTTTGGAAGTTCCAGTGGTTAGATGTGATTGGCCTCGAGAAGCCTCAGCAGAAATGGGCCTCATCTCGCCTGGAGGGCAAAACCTCCTGGATTTTCTCGAGTTGCGGCAGGTGCTCTCGACTTACGACGGGGACCTCAGGGACCCGCTCTGGTGGCCTCAGGAAAGGCCAGTCCCCATGCGAGTTCCTCGGGGGCGTCTCGGGATTCCTCTCCCGTCGATGCCGGGGCCTAAGACCTTGTGTGGAGTCGGGGCCGGAACCTGAGGATTCCTCTCCAGTGCTGACATGGATCTTGGGGTACTTCTGGAGTCTCCCCAGGGGAGTCAGTCCTTGTCTTGAATGCGGGCATGCACTTGCGCTTTCCTCCAGAGTGGTAGCAGCAGTGTCACGCAGTCCACCGCGTGGATCAAAGGATCTATGGTTTTCCCTCGAGTCTTTCCCACGAGGCTTTCCCACGAGGCTTTCCCACAGGGCTGTCCCACGTGCACACGTGGTGGGAGTCGATCCTCGGCTTGAACATCAAGGCAGTGCAGGGAAAACAGGTTCCTCTGGAATGGACTGACACATCTGGGGGACTCTTGGAATGGTGGCACGACCCGTCAGTTCCTCTCGCCTTTCCTGTGGAGAGCACCTCCTCTTGAGATGCGACTGGAACGCCGGGAATTCTTTCCCTACGAAACAGGGAAAGGATCCCTCATCTCGAGCTAGGAGGCGGAAACGGGGCTCCCCTGGATGTGTGCGGGACCCACGTGCTTCCTCTCGAGTGGAGACGGGTATGTCGGGGAACTTCTTGAGTTGCAGCAAGGGTGGGAAGGACCCTTTGGAAGTTCCAGTGGTTAGACGTGATTGGCCTCGAGAAGCCTCAGCGGAAATGGGCCTCATCTCGCCTGGAGGGCAAAACCTCCTGGATTTTCTCGAGTTGCGGCAGGTGCTCTCGACTTACGACGGGGACCTCAGGGACCCGCTCTGGTGGCCTCAGGAAAGGCCAGTCCCCATGCGAGTTCCTCGGGGGCGTCTCGGGATTCCTCTCCCGTCGATGCCGGGGCCTAAGACCTTGTGTGGAGTCGGGGCCGGAACCTGAGGATTCCTCTCCAGTGCTGACATGGATCTTGGGGTACTTCTGGAGTCTCCCCAGGGGAGTCAGTCCTCGTTTCGAATGCGGGCATGCACTTGCGCTTTCCTCCACAGCGGTAGCAGCAGTGTCACGCAGTCCGCCGCGTGGATCAAAGGATCTATGGTTTTCCCTCGAGTCTTTCCCACGAGGCTTTCCCACGAGGCTTTCCCACAGGGCTGTCCCACGTGCACACGTGGTGGGAGTCGATCCTCGGCTTGAACGTCAAGGCAGTGCAGGGAAAACAGGTTCCTCTGGAATGGACTGACACATCTGGGGGACTCTTGGAATGGTGGCACGACCCTGGAGTTCCTCTCGCCTTTCCTGTGGAGAGCGCCTCCTCTTGAGATGCGACGGGAACGCCGGGAATTCTTTCCCTACGAAACAGGGAAAGGATCCCTCATCTCGAGCTAGGAGGCGGAAACGGGGCTCCCCTGGATGTGTGCGGGACCCCACGTGCTTCCTCTCGAGTGGAGACGGGTATGTCGGGGAACTTCTTGAGTTGCAGCAATGGTGTGAAGGACCCTTTGGAAGTTCCAGTGGTTAGATGTGATTGGCCTCGAGAAGCCTCAGCGGAAATGGGCCTCATCTCGCCTGGAGGGCAAAACCTCCTGGATTTTCTCGAGTTGTGGCAGGTGCTCTCGACTTACGACGGGGACCTCAGGGACCCGCTCTGGTGGCCTCAGGAAAGGCCAGTCCCCATGCGAGTTCCTCGGGGGCGTCTCGGGATTCCTCTCCCGTCGATGCCGGGGCCTAAGTCCTTGTGTGGAGTCGCGGCCCGAACCTGAGGATTCCCCTCCAGTGCTGACATGGATCTTGGGGTACTTCTGGAGTCTCCCCAGGGGAGTCAGTCCTCGTCTCGAATGCGGGCATGCACTTGCGCTTTCCTCCAGAGCGGTAGCAGCAGTGTCAGTCCGCCGCGTGGATCAAAGGATCTATGGTTTTCCCTCGAGTCTTTCCCACGAGGCTTTCCCACGAGGCTTTCCCACAGGGCTGTCCCACGTGCACACGTGGTGGGAGTCGATCCTCGGCTTGAACGTCAAGGCAGTGCAGGGAAAACAGGTTCCTCTGGAATGGACTGACACATCTGGGGGACTCTTGGAATGGTGGCACGACCCTGGAGTTCCTCTCGCCTTTCCTGTGGAGAGCGCCTCCTCTTGAGATGCGACGGGAACGCCGGGAATTCTTTCCCTACGAAACAGAGAAAGGATCCCTCATCTCGAGCTAGGAGGCGGAAACGGGGCTCCCCTGGATGTGTGCGGGACCCCACGTGCTTCCTCTCGAGTGGAGACGGGTATGTCGGGGAACTTCTTGAGTTGCAGCAATGGTGTGAAGGACCCTTTGGAAGTTCCAGTGGTTAGATATGATTGGCCTCGAGAAGGCTCAGCGGAAATGGGCCTCATCTCGCCTGGAGGGCAAAACCTCCTGGATTTTCTCGAGTTGCGGCAGGTGCTCTCGACTTACGACGGGGACCTCAGGGACCCGCTCTGGTGGCCTCAGGAAAGGCCAGTCCCCATGCGAGTTCCTCGGGGGCCTCTCGGGATTCCTCTCCCGTCGATGCCGGGGCCTAAGACCTTGTGTGGAGACGGGGCCGGAACCTGAGGATTCCTCTCCAGTGCTGACATGGATCTTGGGGTACTTCTGGAGTCTCCCCAGGGGAGTCAGTCCTCGTGTCGAATGCGGGCATGCACTAGCGCTTTCCTCCAGAGCGGTAGCAGCAGTGTCACGCAGTCCGCCGCGTGGATCAAAGGATCTATGGTTTTCCCTCGAGTCTTTCCCACGAGGCTTTCCCACGAGGCTTTCCCACAGGGCTGTCCCACGTGAACACGTGGTGGGAGTCGATCCTAGGCTTGAACGTCAAGGCAGTGCAGGGAAAACAGGTTCCTCTGGAATGGACTGACACATCTGGGGGACTCTTGGAATGGTGGCACGACGCTGGAGTTCCTCTCGCCTTTCCTGTGGAGAGCGCCTCCTCTTGAGATGCGACGGGAACGCCGGAAATTCTTTCCATACGAAACAGGTAAAGGATCCCTCATCTCTAGCTAGGAGGCGGAAACGGGGCTCCCCTGGATGTGTGCGGGACACCACGTGCTTCCTCTCGAGTGGAGACGGGTATGTCGGGGAACTTCTTGAGTTGCAGCAAGGGTGTGAAGGACCCTTTGGAAGTTCCAGTGGTTAGATATGATTGGCCTCGAGAAGCCTCAGCGGAAATGGGCCTCATCTCGCCTGGAGGGCAAAACCTCCTGGATTTTCTCGAGTTGCGGCAGGTGCTCTCGACTTACGACGGGGACCTCAGGGACCCTCTCTGGTGGCCTCAGGAAAAACCAGTCCCCATGCGAGTTCCTCGGGGGCCTCTCGGGATTCCTCTCCCGTCGATGCCGGGGCCTAAGACCTTGTGTGGAGTCGGGGCCGGAACCTGAGGATTCCTCTCCAGTGCTGACATGGATCTTGGGGTACTTCTGGAGTCTCCCCAGGGGAGTCAGTCCTCGTCTCGAATGCGGGCATGCACTAGCGCTTTCCTCCAGAGCGGTAGCAGCAGTGTCACGCAGTCCGCCGCGTGGATCAAAGGATCTATGGTTTTCCCTCGAGTCTTTCCCACGAGGCTTTCCCACGAGGCTTTCACACAGGGCTGTCCGACGTGCACACGTGGTGGGAGTCGATCCTCGGCTTGAACGTCAAGGCAGTGCAGGGAAAACAGGTTCCTCTGGATTGGACTGACACATCTGGGGGACTCTTGGAATGGTGGCACGACCCTGGAGTTCCTCTCGCCTTTCCTGTGGAGAGCGCCTCCTCTTGAGATGCGACGGGAACGCCGGGAATTCTTTCCCTACGAAACAGGGAAAGGATCCCTCATCTCGAGCTAGGAGGCGGAAACGGGGCTCCAATGGATGTGTGCGGGACAACACGTGCTTCCTCTCGAGTGGAGACGGGTATGTCGGGGAACTTCTTGAGTTGCAGCAAGGGTGTGAAGGACCCTTTGGAAGTTCCAGTGGTTAGATGTGATTGGCCTCGAGAAGCCTCAGCGGAAATGGGCCTCATCTCGCCTGGAGGGCAAAACCTCCTGGATTTTCTCGAGTTGCGGCAGGTGCTCTCGACTTACGACGGGGACCTCAGGGAACCGCTCTGGTGGCCTCAGGAAAGGCCAGTCCCCATGCGAGTTCCTCGGGGGCCTCTCGGGATTCCTCTCCCTTCGATGCCGGGGCCTAAGACCTTGTGTGGAGTTGGGGCCGGAACCTGAGGATTCCTCTCCAGTGCTGACATGGATCTTGGGGTACTTCTGGAGTCTCCCCAGGGGAGTCAGTCCTCGTCTCGAATGCGGGCATGCACTTGCGCTTTCCTCCAGAGCGGTAGCAGCAGTGTCACGCAGTCTGCCGCGTGGATCAAAGGATCTATGGTTTTCCCGCGAGACTTTCCCACGAGGCTTTCCCACGAGGCTTTCCCACAGGGCTGTCCCACGTGCACACGTGGTGGGAGTCGATCCTCGGCTTGAACGTCAAGGCAGTGCAGGGAAAACAGGTTCCTCTGGAATGGACTGACACATCTGGGGGACTCTTGGAATGGTGGCACGACCCTGGAGTTCCTCTCGCCTTTCCTGTGGATAGCGCCTCCTCTTGAGATGCGACGGGAACGCCGGGAATTCTTTCCCTACGAAACAGGGAAAGGATCCCTCATCCCGAGCTAGGAGGCGGAAACGGGGCTCCCCTGGATGTGTGCGGGACCCACGTGCTTCCCTTCGAGTGGAGACGGGTATGTCGGGGAACTTCTTGAGTTGCCGCAAGGGTGTGAAGGACCCTTTGGAAGTTCCAGTTGTTAGCCGTGATTAGCCTCTAGAAGCCTCAGCGGAAATGGGCCTCATCTCGCCTGGAGGGCAAAACCTCCTGGATTTTCTCGAGTTGCGGCAGGTGCTCTCGACTTACGACGGGGACCTCAGGGACCCGCTCTGGTGGCCTCAGGAAAGGCCAGTCCCCATGCGAGTTCCTCGGGGCCCTCTCGGGATTCCTCTCCCGTCGATGCCGGGGCCTAAGACCTTGTGTGGAGTCGGGGCCGGAACCTGAGGATTCCTCTCCAGTGCTGACATGGATCTTGGGGTACTTGTGGAGTCTCCCCAGGGGAGTCAGTCCTCGTCTCGAATGCGGGCATGCACTTGCGCTTTCCTCCAGAGCGGTAGCAGCAGTGTCACGCAGTCCGCCGCGTGGATCAAAGGATCTATGGTTTTCCCTCGAGTCTTTCCCCCGAGGCTTTCCCACGAGGCTTTCCCACAGGGCTGTCCCACGTGCACACGTGGTGGGAGTCGATCCTCGGCTTGAACGTCAAGGCAGTGCAGGGAAAACAGGTTCCTCTGGAACGGACTGACACATCTGGGGGACTCTTGGAATGGTGGCACGACCCTGGAGTTCCTCTCGCCTTTCCTATGGAGAGCGCCTCCTCTTGAGATGCGACGGGAACGCCGGGAATTCTTTCCCTACGAAACAGGGAAAGGATCCCTCATCTCGAGCTAGGAGGCGGAAACGGGGCTCCCCTGGATGTGTGCGGGACCCACGTGCTTCCTCTCGAGTGGAGACGGGTATGTCGGGGAACTTCTTGAGTTGCAGCAAGGGTGTGAAGGTCCCTTTGGAAGTTCCAGTGGTTAGACGTGATTAGCCTCGCGAAGCCTCAGCGGAAATGGGCCTCATCTCGCCTGGAGGGCAAAACCTCCTGGATTTTCTCGAGTTGCGGCAGGTGCTCTCGACTTACGACGGGGACCTCAGGGACCCGCTCTCGTGGCCTCAGGAAAGGCCAGTCCCCATGCGAGTTCCTCGGGGGCCTCTCGGGATTCCTCTCCCGTCGATGCCGGGGCCTAAGACCTTGTGTGGAGTCGGGGCCGGAACCTGAGGATTCCGCTCCAGTGCTGACATGGATCTTGGGGTACTTCTGGAGTCTCCCCAGGGGAGTCAGTCCTCGTCTCGAATGCGGGCATGCACTTGCGCTTTCCTCCAGAGCGGTAGCAGCAGTGTCACGCAGTCCTCCGCGTGGATCAAAGGATCTATGGTTTTCCCTCGAGTCTTTCCCACGAGGCTTTCCCACGAGGCTTTCCCACAGGGCTGTCCCACGTGCACACGTGGTGGGAGTCGATCCTCGGCTTGAACGTCAAGGCAGTGCAGGGAAAACAGGTTCCTCTGGAATGGACTGACTCATCTCGGGGACTCTTGGAATGGTGTCTCGACCCTGGAGTTCCTCTCGCCTTTACTGTGGAGAGCGCCTCCTCTTGAGATGCGACGGGAACGCCGGGAATTCTTTCCCTACGAAACAGGGAAAGGATCCCTCATCTCGAGCTAGGAGGCGGAAACGGGGCTCCCCTGGATGTGTGCGGGACCCCACGTGCTTCCTCTCGAGTGCAGACAGGTATGTCGGGGAACTTCTTGAGTTGCATCAATGGTGTGAAGGACCCTTTGGAAGTTCCAGTGGTTAGATGTGATTGGCCTCGAGAAGCCTCAGCGGAAATGGGCCTCATCTGCCTGGAGGGCAAAACCTCCTGGATTTTCTCGAGTTGCGGCAGGTGCTCTCGACTTACGACGGGGACCTCAGGGACCCGCTCTGGTGGCCTCAGGAAAGGCCAGTCCCCATGCGAGTTCCTCGCGGGCCTCTCGGGATTCCTCTCCCGTCGATGCCGGGGCCTAAGACCTTGTGTGGAGTCGGGGCCGGATCCTGAGGATTCCTCTCCAGTGCTGACATGGATCTTGGGGTAATTCTGGAGTCTCCCCAGGGGAGTCAGTCCTCGTCTCGAATGCGGGCATGCACTTGCGCTTTCCTCCAGAGCGGTAGCAGCAGTGTCACGCAGTCCGCCGCGTGGATCAAAGGATCTATGGTTTTCCCTCGAGTCTTTCCCACGAGGCTTTCCCACGAGGCTTTCCCACAGGGCTGTCCCACGTGCACACGGGTGGGAGTCGATCCTTGGCTTGAACGTCAAGGCAGTGCAGGGAAAACAGGTTCCTCTGGAATGGACTGACACATCTGGTGGACTCTTGGAATGCTGTCTCGACCCTGGAGTTCCTCTCGCCTTTCCTGTGGAGAGCGCCTCCTCTTGAGATGCGACGGGAACGCTGGGAATTCTTTCCATACGAAACAGGTAAAGGATCCCTCATCTCGAGCTAGGAGGGGGAAACGGGGCTCCCCTGGATGTGTGCGGGACCGCACGTGCTTCCTCTCGAGTGGAGACGGGTATGTCGGCGAACTTCTTGAGTTGCAGCAAGGGTGTGAAGGACCCTTTGGAAGTTCCAGTGGTTAGATGTGATTGGCCTCGAGAATCCTCAGCGGAAATGGGCCTGGTCTCGCCTGGAGGGCAAAACCTCCTGGATTTTCTCGAGTTGCGGCAGGTGCTCTCGACTTACCACGGGGACCTCAGGGAACCGCTCTGGTGGCCTCAGGAAAGGCCAGTCCCCATGCGAGTTACTCGGGGGCCTCTCGGGATTCCTCTCCCGTCGATGCCGGGGCCTAAGACTTTGTGTGGAGTCGGGGCCGGAACCTGAGGATTCCTCTCCAGTGCTGACATGGATCTTGGGGTATTTCTGGAGTCTCCCCAGGGGAGTCAGTCCTCGTTTCGAATGCGGGCATGCACTAGCGCTTTCCTCCAGAGCGGTAGCAGCAGTGTCACGCAGTCCGCCGCGTTGATCAAAGGATCTATGGTTTTCCCTAGAGACTTTCCCACGAGGCTTTCCCACGAGGCTTTCCCACAGGGCTGTCCCACGTGCACACGTGGTGGGAGTCGATCCTCGGCTTGAACGTCAAGGCAGTGCAGGGAAAACAGGTTCCTCTGGAATGGACTGACACATCTGGGGGACTCTTGGAATGGTGGCACGACCCTGGAGTTCCTCTCGCCTTTCCTGTGGAGAGCGCCTCCTCTTGAGATGCGACGGGAACGCCGGGAATTCTTTCCCTACGAAACAGGGAAAGGATCCCTCATCTCGAGCTAGGAGGCGGAAACGGGGATCCCCTGGATGTGTGCGGGACCCACGTGCTTCCTCTCGAGTGGAGACGGGTATGTCGGGGAACTTCTTGAGTTGCCGCAAGGGTGTGAAGGACCCTTTGGAAGTTCCAGTGGTTAGACGTGATTAGCCTCGAGAAGCCTCAGCGGAAATGGGCCTCATCTCGCCTGGAGGGCAAAACCTCCTGGATTTTCTCGAGTTGGGGCAGGTGCTCTCGACTTACGACGGGGACCTCAGGGACCCGCTCTGGTGGCCTCAGGAAAGGCCAGTCCCCATGCGAGTTCCTCGGGGGCCTCTCGGGATTCCTCTCCCGTCGATGCCGGGGCCTAAGACCTTGTGTGGAGTCGGGGCCGGAACCTGAGGATTCCTCTCCAGTGCTGACATGGATCTTGGGGTACTTCTGGAGTCTCCCCAGGGGAGTCAGTCCTCGTCTCGAATGCGGGCATGCACTTGCGCTTTCCTCCAGAGCGGTAGCAGCAGTGTCACGCAGTCCGCCGCGTGGATCAAAGGATCTATGGTTTTCCCTCGAGTCTTTCCCCCGAGGCTTTCCCACGAGGCTTTCCCACAGGGCTGTCCCACGTGCACACGTGGTGGGAGTCGATCCTCGGCTTGAACGTCAAGGCAGTGCAGGGAAAACAGGTTCCTCTGGAACGGACTGACACATCTGGGGGACTCTTGGAATGGTGGCACGACCCTGGAGTTCCTCTCGCCTTTCCTGTGGAGAGCGCCTCCTCTTGAGATGCGACGGGAACGCCGGGAATTCTTTCCCTACGAAACAGGGAAAGGATCCCTCATCTCGAGCTAGGAGGCGGAAACGGGGCTCCCCTGGATGTGTGCGGGACACCACGTGCTTCCTCTCGAGTGCAGACGGGTATGTCGGGGAACTTCTTGAGTTGCAGCAATGGTGTGAAGGACCCTTTGGAAGTTCCAGTGGTTAGACGTGATTGGCCTCGAGAAGCCTCAGCGGAAATGGGCCTCATCTCGCCTGGAGGGCAAAACCTCCTGGATTTTCTCCAGTTGCGGCAGGTGCACTCGACTTACGACGGCGACCTCAGGGACCCGCTCTGGTGGCCTCAGGAAAGGCCAGTCCCCATGCGAGTTCCTCGGGGGCCTCTCGGGATTCCTCTCCCGTCGATGCCGGGGCCTAAGACCTTGTGTGGAGTCGTGGCCGGAACCTGAGGATTCCTCTCCAGTGCTGACATGGATCTTTGGGTACTTCTGGAGTCTCCCCAGGGGAGTCAGTCCTCGTCTCGAATGCGGGCATGCACTTGCGCTTTCCTCCAGAGCGGTAGCAGCAGTGTCACGCAGTCCGCCGCGTGGATCAAAGGATCTATGGTTTTCCCTCGAGTCTTTCCCACGAGGCTTTCCCACAGGGCTGTCCCACGTGCACACGTGGTGGGAGTCGATCCTCGGCTTGAACGTCAAGGCAGTGCAGGGAAAACAGGTTCCTCTGGAATGGACTGACACATCTGGGGGACTCTTGGAATGGTGGCACGACCCTGGAGTTCCTCTCACCTTTCCTGTGGAGAGCGCCTCCTCTTGAGATGCGACTGGAACGCCGGGAATTCTTTCCCTACGAAACAGGGAAAGGATCCCTCATCTCGAGCTAGGAGGCGGAAACGGGGCTCCCCTGGATGTGTGCGGGACCCACGTGCTTCCTCTCGAGTGGAGACGGGTATGTCGGGGAACTTCTTGAGTTGCAGAAAGGGTGTGAAGGACCCTTTGGAAGTTCCAGTGGTTAGACGTGATTAGCCTCGAGAAGCCTCAGCGGAAATGGGCCTCATCTCGCCTGGAGGGCAAAACCTCCTGGATTTTCTCGAGTTGCGGCAGGTGCTCTCGACTTACGACGGGGACCTCAGGGACCCGCTCTGGTGGCCTCAGGAAAGGCCAGTCCCCATGCGAGTTCCTCGGGGGCCTCTCGGGATTCCTCTCCCGTCGATGCCGGGGCCTAAGACCTTGTGTGGAGTCGGGGCCGGAACCTGAGGATTCCTCTCCAGTGCTGACATGGATCTTGGGGTACTTCTGGAGTCTCCCCAGGGGAGTCAGTCCTTGTCTCGAATGCGGGCATGCACTTGCGCTTTCCTCCAGCGCGGTAGCAGCAGTGTCACGCAGTCCGCCGCGTGGATCAAAGGATCTATGGGTTTCCCTCGAGTCTTTCCCACGAGGCTTTCCCACGAGGCTTTCCCACAGGGCTGTCCCACGTGCACACGTGGTGGGAGTCGATCCTCGGCTTGAACGTCAAGGCAGTGCAGGGAAAACAGGTTCCTCTGGAACGGACTGACACATCTGGGGGACTCTTGGAATGGTGGCACGACCCTGGAGTTCCTCTCGCCTTTCCTGTGGAGAGCGCCTCCTCTTGAGATGCGACGGGAACGCCGGGAATTCTTTCCCTACGAAACAGGGAAAGGATCCCTCATCTCGAGCTAGGAGGCGGAAACGGGGCTCCCCTGGATGTGTGCGGGACACCACGTGCTTCCTCTCGAGTGGAGACGGGTATGTCAGGGAACTTCTTGAGTTGCAGCAAGGGTGTGAAGGACCCTTTGGAAGTTCCAGTGGTTAGACGTGATTAGCCTCGAGAAGCCTCAGCGGAAATGGGCCTCATCTCGCCTGGAGGGCAAAACCTCCTGGATTTTCTCGAGTTGCGGCAGGTGCTCTCGACTTACGACGGGGACCTCAGGGACCCGCTCTGGTGGCCTCAGGAAAGGCCAGTCCCCATGCGAGTTCCTCGGGGGCCTCTCGGGATTCCTCTCCCGTCGATGCCTGGGCCTAAGACCTTGTGTGGAGTCGGGGCCGGAACCTGAGGATTCCTCTCCAGTGCTGACATGGATCTTGGGGTACTTCTGGAGTCTCCCCAGGGGAGTCAGTCCTCGTCTCGAATGCGGGCATGCACTTGCGCTTTCCTCCAGAGCGGTAGCAGCAGTGTCACGCAGTCCGCCGCGTGGATCAAAGGATCTATGGTTTTCCCTCGAGTCTTTCCCACGAGGCTTTCCCACGAGGCTTTCCCACAGGGCTGTCCCACGTGCACACGTGGTGGGAGTCGATCCTCGGCTTGAACGTCAAGGCAGTGCAGGGAAAACAGGTTCCTCTGGAATGGACTGACTCATCCGGGGACTCTTGGAATGGTGGCACGACCCTGGAGTTCCTCTCGCCTTTCCTGTGGAGAGCGCCTCCTCTTGAGATGCGACGGGAACGCCGGGAATTCTTTCCCTACGAAACAGGGAAAGGATCCCTCATCTCGAGCTAGGAGGCGGAAACGGGGCTCCCCTGGATGTGTGCGGGACCCCACGTGCTTCCTCTCGAGTGGAGACGGGTATGTCGGGGAACTTCTTGAGTTGCAGCAATGGTGTGAAGGACCCTTTGGAAGTTCCAGTGGTTAGACGTGATTGGCCTCGAGAAGCCTCAGCGGAAATGGGCCTCATCTCGCCTGGAGGGCAAAACCTCCTGGATTTTCTCGAGTTGCGGCAGGTGCACTAGACTTACGACGGGGACCTCAGGGACCCGCTCTGGTGGCCTCAGGAAAGGCCAGTCCCCATGCGAGTTCCTCGGGGGCCTCTCGGGATTCCTCTCCCATCGATGCCGGGGCCTAAGACCTTGTGTGGAGTCGGGGCCGGAACCTGAGGATTCCTCTCCAGTGCTGACATGGATCTTGGGGTACTTCTGGAGTCTCCCCAGGGGAGTCAGTCCTCGTCTCGAATGCGGGCATGCACTTGCGCTTTCCTCCAGAGCGGTAGCAGCAGTGTCACGCAGTCCGCCGCGTGGATCAAAGGATCTATGGTTTTCCCTCGAGTCTTTCCCACGAGGCTTTCCCACGAGGCTTTCCCACAGGGCTGTCCCACGTGCACACGTGGTGGGAGTCGATCCTTGGCTTGAACGTCAAGGCAGTGCAGGGAAAACAGGTTCCTCTGGAATGGACTGACACATCTGGGGGACTCTTGGAATGGTGTCTCGACCCTGGAGCTCCTCTCGCCTTTCCTGTGGAGAGCGCCTCCTCTTGAGATGCGACGGGAACGCCGGGAATTCTTTCCCTACGAAACAGGGAAAGGATCCCTCATCTCGAGCTAGGAGGCGGAAACGGGGCTCCCCTGGATGTGTGCGGGACCCACGTGCTTCCTCTCGAGTGGAGACGGGTATGTCGGGGAACTTCTTGAGTTGCAGCAAGGGTGTGAAGGACCCTTTGGAAGTTCCAGTGGTTAGACGTGTTTAGCCTCGAGAAGCCTCAGCGGAAATGGGCCTCATCTCGCCTGGAGGGCAAAACCTCCTGGATTTTCTCGAGTTGCGGCAGGTGCTCTCGACTTACGACGGGGACCTCAGGGACCCGCTCTGGTGGCCTCAGGAAAGGCCAGTCCCCATGCGAGTTCCTCGGGGGCCTCTCGGGATTCCTCTCCCATCGATGCCGGGGCCTAAGACCTTGTGTGGAGTCGGGGCCGGAACCTGAGCATTCCTCTCCAGTGCTGACATGGATCTTGGGGTACTTCTGGAGTCTCCCCAGGGGAGTCAGTCCTCGTCTCGAATGCGGGCATGCATTGCGCTTTCCTCCAGAGCGGTAGCAGCAGTGTCACGCAGTCGGCCGCGTGGATCAAAGGAACTATGGTTTTCCCTCGAGTCTTTCCCACGAGGCTTTCCCACGAGGCTTTCCCACAGGGCTGTCCCACGTGCACACGTGGTGGGAGTCGATCCTTGGCTTGAACGTCAAGGCAGTGCAGGGAAAACAGGTTCCTCTGGAATGGACTGACACATCTGGGGGACTCTTGGAATGGTGTCTCGACCCTGGAGCTCCTCTCGCCTTTCCTGTGGAGAGCGCCTCCTCTTGAGATGCGACGGGAACGCCGGGAATTCTTTCCCTACGAAACAGGGAAAGGATCCCTCATCTCGAGCTAGGAGGCGGAAACGGGGCTCCCCTGGATGTGTGCGGGACCCACGTGCTTCCTCTCGAGTGGAGACGGGTATGTCGGGGAACTTCTTGAGTTGCAGCAAGGGTGTGAAGGACCCTTTGGAAGTTCCAGTGGTTAGACGTGTTTAGCCTCGAGAAGCCTCAGCGGAAATGGGCCTCATCTCGCCTGGAGGGCAAAACCTCCTGGATTTTCTCGAGTTGCGGCAGGTGCTCTCGACTTACGACGGGGACCTCAGGGACCCGCTCTGGTGGCCTCAGGAAAGGCCAGTCCCCATGCGAGTTCCTCGGGGGCCTCTCGGGATTCCTCTCCCGTCGATGCCGGGGCCTAAGACCTTGTGTGGAGTCGGGGCCGGAACCTGAGGATTCCTCTCCAGTGCTGACATGGATCTTGGGGTACTTCTGGAGTCTCCCCAGGGGAGTCAGTCCTCGTCTCGAATGCGGGCATGCACTTGCGCTCTCCTCCAGAGCGGTAGCAGCAGTGTCACGCAGTCCGCCGCGTGGATCAAAGGATGTTTGGTTTTCCCTCGAGTCTTTCCCACGAGGCTTTCCCACGAGGCTTTCCCACAGGGCTGTCCCACGTGCACACGTGGTGGGAGTCGATCCTCGGCTTGAACGTCAAGGCAGTGCAGGGAAAACAGGTTCCTCTGGAACGGACTGACACATCTGGGGGACTCTTGGAATGGTGGCACGACCCTGGAGTTCCTCTCGCCTTTCCTGTGGAGAGCGCCTCCTCTTGAGATGCGACGGGAACGCCGGGAATTCTTTCCCTACGAAACAGGGAAAGGATCCCTCATCTCGAGCTAGGAGGCGGAAACGGGGCTCCCCTGGATGTGTGCGGGACACCACGTGCTTCCTCTCGAGTGGAGACGGGTATGTCAGGGAACTTCTTGAGTTGCAGCAAGGGTGTGAACGACCCTTTGGAAGTTCCAGTATTTAGACGTGATTAGCCTCGAGAAGCCTCAGCGGAAATGGGCCTCATCTCGCCTGGAGGGCAAAACCTCCTGGATTTTCTCGAGTTGCGGCAGGTGCTCTCGACTTACGACGGGGACCTCAGGGACCCGCTCTGGTGGCCTCAGGAAAGGCCAGTCCCCATGCCAGTTCCTCGGGGGCCTCTCGGGATTCCTCTCCCGTCGATGCCGGGGCCTAAGACCTTGTGTGGAGTCGGGGCCGGAACCTGAGGATTCCTCTCCAGTGCTGACATGGATCTTGGGGTACTTCTAGAGTCTCCCCAGGGGAGTCAGTCCTCGTCTCGAATGCGGGCATGCACATGCGCTTTCCTCCAGAGCGGTAGCAGCAGAGTCACGCAGTCCGCCGCGTGGATCAAAGGATGTTTGGTTTTCCCTCGAGTCTTTCCCACGAGGCTTTCCCACGAGGCTTTCCCACAGGGCTGTCCCACGTGCACACGTGGTGGGAGTCGATCCTCGGCTTGAACGTCAAGGCAGTGCAGGGAAAACAGGTTCCTCTGGAATGGACTGACACATCTGGGGGACTCTTGGAATGGTGGCACGACCCTGGAGTTCCTCTCGCCTTTCCTGTGGAGAGCGCCTCCTCTTGAGATGCGACGGGAACGCCGGGAATTCTTTCCCTACGAAACAGGGAAAGGATCCCTCATCTCGAGCTAGGAGGCGGAAACCGGGCTCCCCTGGATGTGTGCGGGACCCCACGTGCTTCCTCTCGAGTGGAGACGGGTATGTCGGGGAACTTCTTGAGTTGCAGCAAGGGTGTGAAGGACCCTTTGGAAGTTCCAGTGGTTAGACGTGATTAGCCTCGAGAAGCCTCAGCGGAAATGGGCCTCATCTCGCCTGGAGGGCAAAACCTCCTGGATTTTCTCGAGTTGCGGCAGGTGCTCTCGACTTACGACGGGGACCTCAGGGACCCGCTCTGGTGGCCTCAGGAAAGGCCAGTCCCCATGCGAGTTCCTCGGGGCCCTCTCGGGATTCCTCTCCCGTCGATGCCGGGGCCTAAGACCTTGTGTGGAGTCGGGGCCGGAACCTGAGGATTCCTCTCCAGTGCTGACATGGATCTTGGGGTACTTCTGGAGTCTCCCCAGGGGAGTCAGTCCTCGTCTCGAATGCGGGCATGCACTTGCGCTTTCCTCCAGAGCGGTAGCAGCAGTGTCACGCAGTCCGCCGCGTGGATCAAAGGATCTATGGTGTTCCCTCGAGTCTTTCCCACGAGGCTTTCCCACGAGGCTTTCCCACAGGGCTGTCCCACGTGCACACGTGGTGGGAGTCGATCCTCGGCTTGAACGTCAAGGCAGTGCAGGGAAAACAGGTTCCTCTGGAATGGACTGACACATCTGGGGGACTCTTGGAATGCTGTCTCGACCCTGGAGTTCCTCTCGCCTTTCCTGTGGAGAGCGCCTCCTCTTGAGATGCGACGGGAACGCCGGGAATTCTTTCCCTACGAAACAGGGAAAGGATCCCTCATTTCGAGCTAGGAGGCGGAAACGGGGCTCCCCTGGATGTGTGCGGGACCCCACGTGCTTCCTCTCGAGTGGAGACGGGTATGTCGGGGAACTTCTTGAGTTGCAGCAATGGTGTGAAGGACCCTTTGGAAGTTCCAGTGGTTAGATGTGATTGGCCTCGAGAAGCCTCAGAGGAAATGAGCCTCATCTCGCCTGGAGGGCAAAACCTCCTGGATTTTCTCGAGTTGCGGAAGGTGCTCTCGACTTTCGACGGGGACCTCAGGGAACTGCTCTGGTGGCCTCAGGAAAGGCCAGTCCCCATGCGAGTTCCTCGGGGGCCTCTCGGGATTCCTCTCCCGTCGATGCCGGGGCCTAAGACCTTGTGTGGAGTCGGGGCCGGAACCTGAGGATTCCTCTCCAGTGCTGACATGGATCTTGGGGTACTTCTGGAGTCTCCCCAGGGGAGTCAGTCCTCGTCTCGAATGCGGGCATGCACTTGCGCTTTCCTCCAGAGCGGTAGCAGCAGTGTCACGCAGTCCGCCGCGTGGATCAAAGGATCTATGGTTTTCCCTCGAGTCTTTCCCACGAGGCTTTCCCACGAGGCTTTCCCACAGGGCTGTCCCACGTGCACACGTGGTGGGAGTCGATCCTCGGCTTGAACGTCAAGGCAGTGCAGGGAAAACAGGTTCCTCTGGAATGGACTGACACATCTGGGGGACTCTTGGAATGGTGTCTCGACCCTGGAGTTCCTCTCGCCTTTCCTGTGGAGAGCGCCTCCTCTTGAGATGCGACGGGAACGCGGGAATTCTTTCCCTATGAAACAGGGAAAGGATCCCTCATCTCGAGCTAGGAGGCGGAAACGGGGCTCCCCTGGATGTGTGCGGGACCCCACGTGCTTCCTCTCGAGTGGAGACGGGTATGTCGGGGAACTTCTTAAGTTGCAGGAAGGGTGTGAAGGACCCTTTGGAAGTTCCAGTGGTTAGATGTGATTGGCCTCGAGAAGCCTCAGCGGAAATGGGCCTCATCTCGCCTGGAGGGCAAAACCTCCTGGATTTTCTCGAGTTGCGGCAGGTGCTCTCGACTTACGACGGGGACCTCAGGGACCCGCTCTGGTGGCCTCAGGAAAGGCCAGTCCCCATGCGAGTTCCTCGGGGGCCTCTCGGGATTCCTCTCCCGTCGATGCCGGGGCCTAAGACCTTGTGTGGAGTCGGGGCCGGAACCTGAGGATTCCTCTCCAGTGCTGACATGGATCTTGGGGGACTTCTGGCGTCTCCCCAGGGGAGTCAGTCCTCGTCTCGAATGCGGGCATGCACTTGCGCTTTCCTCCAGAGCGGTAGCAGCAGTGTCACGCAGTCCGCCGCGTGGATCAAAGGATCTATGGTTTTCCCTCGAGTCTTTCCCACGAGGCTTTCCCACGAGGCTTTCCCACAGGGCTGTCCCACGTGCACACGTGGTGGGAGTCGATCCTCGGCTTGAACGTCAAGGCAGTGCAGGGAAAACAGGTTCCTCTGGATTGGACTGACACATCTGGGGCACTCTTGGAATGGTGTCTCGACCCTGGAGTTCCTCTCGCCTTACCTGTGGAGAGCGCCTCCTCTTGAGATGCGACGGGAACGCCGGGAATTCTTTCCCTACGAAACAGGGAAAGGATCCCTCATCTCGAGCTAGGAGGCGGAAACGGGGCTCCCCTGGATGTGTGCGGGACCCCACGTGCTTCCTCTCGAGTGGAGACGGGTATGTCGGGGAACTTCTTGAGTTGCAGCAAGGGTGTGAAGGACCCTTTGGAAGTTCCAGTGGTTAGATGTGATTGGCCTCGAGAAGCCTCAGCGGAAATGGGCCTCATCTCGCCTGGAGGGCAAAACCTCCTGGATTTTCTCGAGTTGCGGCAGGTGCTCTCGACTTACGACGGGGACCTCAGGGACCCGCTCTGGTGGCCTCAGGAAAGGCCAGTCCCCATGCGAGTTCCTCGGGGGCCTCTCGGGATTCCTCTCCCGTCGATGCCGGGGCCTAAGACCTTGTGTGGAGTCGGGGCCGGAACCTGAGGATTCCTCTCCAGTGCTGACATGGATCTTGGGGTACTTCTGGAGTCTCCCCAGGGGAGTCAGTCCTCGTCTCGAATGCGGGCATGCACTTGCGCTTTCCTCCAGAGCGGTAGCAGCAGTGTCACGCAGTCCGCCGCGTGGATCAAAGGATCTATGTTTTTCGCTCGAGTCTTTCCCACGAGGCTTTCCCACGAGGCTTTCCCACAGGGCTGTCCCACGTGCACACGTGGTGGGAGTCGATCCTCGGCTTGAACGTCAAGGCAGTGCAGGGAAAACAGGTTCCTCTGGAATGGACTGACACATCTGGGGGACTCTTGGAATGGTGTCACGACCCTGGAGTTCCTCTCTCCTTTCCTGTGGAGAGCACCTCCTCTTGAGTTGCGACGAGAACGCCGGGAATTCTTTCCCTACGAAACAGGGAAAGGATCCCTCATCTCGAGCTAGGAGGCGGAAACGGGGCTCCCCTGGATGTGTGTGGGACCCACGTGCTTCCTCTCGAGTGGAGTCGGGTATGTAGGGGAACTTCTTGAGTTGCAGCAAGGGTGTGAAGGACCCTTTGGAAGTTCCAGTGGTTAGACGTGATTGGCCTCGAGAAGCCTCAGCGGAAATGGGCCTCATCTCGCCTGGAGGGCAAAACCTCCTGGATTTTCTCGAGTTGCGGCAGGTGCTCTCGACTTACGACGGGGACCTCAGGGACCCGCTCTGGTGGCCTCAGGAAAGGCCAGTCCCCATGCGAGTTCCTCGGGGGCCTCTCGGGATTCCTCTCCCGTCGATGCCGGGGCCTAAGACCTTGTGTGGAGTCGGGGCCGGAACCTGAGGATTCCTCTCCAGTGCTGACATGGATCTTGGGGTACTTCTGGAGTCTCCCCAGGGGAGTCAGTCCTCGTCTCGAATGCGGGCATGCACTTGCGCTTTCCTCCAGGGCGGTAGCAGCAGTGTCACGCAGTCCGCCGCGTGGATCAAAGGATCTATGGTTTTCCCTCGAGTCTTTCCCAGGAGGCTTTCCCCAGAGGCTTTCCAACAGGGCTGTCCCACGTGCACACGTGTTGGGAGTCGATCCTCGGCTTGAACGTCAAGGCAGTTCAGGGAAAACAGGTTCCTCTGGAATGGACTGACACATCTGGGGGACTCTTGGAATGGTGGCCCGACCCTGGAGTTCCTCTCGCCTTTCCTGTGGAGAGCGCCTCCTCTTGAGATGCGACGGGAACGCCGGGAATTCTTTCCCTACGAAACAGGGAAAGGATCCCTCATCTCGAGCTAGGAGGCGGAAACGGGGCTCCCCTGGATGTGTGCGGGACACCACGTGCTTCCTCTCGAGTGGAGACGGGTATGTCGGGGAACTTCTTGAGTTGCAGCAAGGGTGTGAAGGACCCTTTGGAAGTTCCAGTGGTTAGATGTGATTGGCCTCGAGAAGCCTCAGCGGAAATGGGCCTCATCTCGCCTGGAGGGCAAAACCTCCTGGATTTTCTCGAGTTGCGGCAGGTGCTCTCGACTTACGACGGGGACCTCAGGGACCCGCTCTGGTGGCCTCAGGAAAGGCCAGTCCCCATGCGAGTTCCTCGGGGGCCTCTCGGGATTCCTCTCCCGTCGATGCCGGGGCCTAAGACCTTGTGTGGAGTCGGGGCCGGAACCTGAGGATTCCTCTCCAGTGCTGACATGGATCTTGGGGTACTTCTGGAGTCTCCCCAGGGGAGTCAGTCCTCGTCTCGAATGCGGGCATGCACTTGCGCTTTCCTCCAGAGCGGTAGCAGCAGTGTCACGCAGTCCGCCGCGTGGATCAAAGGATCTATGGTTTTCCCTCGAGTCTTTCCCACGAGGCTTTCCCACGAGGCTTTCCCACATTGCTGTCCCACGTGCACACGTGGTGGGAGTCGATCCTCGGCTTGAACGTCAAGGCAGTGCAGGGAAAACAGGTTCCTCTGGATTGGACTGACACATCTGGGGCACTCTTGGAATGGTGTCTCGACCCTGGAGTTCCTCTCGCCTTTCCTGTGGAGAGCGCCTCCTCTTGAGATGCGACGGGAACGCCGGGAATTCTTTCCCTACGAAACAGGGAAAGGATCCCTCATCTCGAGCTAGGAGGCGGAAACGGGGCTCCCCTGGATGTGTGCGGGACCCCACGTGCTTCCTCTCGAGTGGAGACGGGTATGTCGGGGAACTTCTTGAGTTGCAGCAAGGGTGTGAAGGACCCTTTGGAAGTTCCAGTGGTTAGATGTGATTGGCCTCGAGAAGCCTCAGCGGAAATGGGCCTCATCTCGCCTGGAGGGCAAAACCTCCTGGATTTTCTCGAGTTGCGGCAGGTGCTCTCGACTTACGACGGGGACCTCAGGGACCCGCTCTGGTGGCCTCAGGAAAGGCCAGTCCCCATGCGAGTTCCTCGGGGGCCTCTCGGGATTCCTCTCCCGTCGATGCCGGGGCCTAAGACCTTGTGTGGAGTCGGGGCCGGAACCTGAGGATTCCTCTGCAGTGCTGACATGGATCTTGGGGTACTTCTGGAGTCTCCCCAGGGGAGTCAGTCCTCGTCTCGAATGCGGGCATGCACTTGCGCTTTCCTCCAGAGCGGTAGCAGCAGTGTCACGCAGTCCGCCGCGTGGATCAAAGGATCTATGGTTTTCCCTCGAGTCTTTCCCACGAGGCTTTCCCACGAGGCTTTCCCACAGGGCTGTCCCACGTGCACACGTGGTGGGAGTCGATCCTCGGCTTGAACGTCAAGGCAGTGCAGGGAAAACAGGTTCCTCTGGAATGGACTGACACATCTGGGGCACTCTTGGAATGGTATCTCGACCCTGGAGTTCCTCTCGCCTTTCCTGTGGAGAGCGCCTCCTCTTGAGATGCGACGGGAACTCCGGGAATTCTTTCCCTACGAAACAGGGAAAGGTTCCCTCATCTCGAGCTAGGAGGCGGAAACGGGGCTCCCCTGGATGTGTGCGGGACCCCACGTGCTTCCTCTCGAGTGGAGACGGGTATGTCGGGGAACTTCTTGAGTTGCAGCAAGGGTGTGAAGGACCCTTTGGAAGTTCCAGTGGTTAGATGTGATTGGCCTCGAGAAGCCTCAGAGGAAATGGGCCTCATCTCGCCTGGAGGGCAAAACCTCCTGGATTTTGTCGAGTTGCGGCAGGTGCTCTCGACTTACGACGGGGACCTCAGGGACCCGCTCTGGTGGCCTCAGGAAAGGCCAGTCCCCATGCGAGTTCCTCGGGGGCCTCTCGGGATTCCTCTCCCGTCGATGCCGGGGCCTAAGACCTTGTGTGGAGTCGGGGCCGGAACCTGAGGATTCCTCTCCAGTGCTGACATGGATCTTGGGGTACTTCTGGAGTCTCCCCAGGGGAGTCAGTCCTCGTCTCGAATGCGGGCATGCACTTGCGCTTTCCTCCAGAGCGGTAGCAGCAGTGTCACGCAGTCCGCCGCGTGGATCAAAGGATCTATGTTTTTCGCTCGAGTCTTTCCCACGAGGCTTTCCCACGAGGCTTTCCCACAGGGCTGTCCCACGTGCACACGTGGTGGGAGTCGATCCTCGGCTTGAACGTCAAGGCAGTGCAGGGAAAACAGGTTCCTCTGGAATGGACTGACACATCTGGGGGACTCTTTGAATGGTGTCACGACCCTGGAGTTCCTCTCTCCTTTCCTGTGGAGAGCGCCTCCTCTTGAGTTGCGACGAGAACGCCGGGAATTCTTTCCCTACGAAACAGGGAAAGGATCCCTCATCTCGAGCTAGGAGGCGGAAACGGGGCTCCCCTGGATGTGTGTGGGACCCACGTGCTTCCTCTCGAGTGGAGTCGGGTATGTAGGGGAACTTCTTGAGTTGCAGCAAGGGTGTGAAGGACCCTTTGGAAGTTCCAGTGGTTAGACGTGATTGGCCTCGAGAAGCCTCAGCGGAAATGGGCCTCATCTCGCCTGGAGGGCAAAACCTCCTGGATTTTCTCGAGTAGCGTCAGGTGCTCTCGACTTACGACGGGGACCTCAGGGACCCGCTCTGGTGGCCTCAGGAAAGGCCAGTCCCCATGCGAGTTCCTCGGGGGCCTCTCGGGATTCCTCTCCCGTCGATGCCGGGGCCTAAGACCTTGTGTGGAGTCGGGGCCGGAACCTGAGGATTCCTCTCCAGTGCTGACATGGATCTTGGGGTACTTCTGGAGTCTCCCCAGGGGAGTCAGTCCTCGTCTCGAATGCGGGCATGCACTTGCGCTTTCCTCCAGGGCGGTAGCAGCAGTGTCACGCAGTCCGCCGCGTGGATCAAAGGATCTATGGTTTTCCCTCGAGTCTTTCCCAGGAGGCTTTCCCCAGAGGCTTTCCAACAGGGCTGTCCCACGTGCACACGTGTTGGGAGTCGATCCTCGGCTTGAACGTCAAGGCAGTGCAGGGAAAACAGGTTCCTCTGGAATGGACTGACACATCTGGGGGACTCTTGGAATGGTGTCACGACCCTGAAGTTCCTCTCGCCTTTCCTGTGGAGAGCGCCTCCTCTTGAGATGCGACGGGAACGCCGGGAATTCTTTCCCTACGAAACAGGGAAAGGATCCCTCATCTCGAGCTAGGAGGCGGAAACGGGGCTCCCCTGGATGTGTGCGGGAACCCACGTGCTTCCTCTCGAGTGGAGACGGGTATGTCGGGGAACTTCTTGAGTTGCAGCAAGGGTGTGAAGGACCCTTTGGAAGTTCCAGTGGTTAGATGTGATTGGCCTCGAGAAGCCTCAGCGGAAATGGGCCTCATCTCGCCTGGAGGGCAAAACCTCCTGGATTTTCTCGAGTTGCGGCAGGTGCTCTCGACTTACGACGGGGACCTCAGGGACCCGCTCTGGTGGCCTCAGGAAAGGCCAGTCCCCATGCGAGTTCCTCGGGGGCGTCTCGGGATTCCTCTCCCGTCGATGCCGGGGCCTAAGACCTTGTGTGGAGTCGGGGCCGGAACCTGAGGATTCCTCTCCAGTGCTGACATGGATCTTGGGGTACTTCTGGAGTCTCCCCAGGGGAGTCAGTCCTCGTCTCGAATGCGGGCATGCACTTGCGCTTTCCTCCACAGCGGTAGCAGCAGTGTCACGCAGTCCGCCGCGTGGATCAAAGGATGTTTGGTTTTCCCTCGAGTCTTTTCCACGAGGCTTTCCCACGAGGCTTTCCCACAGGGCTGTCCCACGTGCACACGTGGTGGGAGTCGATCCTCGGCTTGAACGTCAAGGCAGTGCAGGGAAAACAGGTTCCTCTGGAATGGACTGACACATCTGGGGGACTCTTGGAATGGTGGCACGACCCTGGAGTTCCTCTCGCCTTTCCTGTGGAGAGCGCCTCCTCTTGAGATGCGACGAGAACGCCGGGAATTCTTTCCCTACGAAACAGGGAAAGGATCCCTCATCTCGAGCTAGGAGGCGGAAACGGGGCTTCCCTGGATGTGTGCGGGACCCACGTGCTTCCTCTCGAGTGGAGACGGGTATGTCGGGGAACTTCTTGAGTTGCAGCAAGGGTGTGAAGGACCCTTTGGAAGTTCCAGTGGTTAGACATGATTAGCCTCGAGAAGCCTCAGTGGAAATGGGCCTCATCTCGCTTGGAGGGCAAAACCTCCTGGATTTTCTCGAGTTGCGGCAGGTGCTCTCGACTTACGACGGGGACCTCAGGGACCCGCTCTGGTGGCCTCAGGAAAGGCCAGTCCCCATGCGAGTTCCTAGGGGGCGTTTCGGGATTCCTCTCCCGTCGATGCCGGGGCCTAAGACCTTGTGTGGAGTCGGGGCCGGAACCTGAGGATTCCTCTCCAGTGCTGACATGGATCTTGGGGTACTTCTGGAGTCACCCCAGGGGAGTCAGTCCTCGTCTCGAATGCGGGCATGCACTTGCGCTTTCCTCCAGAGCGGTAGCAGCAGTGTCACGCAGTCCGCCGCGTGGATCAAAGGATCTATGTTTTTCGCTCGAGTCTTTTCCACGAGGTTTTCCCACGAGGCTTTCCCACAGGGCAGTCCCACGTGCACACGTGGTGGGAGTCGATCCTCGGCTTGAACGTCAAGGCAGTGCAGGGAAAACAGGTTCCTCTGGAATGGACTGACACATCTGGGAGACTCTTGGAATGGTGGCACGACCCTGGAGTTCCTCTCGCCTTTCCTGTGGAGAGCGCCTCCTCTTGAGATGCGACGGGAACGCTGGGAATTCTTTCCCTACGAAACAGGGAAAGGATCCCTCATCTCGAGCTAGGAGGCGGAAACGGGGCTCCCCTGGATGTGTGCGGGACACCACGTGCTTCCTCTCGAGTGGAGACGGGTATGTCGGGGAACTTCTTGAGTTGCAGCAAGGGTGTGAAGGACCCTTTGGAAGTTCCAGTGGTTAGACGTGATTAGCGTCGAGAAGCCTCAGCGGAAATGGGCCTCATCTCGCCTGAAGGGCAAAACCTCCTGGATTTTCTCGCGTTGCGGCAGGTGCTCTAGACTTACGACGGGGACCTCAGGGACCCGCTCTGGTGGCCTCAGGAAAGGCCAGTCCCCATGCGAGTTCCTCGGGGCCCTCTCGGGATTCCTCTCCCGTCGATGCCGGGGCCGAAGACCTTGTGTGGAGTCGGGGCCGGAACCTGAGGATTCCTCTCCTGTGCTGACATGGATCTTGGGGTACTTCTGGAGTCTCCCCAGGGGAGTCAGTCCTCGTCTCGAATGCGGGCATGCACTTGCGCTTTCCTCCAGAGCGGTAGCAGCAGTGTCACGCAGTCCGCCGAGTGGATCAAAGGATCTATGGTTTTCCCTCGAGTCTTTCCCACGAGGCTTTCCCACGAGGCTTTCCCACAGGGCTGTCCCACGTGCACACGTGGTGGGAGTCGATCCTCGGCTTGAACGTCAAGGCAGTGCAGGGAAAACAGGTTCCTCTGGAATGGACTGACACATCTGGGGGACTCTTGTAATGGTGTCTCGACCCTGGAGTTTCTCTCGCCTTTCCTGTGGAGAGCGCCTCCTCTTGAGATGCGACGGGAACGCCGGGAATTCTTTCCCTACGAAACAGGGAAAGGTTCCCTCATCTCGAGCTAGGAGGCGGAAACGGGGCTCCCCTGGATGTGTGTGGGACCCCACGTGTTTCCTCTCGAGTGGAGACGGGTATGTCGGGGAACTTCTTGAGTTTCAGCAATGGTGTGAAGGACCCTTTGGACGTTCAAGTGGTTAGATGTGATTAGCCTCGAGAAGCCTCAGCGGAAATGGGCCTCATCTCGCCTTGAGGGCAAAACCTCCTGGATTTTCTCGAGTTGCGGCAGGTGCTCTCGACTTACGACGGGGACCTCAGGGACCCGCTCTGGTGGCCTCAGGAAAGGCCAGTCCCCATGCGAGTTCCTCGGGGGCCTCTCGGGATTCCTCTCCCGTCGATGCCAGGGCCTAAGACCTTGTGTGGAGTCGGGGCCGGAACCTGAGGATTCCTCTCCAGTGCTGACATGGATCTTGGGGTACTACTGGAGTCTCCCCAGGAGAGTCAGCCCTCGTCTCGAATGCGGGCATGCACTTGTGTTTTCCTCCAGAGCGGTAGCAGCAGTGTCACGCAGTCCGCCGCGTGGATCAAAGGATGTTTGGTTTTCCCTCGAGTCTTTCCCACGAGGCTTTCCCACGAGGCTTTCCCACAGGGCTGTCCCACGTGTACACGTGGTGGGAGTCGATCCTCGGCTTGAACGTCAAGGCAGTGCAGGGAAAACAGGTTCCTCTGGAACGGACTGACACATCTGGGGGACTCTTGGAATGGTGGCACGACACTGGAGTTCCTCTCTCCTTTCCTGTGGAGAGCGCCTCCTCTTGAGGTGCGACGGGAACGCCGGGAATTCTTTCCCTACGAAACAGGGAAAGGATCCCTCATCTCGAGCTAGGAAGCGGAAACGGGGCTCCCCTGGATGTGTGCGGGACACCACGTGCTTCCTCTCGAGTGGAGACAGGTATGTCAGGGAACTTCTTGAGTTGCAGCAAGGGTGTGAAGGACCCTTTGGAAGTTCCAGTGGTTAGACGTGATTAGCGTCGAGAAGCCTCAGCGGAAATGGGCCTCATCTCGCCTGGAGGGCAAAACCTCCTGGATTTTCTCGAGTTGCGGCAGGTGCTCTCGACTTACGACGGGGACCTCAGGGACCCGCTCTGGTGGCCTCAGGAAAGGCCAGTCCCCATGCGAGTTCCTCGGGGGCCTCTCGGGATTCCTCTCCCGTCGATGCCGGGGCCTAAGACCTTGTGTGGAGTCGGGGCCGGAACCTGAGGATTCCTCTCCAGTGCTGACATGGATCTTGGGGTACTTCTGGAGTCTCCCCAGGGGAGTCAGTCCTCGTCTCGAATGCGGGCATGCACTTGCGCTTTCCTCCACAGCGGTAGCAGCAGTGTCACGCAGTCCGCCGCGTGGATCAAAGGATGTTTGGTTTTCCCTCGAGTCTTTCCCACGAGGCTTTCCCACGAGGCTTTCCCACAGGGCTGTCCCACGTGCACACGTGGTGGGAGTCGATCCTCGGCTTGAACGTCAAGGCAGTGCAGGGAAAACAGGTTCCTCTGGAATGGACTGACACATCTGGGGGACTCTTGGAATGGTGTCACGACCCTGGAGTTCCTCTCGCCTTTCCTGTGGAGAGCGCCTCCTCTTGAGATGCGACGAGAACGCCGGGAATTCTTTCCCTACGAAACAGGGAAAGGATCCCTCATCTCGAGCTAGGAGTCGGAAACGGGGCTCCCCTGGATGTGTGCGGGACCCACGTGCTTCCTCTCGAGTGGAGACGGGTATGTCGGGGAACTTCTTGAGTGGCAGCAAGGGTGTGAAGGACCCTTTGGAAGTTCCAGTGGTTAGACATGATTAGCCTCGAGAAGCCTCAGTGGAAATGGGCCTCATCTCGCTTGGAGGGCAAAACCTCCTGGATTTTCTCGAGTTGGGGCAGGTGCTCTCGACTTACGACGGGGACCTCAGGGACACGCTCTGGTGGCCTCAGGAAAGGCCAGTCCCCATGCGAGTTCCTCGGGGGCGTCTCGGGATTCCTCTCCCGTCGATGCCGGGGCCTAAGACCTTGTGTGGAGTCGGGGCCGGAACCTGAGGATTCCTCTCCAGTGCTGACATGGATCTTGGGGTACTTCTGGAGTCACCCCAGGGGAGTCAGTCCTCGTCTCGAATGCGGGCATGCACTTGCGCTTTCCTCCAGAGCGGTAGCAGCAGTGTCACGCAGTCCGCCGCGTGGATCAAAGGATCTATGTTTTTCGCTCGAGTCTTTCCCACGAGGTTTTCCCACGAGGCTTTCCCACAGGGCTGTCCCACGTGCACACGTGGTGGGAGTCGATCCTCGGCTTGAACGTCAAGGCAGTGCAGGGAAAACAGGTTCCTCTGGAATGGACTGACACATCTGGGGGACTCTTGGAATGGTGGCACGACCCTGGAGTTCCTCTCGCCTTTCCTGTGGAGAGCGCCTCCTCTTGAGATGCGATGGGAACGCTGGGAATTCTTTCCCTACGAAACAGGGAAAGGATCCCTCATCTCGAGCTAGGAGGCGGAAACGGGGCTCCCCTGGATGTGTGCGGGACACCACGTGCTTCCTCTCGAGTGGAGACGGGTATGTCGGGGAACTTCTTGAGTTGCAGCAAGGGTGTGAAGGACCCTTTGGAAGTTCCAGTGGTTAGACGTGATTAGCGTCGAGAAGCCTCAGCGGAAATGGGCCTCATCTCGCCTGGAGGGCAAAACCTCCTGGATTTTCTCGCGTTGCGGCAGGTGCTCTAGACTTACGACGGGGACCTCAGGGACCGGCTCTGGTGGCCTCAGGAAAGGCCAGTCCCCATGCGAGTTCCTCGGGGCCCTCTCGGGATTCCTCTCCCGTCGATGCCGGGGCCTAAGACCTTGTGTGGAGTCGGGGCCGGAACATGAGGATTCCTCTCCTGTGCTGACATGGATCTTGGGGTACTTCTGGAGTCTCCCCAGGGGAGTCAGTCCTCGTCTCGAATGCGGGCATGCACTTGCGCTTTCCTCCAGAGCGGTAGCAGCAGTGTCACGCAGTCCGCCGCGTGGATCAAAGGATCTATGGTTTTCCCTCGAGTCTTTCCCACGAGGCTTTCCCACGAGGCTTTCCCACAGGGCTGTCCCACGTGCACACGTGGTGGGAGTCGATCCTCGGCTTGAACGTCAAGGCAGTGCAGGGAAAACAGGTTCCTCTGGAATGGACTGACACATCTGGGGGACTCTTGGAATGGTGTCTCGACCCTGGAGTTTCTCTCGCCTTTCCTGTGGAGAGCGCCTCCTCTTGAGATGCGACGGGAACGCCGGGAATTCTTTCCCTACGAAACAGGGAAAGGTTCCCTCATCTCGAGCTAGGAGGCGGAAACGGGGCTCCCCTGGATGTGTGCGGGACCCCACGTGTTTCCTCTCGAGTGGAGACGGGTATGTCGGGGAACTTCTTGAGTTTCAGCAATGGTGTGAAGGACTCTTTGGACGTTCCAGTGGTTAGATGTGATTGGCCTCGAGAAGCCTCAGCGGAAATGGGCCTCATCTCGCCTGGAGGGCAAAACCTCCTGGATTATCTCGAGTTGCGGCAGGTGCTCTCGACTTACGACGGGGACCTCAGGGACCCGCTCTGGTGGCCTCAGGAAAGGCCAGTCCCCATGCAAGTTCCTCGGCGGCCTCTCGGGATTCCTCTCCCTTCGATGCCGGGGCCTAAGACCTTGTGTGAAGTCGGGGCCGGAACCTGAGGATTCCACTCCAGTGCTGACATGGATCTTGGGGTACTTCTGGAGTCTCCCCAGGGGAGTCAGTCCTCGTCTCGAATGCGGGCATGCAATTGCGCTTTCCTCCAGAGCAGTAGCAGCAGTGTCACGCAGTCCGCCGCGTGGATGAAAGGATCTATGGTTTTCCCTCGAGTCTTTCCACGAGGCTTTCCCACGAGGCTTTCCCACAGGGCTGTCCCACGTGCACACGTGGTGGGAGTCGATCCTCGGCTTGAACGTCAAGGCAGTGCAGGGAAAACAGGTTCCTCTGGAATGGACTGACACATCTGGGGGACTCTTGGAATGGTGTCACGACCCTGGAGTTCCTCTCGCCTTTCCTGTGGAGAACGCCTCCTCTTGAGTTGCGACGAGAACGCCGGGAATTCTTTCCCTACGAAACAGGGAAAGGATCCCTCATCTCGAGCTAGGAGGCGGAAACGGGGCTCCCCTGGATGTGTGTGGGACCCACGTGCTTCCTCTCGAGTGGAGACGGGTATGTCGGGGAACTTCTTGAGTTGCAGCAAGGGTGTGAAGGACCCTTTGGAAGTTCCAGTGGTTAGACGTGATTGGCCTCGAGAAGCCTCAGCGGAAATGGGCCTCATCTCGCCTGGAGGGCAAAACCTCCTGGATTTTCTCGAGTTGGGGCAGGTGCTCTCGACTTACGACGGGGACCTCAGGGACCCGCTCTGGTGGCCTCAGGAAAGGCCAGTCCCCATGCGAGTTCCTCGGGGGCCTCTCGGGATTCCTCTCCCGTCGATGCCGGGGCCTAAGACCTTGTGTGGAGTCGGGGCCGGAACCTGAGGATTCCTCTCCAGTGCTGACATGGATCTTGGGGTACTTCTGGAGTCTCCCCAGGGGAGTCAGTCCTCGTCTCGAATGCGGGCATGCATTGTGCTTTCCTCCAGGGCGGTAGCAGCAGTGTCACGCAGCCCGCCGCGTGGATCAAAGGATCTATGGTTTTCCCTCGAGTCTTTCCCACGAGGCTTTCCCACGAGGCTTTCCCACAGGGCTGTCCCACGTGCACACGTGGTGGGAGTCGATCCTCGGCTTGAACGTCAAGGCAGTGCAGGGAAAACAGGTTCCTCTGGAATGGACTGACACATCTGGGGGACTCTTGGAATGGTGTCACGACCCTGAAGTTCCTCTCGCCTTTCCTGTGGAGAGCGCCTCCTCTTGAGATGCGACGGGAACGCCGGGAATTCTTTCCCTACGAAACAGGGAAAGGATCCCTCATCTCGAGCTAGGAGGCGGAAACGGGGCTCCCCTGGATGTGTGCGGGACCCCACGTGCTTCCTCTCGAGTGGAGACGGGTATGTCGGGGAACTTCTTAAGTTGCAGCAAGGGTGTGAAGGACCCTTTGGAAGTTCCAGTGGTTAGATGTGATTGGCCTCGAGAAGCCTCAGCGGAAATGGGCCTCATCTCGCCTGGAGGGCAAAACCTCCTGGATTTTCTCGAGTTGCGGCAGGTGCTCTCGACTTACGATGGGGACCTCAGGGACCCGCTCTGGTGGCCTCAGGAAAGGCCAGTCCCCATGCGAGTTCCTCGGGGGCATCTCGGGATTCCTCTCCCGTCGATGCCGGGGCCTAAGACCTTGTGTGGAGTCGGGGCCGGAACCTGAGGATTCCTCTCCAGTGCTGACATGGATCTTGGGGTACTTCTGGAGTCTCCCCAGGGGAGTCAGTCCTCGTCTCGAATGCGGGCATGCACTTGCGCTTTCCTCCAGAGCGGTAGCAGCAGTGTCACGCAGTCCGCCGCGTGGATCAAAGGATCTATGGTTTTCCCTCGAGTCTTTCCCACGAGGCTTTCCCACGAGGCTTTCCCACAGGGCTGTCCCACGTGCACACGTGGTGGGAGTCGATCCTCGGCTTGAACGTCAAGGCAGTGCAGGAAAAACAGGTTCCTCTGGAATGGACTGACACATCTGGGGGACTCTTGGAATGGTGGCACGACCCTGGAGTTCCTCTCGCCTTTCCTGTGGAGAGCGCCTCCTCTTGAGATGCGACGAGATCGCCGGGAATTCTTTCCCTACGAAACAGGGAAAGGATCCCTCATCTCGAGCTAGGAGGTGGAAACGGGGCTCCCCTGGATGTGTGCGGGACCCACGTGCTTCCTCTCGAGTGGAGACGGGTATGTCGGGGAACTTCTTGAGTTGCAGCAAGGGTGTGAAGGACCCTTTGGAAGTTCCAGTGGTTAGACGTGATTAGCGTAGTGAAGCCTCAGCGGAAATGGGCCTCATCTCCCCTGGAGGGCAAAACCTCCTGGATTTTCTCGAGTTGCGGCAGGTGCTCTCGACTTACGACGGGGACCTCAGGGACCCGCTCTGGTGGCCTCAGGAAAGGCCAGTCAACATGCGAGTTCCTCGGGGGCCTCTCGGGATTCCTCTCCCGTCGATGCCGGGGCCTAAGACCTTGTGTGGAGTCGGGGCCGGAACCTGAGGATTCCTCTCCAGTGCTGACATGGATCTTGGGGTACTTCTGGAGTCTCCCCAGGGGAGTCAGTCCTCGTCTCGAATGCGGGCATGCACTTGCGCTTTCCTCCACAGCGGTAGCAGCAGTGTCACGCAGCCCGCCGCGTGGATCAAGGGATCTATGGTTTTCCCTCGAGTCTTTCCCACGAGGCTTTCCCACGAGGCTTTCCCACAGGGCTGTCGCACGTGCACACGTGGTGGGAGTCGATCCTCGGCTTGAACGTCAAAGCAGTGCAGGGAAAACAGGTTCCTCTGGAATGGACTGACACATCTGGGGGACTCTTGGAATGGTGTCACGACCCTGGAGTTCCTCTCCCCTTTCCTGTGGAGAGCGCCTCCTCTTGAGATGCGACGGGAACGCCGGGAATTCTTTCCCTACGAAACAGGGAAAGGATCCCTCATCTCGAGCTAGGAGGCGGAAACGGGGCTCCCCTGGATGTGTGCGGGACACCACGTGCTTCCTCTCGAGTGGAGACGGGTATGTCAGGGAACTTCTTGAGTTGCAGCAAGGGTGTGAAGGACCCTTTGGAAGTTCCAGTGGTTAGACGTGATTAGCCTCGAGAAGCCTCAGCGGAAATGGGCCTCATCTCGCCTGGAGGGCAAAACCTCCTGGATTTTCTCGAGTTGCGGCAGGTGCTCTCGACTTACGACGGGGCCTCAGGGACCCGCTCTGGTGGCCTCAGGAAAGGCCAGTCCCCATGCGAGTTCCTCGGGGGCCTCTCGGGATTCCTCTCCCGTCGATGCCGGGGCGTAAGACCTTGTGTGGAGTCGGGGCCGGAACCTGAGGATTCCTCTCCAGTGCTGACATGCATTTTGGGGTACTTCTGGAGTCTCCCCAGGGGGTCAGTCCTCGTCTCGAATGCGGTCATGCACTTGCGCTTTCCTCCAGAGCGGTAGCAGCAGTGTCACGCAGTCCGCCGCGTGGATCAAAGGATCTATGCTTTTCCCTCGAGTCTTTCCCATGAGGCTTTCCCACGAGGCTTTCCCACAGGGCTGTCCCACGTGCACACGTGGTGGGAATCGATCCTCGGCTTGAACGTCAAGGCAGTGCAGGGAAAACAGGTTCCTCTGGAATGGACTGACACATCTGGGGGTCTCTTGGAATGGTGGCAGGACCCTGGAGTTCCTCTCGCCTTTCCTGTGGAGAGCGCCTCCTCTTGAGATGCGACGGGAACGCCGGGATTTCTTTCCCTACGAAACAGGGAAAGGATCCCTCATCTCGAGCTAGGAGGCGGAAACGGGGCTCCCCTGGATGTGTGCGGGACACCACGTGCTTCCTCTCGAGCGGAGACGGGTATGTCGGGGAACTTCTTGAGTTGCAGCAAGGGTGTGAAGGACCCTTTGGAAGTTCCAGTGGTTAGACGTGATTAGCCTCGAGAAGCCTCAGCGGAAATGGGCCTCATCTCGCCTGGAGGGCAAAACCTCCTGGATTTTCTCGAGTTGCGACAGGTGCTCTCGACTTACGACGGGGACCTCAGGGACCCGCTCTGGTGGCCTCAGGAAAGGTCAGTCCCCATGCGAGTTCCTCGGGGGCCTCTTGGGAGTCCTCTCCCGTCGATGCCGGGGCCTAAGACCTTGTGTGGAGTCGGGGCCGGAACCTGAGGATTCCTCTCCAGTGCTGACATGGATCTTGGGGTACTTCTGGAGTCTCCCCAGGGGAGTCAGTCCTCGTCTCGAATGCGGGCATGCACTTGCGCTTTCCTCCAGAGCGGTAGCAGCAGTGTCACGCAGTCCGCCGCGTGGATCAAAGGATGTTTGGTTTTCCCTCGAGACTTTCCCACGAGGCTTTCCCACAGGGCTGTCCCACGTGCACACGTTGTGGGAGTCGATCCTCGGCTTGAACGTCAAGGCAGTGCAGGGAAAACAGGTTCCTCTGGAATGGACTGACACATCTGGGGGACTCTTGGAATGGTGGCACGACCCTGGAGTTCCTCTCGCCTTTCCTGTGGAGAGCGCCTCCTCTTGAGATGCGACGGGAACGCCGGGAATTCTTTCCCTACGAAACAGGGAAAGGATCCCTCATCTCGAGCTAGGAGGCGGAAACGGGGCTCCCCTGGATGTGTGCGGGACACCACGTGCTTCCTCTCGAGTGCAAACGTGTATGTTGGGGAACTTCTTGAGTTGCAGCAAGGGTGTGAAGGACCCTTTGGAAGTTCCAGTGGTTAGATGTGATTGGCCTCGAGAAGCCTCAGCGGAAATGGGCCTCATCTCGCCTGGAGGGCAAAACCTCCTGGATTTTCTCGAGTTGCGGCAGGTGCTCTCGACTTACGACGGGGACCTCAGGGACCCGCTCTGGTAGCCTCAGGAAAGGCCAGTCCCCATGCGAGTTCCTCGGGGGCCTCTCGGGATTCCTCTCCCGTCGATGCCGGGGCCTAAGACCTTGTGTGGAGTCGGGGCCGGAACCTGAGGATTCCTCTCCAGTGCTGACATGGATCTTGGGGTACTTCTGGAGTCTCCCCAGGGGAGTCAGTCCTCGTCTCGAATGCGGGCATGCACTTGCGCTTTCCTCCAGAGCGGTAGCAGCAGTGTCACGCAGCCCGCCGCGTGGATCAAAGGATCTATGGTTTTCCCTCGAGTCTTTCCCACGAGGCTTTCCCACGAGGCTTTCCCACAGGGCTGTCCCACGTGCACACGTTGTGGGAGTCGATCCTCGGCTTGAACGTCAAGGCAGTGCAGGGAAAACAGGTTCCTCTGGAATGGACTGACACATCTGGGGGACTCTTGGAATGGTGGCACGACCCTGGAGTTCCTCTCGCCTTTCCTGTGGAGAGCGCCTCCTCTTGAGATGCGACGGGAACGCCGGGAATTCTTTCCCTACGAAACAGGGAAAGGATCCCTCATCTCGAGCTAGGAGGCGGAAACGGGGCTCCCCTGGATGTGTGCGGGACACCACGTGCTTCCTCTCGAGTGCAAACGGGTATGTTGGGGAACTTCTTGAGTTGCAGCAAGGGTGTGAAGGACCCTTTGGAAGTTCCAGTGGTTAGATGTGATTGGCCTCGAGAAGCCTCAGCGGAAATGGGCCTCATCTCGCCTGGAGGGCAAAACCTCCTGGATTTTCTCGAGTTGCGGCAGGTGCTCTCGACTTACGACGGGGACCTCAGGGACCCGCTCTGGTGGCCTCAGGAAAGGCCAGGCCCCATGCGAGTTCCTCGGGGGCCTCTCGGGATTCCTCTCCCGTCGATGCCGGGGCCTAAGACCTTGTGTGGAGTCGGGGCCGGAACCTGAGGATTCCTCTCCAGTGCTGACATGGATCTTGGGGTACTTCTGGAGTCTCCCCAGGGGAGTCAGTCCTCGTCTCGAATGCGGGCATGCACTTGCGCTTTCCTCCAGAGCGGTAGCAGCAGTGTCACGCAGCCCGCCGCGTGGATCAAAGGATCTATGGTTTTCCCTCGAGTCTTTCCCACGAGGCTTTCCCACGAGGCTTTCCCACAGGGCTGTCCCACGTGCACACGTTGTGGGAGTCGATCCTCGGCTTGAACGTCAAGGCAGTGCAGGGAAAACAGGTTCCTCTGGAATGGACTGACACATCTGGGGGACTCTTGGAATGGTGGCACGACCCTGGAGTTCCTCTCGCCTTTCCTGTGGAGAGCGCCTCCTCTTGAGATGCGACGGGAACGCCGGGAATTCTTTCCCTACGAAACAGGGAAAGGATCCCTCATCTCGAGCTAGGAGGCGGAAACGGGGCTCCCCTGGATGTGTGCGGGACACCACGTGCTTCCTCTCGAGTGCAAACGGGTATGTTGGGGAACTTCTTGAGTTGCAGCAAGGGTGTGAAGGACCCTTTGGAAGTTCCAGTGGTTAGATGTGATTGGCCTCGAGAAGCCTCAGCGGAAATGGGCCTCATCTCGCCTGGAGGGCAAAACCTCCTGGATTTTCTCGAGTTGCGGCAGGTGCTCTCGACTTACGACGGGGACCTCAGGGACCCGCTCTGGTGGCCTCAGGAAAGGCCAGTCCCCATGCGAGTTCCTCGGGGGCCTCTCGGGATTCCTCTCCCGTCGATGCCGGGGCCTAAGACCTTGTGTGGAGTCGGGGCCGGAACCTGAGGATTCCTCTCCAGTGCTGACATGGATCTTGGGGTACTTCTGGAGTCTCCCCAGGGGAGTCAGTCCTCGTCTCGAATGTGGGCATGCACTTGCGCTTTCCTCCAGAGCGGTAGCAGCAGTGTCACGCAGTCCGCCGCGTGGATCAAAGGATCTATGGTTTTCCCTCGAGCCTTTCCCACGAGGCTTTCCCACGAGGCTTTCCCACAGGGCCGTCCCACGTGCACACGTGGTGGGAGTCGATCCTCGGCTTGAACGTCAAGGCAGTGCAGGGAAAACAGGTTCCTCTGGAATGGACTGACACATCTGGGGGACTCTTGGAATGGTGGCACGACCCTGGAGTTCCTCTCGCCTTTCCTGTGGAGAGCACCTCCTCTTGAGATGCGACGGGAACGCCGGGAATTCTTTCCCTACGAAACAGGGAAAGGATCCCTCATCTCGAGCTAGGAGGCGGAAACGGGGCTCCCCTGGATGTGTGCGGGACCCACGTGCTTCCTCTCGAGTGGAGACGGGTATGTCGGGGAACTTCTTGAGTTGCAGCAAGGGTGTGAAGGACCCTTTGGAAGTTCCAGTGGTTAGACGTGATTAGCGTCGAGAAGCCTCAGCGAAAATGGGCCTCATCTCGCCTGAAGGGCAAAACCTCCTGGATTTTCTCGAGTTGCGGCAGGTGCTCTCGACTTACCTCGGGGACCTCAGGGACCCGCTCTGGTGGCCTCAGGAAAGGCCAGTCCCCATGCGAGTTCCTCGGGGGCCTCTCGGGATTCCTCTCCCGTCGATGCCGGGGCCTAAGACCTTGTGTGGAGTCGGGGCCGGAACCTGAGGATTCCTCTCCAGTGCTGACATGGATCTTGGGGTACTTCTGGAGTCTCCCCAGGGGAGTCAGTCCTCGTCTCGAATGCGGGCATGCACTTGCGCTTTCCTCCAGAGCGGTAGCAGCAGTGTCACGCAGTCCGCCGCGTGGATCAAAGGATCTATGGTTTTCCCTCGAGTCTTTCCCACGAGGCTTTCCCACGAGGCTTTCCCACAGGGCTGTCCCACGTGCACACGTGGTGGGAGTCGATCCTCGGCTTGAACGTCAAGGAAGTGCAGGGAAAACAGGTTCCTCTGGAATGGACTGACACATCTGGGGGACTCTTGGAATGGTGGCACGACCCTGGAGTTCCTCTCGCCTTTCCTGTGGAGAGGGCCTCCTCTTGAGATGCGACGGGAACGCCGGGAATTCATTCCCTACGAAACAGGGAAAGAATCCCTCATCTCGAGCTAGGAGGCGGAAACGGGGCTCCCCTGGATGTGTGCGGGACCCACGTGCTTCCTCTCGAGTGCAAACGGGTATGTTGGGGAACTTCTTGAGTTGCAGCAAGGGTGTGAAGGACCCTTTGGAAGTTCCAGTGGTTAGATGTGATTGGCCTCGAGAAGCCTCAGCGGAAATGGGCCTCATCTCGCCTGGAGGGCAAAACCTCCTGGATTTTCTCGAGTTGCGGCAGGTGCTCTCGACTTACGACGGGGACCTCAGGGACCCGCTCTGGTGGCCTCAGGAAAGGCCAGTCCCCATGCGAGTTCCTCGGGGGCCTCTCGGGATTCCTCTCCCGTCGATGCCGGGGCCTAAGACCTTGTGTGGAGTCGGGGCCGGAACCTGAGGATTCCTCTCCAGTGCTGACATGGATCTTGGGGTACTTCTGGAGTCTCCCCAGGGGAGTCAGTCCTCGTCTCGAATGCGGGCATGCACTTGCGCTTTCCTCCAGAGCGGTAGCAGCAGTGTCACGCAGCCCGCCGCGTGGATCAAAGGATCTATGGTTTTCCCTCGAGTCTTTCCCACGAGGCTTTCCCACGAGGCTTTCCCACAGGGCCGTCCCACGTGCACACGTTGTGGGAGTCGATCCTCGGCTTGAACGTCAAGGCAGTGCAGGGAAAACAGGTTCCTCTGGAATGGACTGACACATCTGGGGGACTCTTGGAATGGTGGCACGACCCTGGAGTTCCTCTCGCCTTTCCTGTGGAGAGCGCCTCCTCTTGAGATGCGACGGGAACGCCGGGAATTCTTTCCCTACGAAACAGGAAAAGGATCCCTCATCTCGAGCTAGGAGGCGGAAACGGGGCTCCCCTGGATGTGTGCGGGACACCACGTGCTTCCTCTCGAGTGCAAACGGGTATGTTGGGGAACTTCTTGAGTTGCAGCAAGGGTGTGAAGGACCCTTTGGAAGTTCCAGTGGTTAGATGTGATTGGCCTCGAGAAGCCTCAGCGGAAATGGGCCTCATCTCGCCTGGAGGGCAAAACCTCCTGGATTTTCTCGAGTTGCGGCAGGTGCTCTCGACTTACGACGGGGACCTCAGTGACCCGCTCTGGTGGCCTCAGGAAAGGCCAGTCCCCATGCGAGTTCCTCGGGGGCCTCTCGGGATTCCTCTCCCATCGATGCCGGGGCCTAAGACCTTGTGTGGAGTTGGGGCCGGAACCTGAGGATTCCTCTCCAGTGCTGACATGGATCTTGGGGTACTTCTGGAGTCTCCCCAGGGGAGTCAGTCCTCGTCTCGAATGCGGGCATGCACTTGCGCTTTCCTCCAGAGCGGTAGCAGCAGTGTCACGCAGTCCGCCGCGTGGATCAAAGGATCTATGGTTTTTCCTCGAGTCTTTCCCACGAGGCTTTCCCACGAGGCTTTCCCACAGGGCCGTCCCACGTGCACACGTGGTGGGAGTCGATCCTCGGCTTGAACGTCAAGGCAGTGCAGGGAAAACAGGTTCCTCTGGAATGGACTGACACATCTGGGGGACTCTTGGAATGGTGGCACGACCCTGGAGTTCCTCTCGCCTTTCCTGTGGAGAGCACCTCCTCTTGAGATGCGACGGGAACGCCGGGAATTCTTTCCCTACGAAACAGGGAAAGGATCCCTCATCTCGAGCTAGGAGGCGGAAACGGGGCTCCCCTGGATGTGTGCGGGACCCACGTGCTTCCTCTCGAGTGGAGACGGGTATGTCGGGGAACTTCTTGAGTTGCAGCAAGGGTGTGAAGGACCCTTTGGAAGTTCCAGTGGTTAGACGTGATTAGCGTCGAGAAGCCTCAGCGAAAATGGGCCTCATCTCGCCTGAAGGGCAAAACCTCCTGGATTTTCTCGAGTTGCGGCAGGTGCTCTCGACTTACCTCGGGGACCTCAGGGACCCGCTCTGGTGGCCTCAGGAAAGGCCAGTCCCCATGCGAGTTCCTCGGGGGCCTCTCGGGATTCCTCTCCCGTCGATGCCGGGGCCTAAGACCTTGTGTGGAGTCGGGGCCGGAACCTGAGGATTCCTCTCCAGTGCTGACATGGATCTTGGGGTACTTCTGGAGTCTCCCCAGGGGAGTCAGTCCTCGTCTCGAATGCGGGCATGCACTTGCGCTTTCCTCCAGAGCGGTAGCAGCAGTGTCACGCAGTCCGCCGCGTGGATCAAAGGATCTATGGTTTTCCCTCGAGTCTTTCCCACGAGGCTTTCCCACGAGGCTTTCCCACAGGGCTGTCCCACGTGCACACGTGGTGGGAGTCGATCCTCGGCTTGAACGTCAAGGCAGTGCAGGGAAAACAGGTTCCTCTGGAATGGACTGACACATCTGGGGGACTCTTGGAATGGTGGCACGACCCTGGAGTTCCTCTCGCCTTTCCTGTGGAGAGCGCCTCCTCTTGAGATGCGACGGGAACGCCGGGAATTCATTCCCTACGAAACAGGGAAAGAATCCCTCATCTCGAGCTAGGAGGCGGAAACGGGGCTCCCCTGGATGTGTGCGGGACCCACGTGCTTCCTCTCGAGTGCAGACGGGTATGTCGGGGAACTTCTTGAGTTGCAGCAAGGGTGTGAAGGACCCTTTGGAAGTTCCAGTGGTTAGACGTGATTAGCCTCGAGAAGCCTCAGCGGAAATGGGCCTCATCTCGCCTGGAGGGCAAAACCTCCTGGATTTTCTCGAGTTGCGGCAGGTGCTCTCGACTTACCTCGGGGACCTCAGGGACCCGCTCTGGTGGCCTCAGGAAAGGCCAGTCCCCATGCGAGTTCCTCGGGGGCCTCTCGGGATTCCTCTCCCGTCGATCCCGGGGCCTAAGACCTTGTGTGGAGACGGGGTCGGAACCTGAGGATTCCTCTCCAGTGCTGACATGCATCTTGGGGTACTTCTGGAGTCTCCCCAGGGGAGTCAGTCCTCGTCTCGAATGCGGGCATGCACTTGCGCTTTCCTCCAGAGCGGTAGCAGCAGTGTCACGCAGTCCGCCGCGTGGATCAAAGGATGTTTGGTTTTCCCTCGAGACTTTCCCACGAGGCTTTCCCACGAGGCTTTCCCACGAGGCTTTCCCACAGGGCTGTCCCACGTGTACACGTGGTGGGAGTCGATCCTCGGCTTGAACGTCAAGGCAGTGCAGGGAAAACAGGTTCCTCTGGAACGGACTGACACATCTGGGGGACTCTTGGAATGGTGGCACGACCCTGGAGTTCCTCTCGCCTTTCCTGTGGAGAGCGCCTCCTCTTGAGATCCGACGGAAACGCCGGGAATTCTTTCCCTACGAAACAGGGAAAGGATCCCTCATCTCGAGCTAGGAGGCGGAAACGGGGCTCCCCTGGATGTGTGCGGGACACCACGTGCTTCCTCTTTAGTGGAAACGGGTATGTCAGGGAACTTCTTGAGTTGCAGCAAGGGTGTGAAGGACCCTTTGGGAGTTCCAGTATTTAGACGTGATTAGCCTCGAGAAGCCTCAGCGGAAATGGGCCTCATCTCGCCTGGAGGGCAAAACCTCCTGGATTTTCTCGAGTTGCGGCAGGTGCTCTCGACTTACGACGGGGACCTCAGGGACCCGCTCTGGTGGCCTCAGGAAAGGCCAGTCCCCATGCGAGTTCCTCGGGGGCCTCTCGGGATTCCTCTCCCGTCGATGCCGGGGCCTAAGACCTTGTGTGGAGTCGGGGCCGGAACCTGAGGATTCCTCTCCAGTGCTGACATGGATCTTGGGGTACTTCTGGAGTCTCCCCAGGGGAGTCAGTCCTCGTCTCGAATGCGGGCATGCACTTGCATTTTCCTCCAGAGCGGTAGCAGCAGTGTCACGCAGCCCGCCGCGTGGATCAAAGGATCTATGGTTTTCCCTCGAGTCTTTCCCACGAGGCTTTCCCACGAGGCTTTCCCACAGGGCTGTCCCACGTGCACACGTTGTGGGAGTCGATCCTCGGCTTGAACGTCAAGGCAGTGCAGGGAAAACAGGTTCCTCTGGAATGGACTGACACATCTGGGGGACTCTTGGAATGGTGGCACGACCCTGGAGTTCCTCTCGCCTTTCCTGTGGAGAGCGCCTCCTCTTGAGATGCGACGGGAACGCCGGGAATTCTTTCCCTACGAAACAGGGAAAGGATCCCTCATCTCGAGCTAGGAGGCGGAAACGGGGCTCCCCTGGATGTGTGCGGGACACCACGTGCTTCCTCTCGAGTGCAAACGGGTATGTTGGGGAACTTCTTGAGTTGCAGCAAGGGTGTGAAGGACCCTTTGGAAGTTCCAGTGGTTAGATGTGATTGGCCTCGAGAAGCCTCAGCGGAAATGGGCCTCATCTCGCCTGGAGGGCAAAACCTCCTGGATTTTCTCGAGTTGCGGCAGGTGCTCTCGACTTACGACGGGCACCTCAGGGACCCGCTCTGGTGGCCTCAGGAAAGGCCAGTCCCCATGCGAGTTCCTCGGGGGCCTCTCGGGATTCCTCTCCCGTCGATGCCGGGGCCTAAGACCTTGTGTGGAGTCGGGGCCGGAACCTGAGGATTCCTCTCCAGTGCTGACATGGATCTTGGGGTACTTCTGGAGTCTCCCCAGGGGAGTCAGTCCTCGTCTCGAATGCGGGCATGCACTTGCGCTTTCCTCCAGAGCGGTAGCAGCAGTGTCACGCAGTCCGCCGCGTGGATCAAAGGATCTATGGTTTTCCCTCGAGCCTTTCCCACGAGGCTTTCCCACGAGGCTTTCCCACAGGGCTGTCCCACGTGCACACGTGGTGGGAATCGATCCTCGGCTTGAACGTCAAGGCAGTGCAGGGAAAACAGGTTCCTCTGGAATGGACTGACACATCTGGGGGACACTTGGAATGGTGGCACGACCCTGGAGTTCCTCTCGCCTTTCCTGTGGAGAGCGCCTCCTCTTGAGATGCGACGGGAACGCCGGGAATTCTTTCCCTACGAAACAGGGAAAGGATCCCTCATCTCTAGCTAGGAGGCGGGAACGGGGCTCCCCTGGATGTGTGCGGGACACCACGTGCTTCCTCTCGAGTGGAGACGGGTATGTCGGGGAACTTCTTGAGTTGCAGCAAGGGTGTGAAGGACCCTTTGTAAGTTCCAGTGGTTAGACGTGATTGGCCTCGAGAAGCCTCAGCGGAAATGGGCCTCATCTCGCCTGTAGGGCAAAACCTCCTGGATTTTCTCGAGTTGCGGCAGGTGCTCTCGACTTACGACGGGGACCTCAGGGACCCGCTCTGGTGGCCTCAGGAAAGGCCAGTCCCCATGCGAGTTCCTCGAGGGCCTCTCGGGATTCCTCTCCCGTCGATGCCGGGGCCTAAGACCTTGTGTGGAGACGGGGCCGGAACCTGAGGATTCCTCTCCAGTGCTGACATGCATCTTGGGGTACTTCTGGAGTCTCCCCAGGGGAGTCAGTCCTCGTCTCGAATGCGGGCATGCACTTGCGCTTTCCTCCAGAGCGGTAGCAGCAGTGTCACGCAGTCCGCCGCGTGGATCAAAGGATGTTTGGTTTTCCCTCGAGACTTTCCCACGAGGCTTTCCCACGAGGCTTTCCCACAGGGCTGTCCCACGTGTACACGTGGTGGGAGTAGATCCTCGGCTTGAACGTCAAGGCAGTGCAGGGAAAACAGTTTCCTCTGGAACGGACTGACACATCTGGGGGACTCTTGGAATGGTGGCACGACCCTGGAGTTCCTCTCGCCTTTCCTGTGGAGAGCGCCTCCTCTTGAGATCCGACGGAAACGCCGGGAATTCTTTCCCTACGAAACAGGGAAAGGATCCCTCATCTCGAGCTAGGAGGCGGAAACGGGGCTCCCCTGGATGTGTGCGGGACACCACGTGCTTCCTCTCGAGTGGAGACGGGTATGTCAGGGAACTTCTTGAGTTGCAGCAAGGGTGTGAAGGACCCTTTGGGAGTTCCAGTATTTAGACGTGATTAGCCTCGAGAAGCCTCAGCGGAAATGGGCCTCATCTCGCCTGGAGGGCAAAACCTCCTGGATTTTCTCGAGTTGCGGCAGGTGCTCTCGACTTACGACGGGGACCTCAGGGACCCGCTCTGGTGGCCTCAGGAAAGGCCAGTCCCCATGCGAGTTCCTCGGGGGCCTCTCGGGATTTGTCTCCCGTCGATGCCGGGGCCTAAGACCTTGTGTGGAGTCGGGGCCGGAACCTGAGGATTCCTCTCCAGTGCTGACATGCATTTTGGGGTACTTCTGGAGTCTCCCCAGGGGAGTCAGTCCTCGTCTCGAATGCGGTCATGCACTTGCGCTTTCCTCCAGAGCGGTAGCAGCAGTGTCACGCAGTCCGCCGCGTGGATCAAAGGATCTATGGTTTTCCCTCGAGTCTTTCCCATGAGGCTTTCCCACGAGGCTTTCCCACAGGGCTGTCCCACGTGCACACGTGGTGGGAATCGATCCTCGGCTTGAACGTCAAGGCAGTGCAGGGAAAACAGGTTCCTCTGGAATGGACTGACACATCTGGGGGTCTCTTGGAATGGTGGCAGGACCCTGGAGTTCCTCTCGCCTTTCCTGTGGAGAGCGCCTCCTCTTGAGATGCGACGGGAACGCAGGGAATTCTTTCCCTACGAAACAGGGAAAGGATCCCTCATCTCGAGCTAGGAGGCGGAAACGGGGCTCCCCTGGATGTGTGCGGGACCCACGTGCTTCCTATCGAGTGGAGACGGGTATGTCGGGGAACTTCTTGAGTTGCAGCAAGGGTGTGAAAGACCCTTTGGAAGTTCCAGTGGTTAGACGTGATTAGCCTCGAGAAGCCTCAGCGGAAATGGGCCTCATCTCGCCTGGAGGGCAAAACCTCCTGGATTTTCTCGAGTTGCGGCAGGTGCTCTCGACTTACGACGGGGACCTCAGGGACCCGCTCTGGTGGCCTCAGGAAAGGCCAGTCCCCATGTGAGTTCCTCGGGGGCCTCTCGGGATTCCTCTCCCGTCGATGCCGGGGCCTAAGACCTTGTGTGGAGTCGGGGCCGGAACCTGAGGTTTCCTCTCCAGTGCTGACATGGATCTTGGGGTAATTCTGGAGTCTCCCCAGGGGAGTCAGTCCTCGTCTCGAATGCGGGCATGCACTTGCGCTTTCCTCCAGAGCGGTAGCAGCAGTGTCACGCAGTCCGCCGCGTGGATCAAAGGATGTGTGGTTTTCCCTCGAGTCTTTCCCACGAGGCTTTCACACGAGGCTTTCCCACAGGGCTGTCCCACGTGCACACGTGGTGGGAGTCGATCCTCGGCTTGAACGTCAAGGCAGTGCAGGGAAAACAGGTTCCTCTGGAATGGACTGACACATCTGGGGGACTCTTGGAATGGTGGCACGACCCTGGAGTTCCTCTCGCCTTTCCTGTGGAGAACGCCTCCTCTTGAGATGCGACGGGAACGCCGGGAATTCTTTCCCTACGAAACAGGGAAAGGATCCCTCATCTCGAGCTAGGAGGCGGAAACGGGGCTCCCCTGGATGTGTGCGGGACACCACGTGCTTCCTCTCGAGCGGAGACGGGTATGTCGGGGAACTTCTTGAGTTGCAGCAAGGGTGTGAAGGACCCTTTGGAAGTTCCAGTGGTTAGATGTGATTGGCCTCGAGAAGCCTCAGCGGAAATGGGCCTCATCTCGCCTGGAGGGCAAAACCTCCTGGATTTTCTCGAGTTGCGGCAGGTGCTCTCGACTTACGACGGGGACCTCAGGGACCCGCTCTGGTGGCCTCAGGAAAGGCCAGTCCCCATGCGAGTTCCTCGGGGGCCACTCGGGATTCCTCTCCCGTCGATGCCGTGGCCTAAGACCTTGTGTGGAGTCGGGGACGGAACCTGAGGATTCCTCTCCAGTGCTGACATGGATCTTGGGGTACTTCTGGAGTCTCCCCAGGGGAGTCAGTCCTCGTCTCGAATGCGGGCATGCACTTGCGCTTTCCTCCAGAGCGGTAGCAGCAGTGTCACGCAGTCCGCCGCGTGGATCAAAGGATCTATGGTTTTCCCTCAAGTCTTTCCCACGAGGCTTTCCCACGAGGCTTTCCCACAGGGCTGTCCCACGTGCACACGTGGTGGGAGTCGATCCTCGGCTTGAACGTCAAGGCAGTGCAGGGAAAACAGGTTCCTCTGGAATGGACTGACACATCTGGGGGACTCTTGGAATGGTGGCACGACCCTGGAGTTCCTCTCGCCTTTCCTGTGGAGAGCGCCTCCTCTTGAGATGCGACGGGAACGCCGGGAATTCTTTCCCTACGAAACAGGGAAAGGATCCCTCATCTCGAGCTAGGAGGAGGAAACGGGGCTCCCCTGGATGTGTGCGGGACCCCACGTGCTTCCTCTCGAGTGGAGACGGGTATGTTGGGGAACTTCTTGAGTTGCAGCAATGGTGTGAAGGACCCTTTGGAAGTTCCAGTGGTTAGACATGATTAGCCTCGAGAAGCCTCAGCGGAAATGGGCCTCATCTCGCCTGGAGGGCAAAACCTCCTGGAATTTCTCGAGTTGCGGCAGGTGCTCTCGACTTACGACGGGGACCTCAGGGACCCGCTCTGGTGGCCTCAGGAAAGGCCAGTCCCCATGCGAGTTCCTCGGGGGCCTCTCGGGATTCCTCTCCCGTCGATGCCGGGGCCTAAGACCTTGTGTGGAGACGGGGCCGGAACCTGAGGATTCCTCTCCAGTGCTGACATGCATCTTGGGGTACTTCTGGAGTCTCCCCAGGGGAGTCAGTCCTCGTCTCGAATGCGGGCATGCACTTGCGCTTTCCTCCAGAGCGGTAGCAGCAGTGTCACGCAGTCCGCCGCGTGGATCAAAGGATGTTTGGTTTTCCCTCGAGACTTTCCCACGAGGCTTTCCAACGAGGCTTTCCCACAGGGTTGTCCCACGTGTACACGTGGTGGGAGTCGATCCTCGGCTTGAACGTCAAGGCAGTGCAGGGAAAACAGTTTCCTCTGGAACGGACTGACACATCTGGGGGACTCTTGGAATGGTGGCACGACCCTGGAGTTCCTCTCGCCTTTCCTGTGGAGAGCGCCTCCTCTTGAGATCCGACGGAAACGCCGGGAATTCTTTCCCTACGAAACAGGGAAAGGATCCCTCATCTCGAGCTAGGAGGCGGAAACGGGGCTCCCCTGGATGTGTGCGGGACACCACGTGCTTCCTCTCGAGTGGAGACGGGTATGTCAGGGAACTTCTTGAGTTGCAGCAAGGGTGTGAGGGACCCTTTGGAAGTTCCAGTATTTAGACGTGATTAGCCTCGAGAAGCGTCAGCGGAAATGGGCCTCATCTCGCCTGGAGGGCAAAACCTCCTGGATTTTCTCGAGTTGCGGCAGGTGCTCTCGACTTACGACGGGGACCTCAGGGACCCGCTCTGGTGGCCTCAGGAAAGGCCAGTCCCCATGCGAGTTCCTCGGGGGCCTCTCGGGATTCCTCTCCCGTCGATGCCGGGGCCTAAGACCTTGTGTGGAGTCGGGGCCGGAACCTGAGGATTCCTCTCCAGTGCTGACATGGATCTTGGGGTACTTCTGGAGTCTCCCCAGGGGAGTCAGTCCTCGTCTGGAATGCGGGCATGCACTTGCATTTTCCTCCAGAGCGGTAGCAGCAGTGTCACGCAGTCCGCCCCGTGGATCAAAGGATCTATGGTTTTCCCTCGAGTCTTTCCCACGAGGCTTTCCCACGAGGCTTTCCCACAGGGCTGTCCCACGTGCACACGTGGTGGGAGTCGATCCTCGGCTTGAACGTCAAGGCAGTGCAGGGAAAACAGGTTCCTCTGGAATGGACTGACACATCTGGGGGACTCTTGGAATGGTGGCACGACCCTGGAGTTCCTCTCGCCTTTCCTGTGGAGAGCACCTCCTCTTGAGATGCGACGGGAACGCCGGGAATTCTTTCCCTACGAAACAGGGAAAGGATCCCTCATCTCGAGCTAGGAGGCGGAAACGGGGCTCCCCTGGATGTGTGCGGGACCCACGTGCTTCCTCTCGAGTGGAGACGGGTATGTCGGGGAACTTCTTGAGTTGCAGCAAGGGTGTGAAGGACCCTTTGGAAGTTCCAGTGGTTAGACGTGATTAGCGTCGAGAAGCCTCAGCGAAAATGGGCCTCATCTCGCCTGAAGGGCAAAACCTCCTGGATTTTCTCGAGTTGCGGCAGGTGCTCTCGACTTACCTCGGGGACCTCAGGGACCCGCTCTGGTGGCCTCAGGAAAGGCCAGTCCCCATGCGAGTTCCTCGGGGGCCTCTCGGGATTCCTCTCCCGTCGATGCCGGGGCCTAAGACCTTGTGTGGAGTCGGGGCCGGAACCTGAGGATTCCTCTCCAGTGCTGACATGGATCTTGGGGTACTTCTGGAGTCTCCCCAGGGGAGTCAGTCCTCGTCTCGAATGCGGGCATGCACTTGCGCTTTCCTCCAGAGCGGTAGCAGCAGTGTCACGCAGTCCGCCGCGTGGATCAAAGGATCTATGGTTTTCCCTCGAGTCTTTCCCACGAGGCTTTCCCACGAGGCTTTCCCACAGGGCTGTCCCACGTGCACACGTGGTGGGAGTCGATCCTCGGCTTGAACGTCAAGGCAGTGCAGGGAAAACAGGTTCCTCTGGAACGGACTGACACATCTGGGGGACTCTTGGAATGGTGGCACGACCCTGGAGTTCCTCTCGCCTTTCCTGTGGAGAGCGCCTCCTCTTGAGATCCGACGGAAACGCCGGGAATTCTTTCCCTACGAAACAGGGAAAGGATCCCTCATCTCGAGCTAGGAGGCGGAAACGGGGCTCCCCTGGATGTGTGCGGGACACCACGTGCTTCCTCTCGAGTGGAGACGGGTATGTCAGGGAACTTCTTGAGTTGCAGCAAGGGTGTGAGGGACCCTTTGGAAGTTCCAGTATTTAGACGTGATTAGCCTCGAGAAGCGTCAGCGGAAATGGGCCTCATCTCGCCTGGAGGGCAAAACCTCCTGGATTTTCTCGAGTTGCGGCAGGTGCTCTCGACTTACGACGGGGACCTCAGGGACCCGCTCTGGTGGCCTCAGGAAAGGCCAGTCCCCATGCGAGTTCCTCGGGGGCCTCTCGGGATTCCTCTCCCGTCGATGCCGGGGCCTAAGACCTTGTGTGGAGTCGGGGCCGGAACCTGAGGATTCCTCTCCAGTGCTGACATGGATCTTGGGGTACTTCTGGAGTCTCCCCAGGGGAGTCAGTCCTCGTCTGGAATGCGGGCATGCACTTGCATTTTCCTCCAGAGCGGTAGCAGCAGTGTCACGCAGTCCGCCCGGTGGATCAAAGGATCTATGGTTTTCCCTCGAGTCTTTCCCACGAGGCTTTCCCACGAGGCTTTCCCACAGGGCTGACCCACGTGCACACGTGGTGGGAGTCGATCCTCGGCTTGAACGTCAAGGCAGTGCAGGGAAAACAGGTTCCTCTGGAATGGACTGACACATCTGGGGGACTCTTGGAATGGTGGCACGACCCTGGAGTTCCTCTCGCCTTTCCTGTGGAGAGCACCTCCTCTTGAGATGCGACGGGAACGCCGGGAATTCTTTCCCTACGAAACAGGGAAAGGATCCCTCATCTCGAGCTAGGAGGCGGAAACGGGGCTCCCCTGGATGTGTGCGGGACCCACGTGCTTCCTCTCGAGTGGAGACGGGTATGTCGGGGAACTTCTTGAGTTGCAGCAAGGGTGTGAAGGACCCTTTGGAAGTTCCAGTGGTTAGACGTGATTAGCGTCGAGAAGCCTCAGCGAAAATGGGCCTCATCTCGCCTGAAGGGCAAAACCTCCTGGATTTTCTCGAGTTGCGGCAGGTGCTCTCGACTTACCTCGGGGACCTCAGGGACCCGCTCTGGTGGCCTCAGGAAAGGCCAGTCCCCATGCGAGTTCCTCGGGGGCCTCTCGGGATTCCTCTCCCGTCGATGCCGGGGCCTAAGACCTTGTGTGGAGTCGGGGCCGGAACCTGAGGATTCCTCTCCAGTGCTGACATGGATCTTGGGGTACTTCTGGAGTCTCCCCAGGGGAGTCAGTCCTCGTCTCGAATGCGGGCATGCACTTGCGCTTTCCTCCAGAGCGGTAGCAGCAGTGTCACGCAGTCCGCCGCGTGGATCAAAGGATCTATGGTTTTCCCTCGAGTCTTTCCCACGAGGCTTTCCCACGAGGCTTTCCCACAGGGCTGTCCCACGTGCACACGTGGTGGGAGTCGATCCTCGGCTTGAACGTCAAGGCAGTGCAGGGAAAACAGGTTCCTCTGGAACGGACTGACACATCTGGGGGACTCTTGGAATGGTGGCACGACCCTGGAGTTCCTCTCGCCTTTCCTGTGGAGAGCGCCTCCTCTTGAGATCCGACGGAAACGCCGGGAATTCTTTCCCTACGAAACAGGGAAAGGATCCCTCATCTCGAGCTAGGAGGCGGAAACGGGGCTCCCCTGGATGTGTGCGGGACACCACGTGCTTCCTCTCGAGTGGAGACGGGTATGTCAGGGAACTTCTTGAGTTGCAGCAAGGGTGTGAAGGACCCTTTGGGAGTTCCAGTATTTAGACGTGATTAGCCTCGAGAAGCCTCAGCGGAAATGGGCCTCATCTCGCCTGGAGGGCAAAACCTCCTGGATTTTCTCGAGTTGCGGCAGGTGCTCTCGACTTACGACGGGGACCTCAGGGACCCGCTCTGGTGGCCTCAGGAAAGGCCAGTCCCCATGCGAGTTCCTCGGGGGCCTCTCGGGATTCCTCTCCCGTCGATGCCGGGGCCTAAGACCTTGTGTGGAGTCGGGGCCGGAACCTGAGGATTCCTCTCCAGTGCTGACATGGATCTTGGGGTACTTCTGGAGTCTCCCCAGGGGAGTCAGTCCTCGTCTCGAATGCGGGCATGCACTTGCGCTTTCCTCCAGAGCGGTAGCAGCAGTGTCACGCAGCCCGCCGCGTGGATCAAAGGATCTATGGTTTTCCCTCGAGTCTTTCCCACGAGGCTTTCCCACGAGGCTTTCCCACAGGGCTGTCCCACGTGCACACGTTGTGGGAGTCGATCCTCGGCTTGAACGTCAAGGCAGTGCAGGGAAAACAGGTTCCTCTGGAATGGACTGACACATCTGGGGGACTCTTGGAATGGTGGCACGACCCTGGAGTTCCTCTCGCCTTTCCTGTGGAGAGCGCCTCCTCTTGAGATGCGACGGGAATGCCGGGAATTCTTTCCCTACGAAACAGGGAAAGGATCCCTCATCTCGAGCTAGGAGGCGGAAACGGGGCTCCCCTGGATGTGTGCGGGACACCACGTGCTTCCTCTCGAGTGCAAACGTGTATGTTGGGGAACTTCTTGAGTTGCAGCAAGGGTGTGAAGGACCCTTTGGAAGTTCCAGTGGTTAGATGTGATTGGCCTCGAGAAGCCTCAGCGGAAATGGGCCTCATCTCGCCTGGAGGGCAAAACCTCCTGGATTTTCTCGAGTTGCGGCAGGTGCTCTCGACTTACGACGGGGACCTCAGGGACCCGCTCTGGTGGCCTCAGGAAAGGCCAGTCCCCATGCGAGTTCCTCGGGGGCCTCTCGGGATTCCTCTCCCGTCGATGCCGGGGCCTAAGACCTTGTGTGGAGTCGGGGCCGGAACCTGAGGATTCCTCTCCAGTGCTGACATGGATCTTGGGGTACTTCTGGAGTCTCCCCAGGGGAGTCAGTCCTCGTCTCGAATGCGGGCATGCACTTGCGCTTTCCTCCAGAGCGGTAGCAGCAGTGTCACGCAGTCCGCCGCGTGGATCAAAGGATCTATGGTTTTCCCTCGAGTCTTTCCCACGAGGCTTTCCCACGAGGCTTTCCCACAGGGCTGTCCCACGTGCACACGTGGTGGGAGTCGATCCTCGGCTTGAACGTCAAGGAAGTGCAGGGAAAACAGGTTCCTCTGGAATGGACTGACACATCTGGGGGACTCTTGGAATGGTGGCACGACCCTGGAGTTCCTCTCGCCTTTCCTGTGGAGAGCGCCTCCTCTTGAGATGCGACGGGAACGCCGGGAATTCTTTCCCTACGAAACAGGGAAAGGATCCCTCATCTCGAGCTAGGAGGCGGAAACGGGGCTCCCCTGGATGTGTGCGGGACACCACGTGCTTCCTCTCGAGTGCAAACGGGTATGTTGGGGAACTTCTTGAGTTGCAGCAAGGGTGTGAAGGACCCTTTGGAAGTTCCAGTGGTTAGATGTGATTGGCCTCGAGAAGCCTCAGCGGAAATGGGCCTCATCTCGCCTGGAGGGCAAAACCTCCTGGATTTTCTCGAGTTGCGGCAGGTGCTCTCGACTTACGACGGGGACCTCAGGGACCCGCTCTGGTGGCCTCAGGAAAGGCCAGTCCCCATGCGAGTTCCTCGGGGGCCTCTCGGGATTCCTCTCCCATCGATGCCGGGGCCTAAGACCTTGTGTGGAGTCGGGGCCGGAACCTGAGGATTCCTCTCCAGTGCTGACATGGATCTTGGGGTACTTCTGGAGTCTCCCCAGGGGAGTCAGTCCTCGTCTCGAATGCGGGCATGCACTTGCGCTTTCCTCCAGAGCGGTAGCAGCAGTGTCACGCAGTCCGCCGCGTGGATCAAAGGATCTATGGTTTTCCCTCGAGTCTTTCCCACGAGGCTTTCCCACGAGGCTTTCCCACAGGGCCGTCCCACGTGCACACGTGGTGGGAGTCGATCCTCGGCTTGAACGTCAAGGCAGTGCAGGGAAAACAGGTTCCTCTGGAATGGACTGACACATCTGGGGGACTCTTGGAATGGTGGCACGACCCTGGAGTTCCTCTCGCCTTTCCTGTGGAGAGCACCTCCTCTTGAGATGCGACGGGAACGCCGGGAATTCTTTCCCTACGAAACAGGGAAAGGATCCCTCATCTCGAGCTAGGAGGCGGAAACGGGGCTCCCCTGGATGTGTGCGGGACCCACGTGCTTCCTCTCGAGTGGAGACGGGTATGTCGGGGAACTTCTTGAGTTGCAGCAAGGGTGTGAAGGACCCTTTGGAAGTTCCAGTGGTTAGACGTGATTAGCGTCGAGAAGCCTCAGCGAAAATGGGCCTCATCTCGCCTGAAGGGCAAAACCTCCTGGATTTTCTCGAGTTGCGGCAGGTGCTCTCGACTTACCTCGGGGACCTCAGGGACCCGCTCTGGTGGCCTCAGGAAAGGCCAGTCCCCATGCGAGTTCCTCGGGGGCCTCTCGGGATTCCTCTCCCGTCGATGCCGGGGCCTAAGACCTTGTGTGGAGTCGGGGCCGGAACCTGAGGATTCCTCTCCAGTGCTGACATGGATCTTGGGGTACTTCTGGAGTCTCCCCAGGGGAGTCAGTCCTCGTCTCGAATGCGGGCATGCACTTGCGCTTTCCTCCAGAGCGGTAGCAGCAGTGTCACGCAGTCCGCCGCGTGGATCAAAGGATCTATGGTTTTCCCTCGAGTCTTTCCCACGAGGCTTTCCCACGAGGCTTTCCCACAGGGCTGTCCCACGTGCACACGTGGTGGGAGTCGATCCTCGGCTTGAACGTCAAGGCAGTGCAGGGAAAACAGGTTCCTCTGGAATGGACTGACACATCTGGGGGACTCTTGGAATGGTGGCACGACCCTGGAGTTCCTCTCGCCTTTCCTGTGGAGAGCGCCTCCTCTTGAGATGCGACGGGAACGCCGGGAATTCATTCCCTACGAAACAGGGAAAGAATCCCTCATCTCGAGCTAGGAGGCGGAAACGGGGCTCCCCTGGATGTGTGCGGGACCCACGTGCTTCCTCTCGAGTGGAGACGGGTATGTCGGGGAACTTCTTGAGTTGCAGCAAGGGTGTGAAGGACCCTTTGGAAGTTCCAGTGGTTAGACGTGATTAGCCTCGAGAAGCCTCAGCGGAAATGGGCCTCATCTCGCCTGGAGGGCAAAACCTCCTGGATTTTCTCGAGTTGTGGCAGGTGCTCTCGACTTACGACGGGGACCTCAGGGACCCGCTCTGGTGGCCTCAGGAAAGGCCAGTCCCCATGCGAGTTCCTCGGGGGCCTCTCGGGATTCCTCTCCCGTCGATGCCGGGGCCTAAGACCTTGTGTGGAGTCGGGGCGGGAACCTGAGGCTTCCTCTCCAGTGCTGACATGGATCTTGGGGTACTTCTGGAGTCTCCCCAGGGTAGTCAGTCCTCGTCTCGAATGCGGGCATGCACTTGCGCTTTCCTCCAGAGCGGTAGCAGCAGTGTCACGCAGTCCGCCGCGTGGATCAAAGGATCTATGGATTTCCCGCGAGTCTTTCCCAAGAGGCTTTCCCACGAGGCTTTCCCACAGGGCTGTCCCACGTGCACACGTGGTGGGAGTCGATCCTCGGCTTGAACGTCAAGGCAGTGCAGGGAAAACAGGTTCCTCTGGAATGGACTGACACATCTGGGGGACTCTTGGAATGGTGGCACGACCCTGGAGTTCCTCTCGCCTTTCCTGTGGAGAGCGCCTCCTCTTGAGATGCGACGGGAACGCCGGGAATTCTTTCCCTACGAAACAGGGAAAGGATCCCTCATCTCGAGCTAGGAGGCGGAAACGGGGCTCCCCTGGATGTGTGGGACACCACGTGCTTCCTCTCGAGTGGAGACGGGTATGTCGGGGAACATCTTGAGTTGCAGCAAGGGTGTGAAGGACCCTTTGGAAGTTCCAGTGGTTAGACATGATTAGCCTCGAGAAGCCTCAGCGGAAATGGGCCTCATCTCGCCTGGAGGGCAAAACCTCCTGGATTTTCTCGAGTTGCGGCAGGTGCTCTCGACTTACAACGGGGACCACAGGGACCCGCTCTGGTGGCCTCAGGAAAGGCCAGTCCCCATGCGAGTTCCTCGGGGGCCTCTCGGGATTCCTCTCCCGTCGATGCCGGGGCCTAAGACCTTGTGTGGAGACGGGGCCGGAACCTGAGGATTCCTCTCCAGTGCTGACATGCATCTTGGGGTACTTCTGGAGTCTCCCCAGGGGAGTCAGTCCTCGTCTCGAATGCGGGCATGCACTTGCGCTTTCCTCCAGAGCGGTAGCAGCAGTGTCACGCAGTCCGCCGCGTGGATCAAAGGATGTTTGGTTTTCCCTCGAGACTTTCCCACGAGGCTTTCCCACGAGGCTTTCCCACGAGGCTTTCCCACAGGGCTGTCCCACGTGTACACGTGGTGGGAGTCGATCCTCGGCTTGAACGTCAAGGCAGTGCAGGGAAAACAGGTTCCTCTGGAACGGACTGACACATCTGGGGGACTCTTGGAATGGTGGCACGACCCTGGAGTTCCTCTCGCCTTTCCTGTGGAGAGCGCCTCCTCTTGAGATCCGACGGAAACGCCGGGAATTCTTTCCCTACGAAACAGGGAAAGGATCCCTCATCTCGAGCTAGGAGGCGGAAACGGGGCTCCCCTGGATGTGTGCGGGACACCACGTGCTTCCTCTTTAGTGGAAACGGGTATGTCAGGGAACTTCTTGAGTTGCAGCAAGGGTGTGAAGGACCCTTTGGGAGTTCCAGTATTTAGACGTGATTAGCCTCGAGAAGCCTCAGCGGAAATGGGCCTCATCTCGCCTGGAGGGCAAAACCTCCTGGATTTTCTCGAGTTGCGGCAGGTGCTCTCGACTTACGACGGGGACCTCAGGGACCCGCTCTGGTGGCCTCAGGAAAGGCCAGTCCCCATGCGAGTTCCTCGGGGGCCTCTCGGGATTCCTCTCCCGTCGATGCCGGGGCCTAAGACCTCGTGTGGAGTCGGGGCCGGAACCTGAGGATTCCTCTCCAGTGCTGACATGGATCTTGGGGTACTTCTGGAGTCTCCCCAGGGGAGTCAGTCCTCGTCTCGAATGCGGGCATGCACTTGCGCTTTCCTCCAGAGCGGTAGCAGCAGTGTCACGCAGCCCGCCGCGTGGATCAAAGGATCTATGGTTTTCCCTCGAGTCTTTCCCACGAGGCTTTCCCACGAGGCTTTCCCAGAGGGCTGTCCCACGTGAACACGTTGTGGGAGTCGATCCTCGGCTTGAACGTCAAGGCAGTGCAGGGAAAACAGGTTCCTCTGGAATGGACTGACACATCTGGGGGACTCTTGGAATGGTGGCACGACCCTGGAGTTCCTCTCGCCTTTCCTGTGGAGAGCGCCTCCTCTTGAGATGCGACGGGAACGCCGGGAATTCTTTCCCTACGAAACAGGGAAAGGATCCCTCATCTCGAGCTAGGAGGCGGAAACGGGGCTCCCCTGGATGTGTGCGGGACACCACGTGCTTCCTCTCGAGTGCAAACGGGTATGTTGGGGAACTTCTTGAGTTGCAGCAAGGGTGTGAAGGACCCTTTGGAAGTTCCAGTGGTTAGATGTGATTGGCCTCGAGAAGCCTCAGCGGAAATGGGCCTCATCTCGCCTGGAGGGCAAAACCTCCTGGATTTTCTCGAGTTGCGGCAGGTGCTCTCGACTTACGACGGGGACCTCAGGGACCCGCTCTGGTGGCCTCAGGAAAGGCCAGTCCCCATGCGAGTTCCTCGGGGGCCTCTCGGGATTCCTCTCCCGTCGATGCCGGGGCCTAAGACCTTGTGTGGAGTCGGGGCCGGAACCTGAGGATTCCTCTCCAGTGCTGACATGGATCTTGGGGTACTTCTGGAGTCTCCCCAGGGGAGTCAGTCCTCGTCTCGAATGTGGGCATGCACTTGCGCTTTCTTCCAGAGCGGTAGCAGCAGTGTCACGCAGTCCGCCGCGTGGATCAAAGGATGTTTGGTTTTCCCTCGAGACTTTCCCACGAGGCTTTCCCACGAGGCTTTCCCACAGGGCTGTCCCACGTGTACACGTGGTGGGAGTAGATCCTCGGCTTGAACGTCAAGGCAGTGCAGGGAAAACAGTTTCCTCTGGAACGGACTGACACATCTGGGGGACTCTTGGAATGGTGGCACGACCCTGGAGTTCCTCTCGCCTTTCCTGTGGAGAGCGCCTCCTCTTGAGATCCGACGGAAACGCCGGGAATTCTTTCCCTACGAAACAGGGAAAGGATCCCTCATCTCGAGCTAGGAGGCGGAAACGGGGCTCCCCTGGATGTGTGCGGGACACCACGTGCTTCCTCTCGAGTGGAGACGGGTATGTCAGGGAACTTCTTGAGTTGCAGCAAGGGTGTGAAGGACCCTTTGGGAGTTCCAGTATTTAGACGTGATTAGCCTCGAGAAGCCTCAGCGGAAATGGGCCTCATCTCGCCTGGAGGGCAAAACCTCCTGGATTTTCTCGAGTTGCGGCAGGTGCTCTCGACTTACGACGGGGACCTCAGGGACCCGCTCTGGTGGCCTCAGGAAAGGCCAGTCCCCATGCGAGTTCCTCGGGGGCCTCTCGGGATTTCTCTCCCGTCGATGCCGGGGCCTAAGACCTTGTGTGGAGTCGGGGCCGGAACCTGAGGATTCCTCTCCAGTGCTGACATGCATTTTGGGGTACTTCTGGAGTCTCCCCAGGGGAGTCAGTCCTCGTCTCGAATGCGGTCATGCACTTGCGCTTTCCTCCAGAGCGGTAGCAGCAGTGTCACGCAGTCCGCCGCGTGGATCAAAGGATCTATGGTTTTCCCTCGAGTCTTTCCCATGAGGCTTTCCCACGAGGCTTTCCCACAGGGCTGTCCCACGTGCACACGTGGTGGGAATCGATCCTCGGCTTGAACGTCAAGGCAGTGCAGGGAAAACAGGTTCCTCTGGAATGGACTGACACATCTGGGGGTCTCTTGGAATGGTGGCAGGACCCTGGAGTTCCTCTCGCCTTTCCTGTGGAGAGCGCCTCCTCTTGAGATGCGACGGGAACGCAGGGAATTCTTTCCCTACGAAACAGGGAAAGGATCCCTCATCTCGAGCTAGGAGGCGGAAACGGGGCTCCCCTGGATGTGTGCGGGACCCACGTGCTTCCTATCGAGTGGAGACGGGTATGTCGGGGAACTTCTTGAGTTGCAGCAAGGGTGTGAAAGACCCTTTGGAAGTTCCAGTGGTTAGACGTGATTAGCCTCGAGAAGCCTCAGCGGAAATGGGCCTCATCTCGCCTGGAGGGCAAAACCTCCTGGATTTTCTCGAGTTGCGGCAGGTGCTCTCGACTTACGACGGGGACCTCAGGGACCCGCTCTGGTGGCCTCAGGAAAGGCCAGTCCCCATGTGAGTTCCTCGGGGGCCTCTCGGGATTCCTCTCCCGTCGATGCCGGGGCCTAAGACCTTGTGTGGAGTCGGGGCCGGAACCTGAGGTTTCCTCTCCAGTGCTGACATGGATCTTGGGGTAATTCTGGAGTCTCCCCAGGGGAGTCAGTCCTCGTCTCGAATGCGGGCATGCACTTGCGCTTTCCTCCAGAGCGGTAGCAGCAGTGTCACGCAGTCCGCCGCGTGGATCAAAGGATGTGTGGTTTTCCCTCGAGTCTTTCCCACGAGGCTTTCACACGAGGCTTTCCCACAGGGCTGTCCCACGTGCACACGTGGTGGGAGTCGATCCTCGGCTTGAACGTCAAGGCAGTGCAGGGAAAACAGGTTCCTCTGGAATGGACTGACACATCTGGGGGACTCTTGGAATGGTGGCACGACCCTGGAGTTCCTCTCGCCTTTCCTGTGGAGAACGCCTCCTCTTGAGATGCGACGGGAACGCCGGGAATTCTTTCCCTACGAAACAGGGAAAGGATCCCTCATCTCGAGCTAGGAGGCGGAAACGGGGCTCCCCTGGATGTGTGCGGGACACCACGTGCTTCCTCTCGAGCGGAGACGGGTATGTCGGGGAACTTCTTGAGTTGCAGCAAGGGTGTGAAGGACCCTTTGGAAGTTCCAGTGGTTAGATGTGATTGGCCTCGAGAAGCCTCAGCGGAAATGGGCCTCATCTCGCCTGGAGGGCAAAACCTCCTGGATTTTCTCGAGTTGCGGCAGGTGCTCTCGACTTACGACGGGGACCTCAGGGACCCGCTCTGGTGGCCTCAGGAAAGGCCAGTCCCCATGCGAGTTCCTCGGGGGCCACTCGGGATTCCTCTCCCGTCGATGCCGTGGCCTAAGACCTTGTGTGGAGTCGGGGACGGAACCTGAGGATTCCTCTCCAGTGCTGACATGGATCTTGGGGTACTTCTGGAGTCTCCCCAGGGGAGTCAGTCCTCGTCTCGAATGCGGGCATGCACTTGCGCTTTCCTCCAGAGCGGTAGCAGCAGTGTCACGCAGTCCGCCGCGTGGATCAAAGGATCTATGGTTTTCCCTCGAGTCTTTCCCACGAGGCTTTCCCACGAGGCTTTCCCACAGGGCTGTCCCACGTGCACACGTGGTGGGAGTCGATCCTCGGCTTGAACGTCAAGGCAGTGCAGGGAAAACAGGTTCCTCTGGAATGGACTGACACATCTGGGGGACTCTTGGAATGGTGGCACGACCCTGGAGTTCCTCTCGCCTTTCCTGTGGAGAGCGCCTCCTCTTGAGATGCGACGGGAACGCCGGGAATTCTTTCCCTACGAAACAGGGAAAGGATCCCTCATCTCGAGCTAGGAGGCGGAAACGGGGCTCCCCTGGATGTGTGCGCGACACCACGTGCTTCCTCTTGAGTGGAGACGGGTATGTCGGGGAACTTCTTGAGTTGCAGCAAGGGTGTGAAGGACCCTTTGGAAGTTCCAGTGGTTAGATGTGATTGGCCTCGAGAAGCCTCAGCGGAAATGGGCCTCATCTCGCCTGGAGGGCAAAACCTCCTGGATTTTCTCGAGTTGCGGCAGGTGCTCTCGACTTACGACGGGGACCTCAGGGACCCGCTCTGGTGGCCTCAGGAAAGGCCAGTCCCCATGCGAGTTCCTCGGGGGCCTCTCGGGATTCCTCTCCCGTCGATGCCGGGGCCAAAGACCTTGTGTGGAGTCGGGGCCGGAACCTGAGGATTCCTCTCCAGTGCTGACATGGATCTTGGGGTACGTCTGGAGTCTCCCCAGGGGAGTCAGTCCTCGTCTCGAATGCGGGAATGCATTGCGCTTTCCTCCAGAGCGGTAGCAGCAGTGTCACGCAGTCCGCCGCGTGGATCAAAGGATCTATGCTTTTCCCTCGAGTCTTTCCCACGAGGCTTTCCCACGAGGCTTTCCCACAGGGCTTTCCCACGTGTACACGTGGTGGGAGTCGATCCTCGGCTTGAACGTCAAGGCAGTGCAGGGAAAACAGGTTAATCTGGAATGGACTGACACATCTGGGGGACTCTTGGAATGGTGGCACGACCCTGGAGTTCCTCTCGCCTTTCCTGTGGAGAGCGCCTCCTCTTGAGATGCGACGGGAACGCCGGGAATTCTTTCCCTACGAAACAGGGAAAGGATCCCTCATCTCGAGCTAGGAGGCGGAAACGGGGCTCCCCTGGATGTGTGCGGGACCCTACGTGCTTCCTCTCGAGTGGAGACGGGTATGTCGAGGAACTGCTTGAGTTGCAGCAAGGGTGTGAAGGACCCTTTGGAAGTTCCAGTGGTTAGATGTGATTGGCCTCGAGAAGCCTCAGCGGAAATGGGCCTCATCTCGCCTGGAGGGCAAAACCTCCTGGATTTTCTCGAGTTGCGGCAGGTGCTCTCGACTTACGACGGGGACCTCAGGGACCCGCTCTGGTGGCCTCAGGAAAGGCCAGTCCCCATGCGAGTTCCTCGGGGGCCTCTCGGGATTCCTCTCCCGTCGATGCCGGGGCCTAAGACCTTGTGTGGAGTCGGGGCCGGAACCTGAGGATTCCTCTCCAGTGCTGACATGGATCTTGGGGTACTTCTGGAGTCTCCCCAGGGGAGTCAGTCCTCGTCTCGAATGCGGGCATGCACTTGCGCTTTCCTCCAGAGCGGTAGCAGCAGTGTCACGCAGTCCGCCGCGTGGATCAAAGGATCTATGGTTTTCCCTCGAGCCTTTCCCACGAGGCTTTCCCACGAGGCTTTCCCACAGGGCTGTCCCACGTGCACACGTGGTGGGAATCGATCCTCGGCTTGAACGTCAAGGCAGTGCAGGGAAAACAGGTTCCTCTGGAATGGACTGACACATCTGGGGGACACTTGGAATGGTGGCACGACCCTGGAGTTCCTCTCGCCTTTCCTGTGGAGAGCGCCTCCTCTTGAGATGCGACGGGAACGCCGGGAATTCTTTCCCTACGAAACAGGGAAAGGATCCCTCATCTCTAGCTAGGAGGCGGAAACGGGGCTCCCCTGGATGTGTGCGGGACACCACGTGCTTCCTCTCGAGTGGAGACGGGTATGTCGGGGAACTTCTTGAGTTGCAGCAAGGGTGTGAAGGACCCTTTGGAAGTTCCAGTGGTTAGATGTGATTGGCCTCGAGAAGCCTCAGCGGAAATGGGCCTCATCTCGCCTGTAGGGCAAAACCTCCTGGATTTTCTCGAGTTGCGGCAGGTGCTCTCGACTTACGACGGGGACCTCAGGGACCCGCTCTGGTGGCCTCAGGAAAGGCCAGTCCCCATGCGAGTTCCTCGAGGGCCTCTCGGGATTCCTCTCCCGTCGATGCCGGGGCCTAAGACCTTGTGTGGAGTCGGGGCCGGAACCTGAGGATTCCTCTCCAGTGCTGACATGGATCTTGGGGTACTTCTGGAGTCTCCCCAGGGGAGTCATTCCTCGTCTCGAATGCGGGCATGCATTGTGCTTTCCTCCAGAGCGGTAGCAGCAGTGTCACGCAGTCTGCCGCGTGGATCAAAGGATCTATGGTTTTCCCTCGAGTCTTTCCCACGAGGCTTTCCCACGAGGCTTTCCCTGAGGGCTGTCCCACGTGCACACGTGGTGGGAGTCGATCCTCGGCTTGAACGTCAAGGCAGTGCAGGGAAAACAGGTTCCTCTGGAATGGACTGACACATCTGGGGGACTCTTGGAATGGTGGCACGACCCTGGAGTTCCTCTCGCCTTTCCTGTGGAGAGCGCCTCCTCTTGAGATGCGACGGGAATGCCGGGAATTCTTTCCCTACGAAACAGGGAAAGGATCCCTCATCTCGAGCTAGGAGGCGGAAACGGGGCTCCCCTGGATGTGTGCGGGACACCACGTGCTTCCTCTTGAGTGGAGACGGGTATGTCGGGGAACTTCTTGAGTTGCAGCAAGGGTGTGAAGGACCCTTTGGAAGTTGCAGTGGTTAGATGTGATTGGCCTCGAGAAGCCTCAGCGGAAATGGGCCTCATCTCGCCTGGAGGGCAAAACCTCCTGGATTTTCTCGAGTTGCGGCAGGTGCTCTCGACTTACGACGGGGACCTCAGGGACCCGCTCTGGTGGCCTCAGGAAAGGCCAGTCCCCATGCGAGTTCCTCGGGGGCCTCTCGGGATTCCTCTCCCGTCGATGCCGGGGCCAAAGACCTTGTGTGGAGTCGGGGCCGGAACCTGAGGATTCCTCTCCAGTGCTGACATGGATCTTGGGGTACGTCTGGAGTCTCCACAGGGGAGTCAGTCCTCGTCTCGAATGCGGGAATGCATTGCGCTTTCCTCCAGAGCGGTAGCAGCAGTGTCACGCAGTCCGCCGCGTGGATCAAAGGATCTATGCTTTTCCCTCGAGTCTTTCCCACGAGGCTTTCCCATGAGGCTTTCCCACAGGGCTTTCCCACGTGTACACGTGGTGAGAGTCGATCCTCGGCTTGAACGTCAAGGCAGTGCAGGGAAAACAGGTTCCTCTGGAATGGACTGACACATCTGGGGGACTCTTGGAATGGTGGCACGACCCTGGAGTTCCTCTCGCCTTTCCTGTGGAGAGCGCCTCCTCTTGAGATGCGACGGGAACGCCGGGAATTCTTTCCCTACGAAACAGGGAAAGGATCCCTCATCTCGAGCTAGGAGGCGGAAACGGGGCTCCCCTGGATGTGTGCGGGACACCACGTGCTTCCTCTCGAGTGCAGACGGGAATGTCGGGGAACTTCTTGAGTTGCAGCAATGTTGTGAAGGACCCTTGGCAGTTCCAGTGGTTAGATGTGATTGGCCTCGAGAAGCCTCAGCGGAAATGGGCCTCATCTCACCTGGAGGGCAAAACCTCCTGGATTTTCTCGAGTTGTGGCAGGTGCTCTCGACTTACGACGGGGACCTCAGGGAACCGCTCTGGTGGCCTCAGGAAAGGCCAGTCCCCATGAGAGTTCCTCGGGGGCGTCTCGGGATTCCTCTCCCGTCGATGCCGGGGCCTAAGACCTTGTGTGGAGTCGGGGCCGGAACCTGAGGATTCCTCTCCAGTGCTGACATGGATCTTGGGGTAATTCTGGAGTCTCCCTAGGGGAGTCAGTCCTCGTCTCGAATGCGGGCATGCATTGTGCTTTCCTCCAGAGCGGTAGCAGCAGTGTCACGCAGTCCGCCGCGTGGATCAAAGGATCTATGGTTTTCCCTCGAGTCTTTCCCACGAGGCTTTCCCACGAGGCTTTCCCACAGGGCTGTCCCACGTGCACACGTGGTGGGAGTCGATCCTCGGCTTGAACGTCAAGGCAGTGCAGGGAAAACAGGTTCCTCTGGAATGGACTGACACATCTGGGGGACTCTTGGAATGGTGGCACGACCCTGGAGTTCCTCTCGCCTTTCCTGTGGAGAGCGCCTCCTCTTGAGATGCGACGGGAACGCCGGGAATTCTTTCCCTACGAAACAGGGAAAGGATCCCTCATCTCGAGCTAGGAGGCGGAAACGGGGCTCCCCTGGATGTGTGCGGGACCCACGTGCTTCCTCTCGAGTGGAGACGGGTATCTCGGGGAACTTCTTGAGTTGCAGCAAGGGTGTGAAGGACCCTTTGGAAGTTCCAGTGGTTAGACGTGATTAGCCTCGAGAAGCCTCAGAGGAAATGGGCCTCATCTCGCCTGGAGGGCAAAACCTCCTGGATTTTCTCGAGTTGCGGCAGGTGCTCTCGACTTACGACGGGGACCTCAGGGACCCGCTCTGGTGGCCTCAGGAAAGGCCAGTCCCCATGCGAGTTCCTCGGGGGCCTCTCGGGATTCCTCTCCCGTCGATGCCGGGGCCTAAGACCTTGTGTGGAGTCGGGGCCGGAACCTGAGGATTCCTCTCCAGTGCTGACATGGATCTTGGGGTACTTCTGGAGTCTCCCCAGGGGAGTCAGTCCTCGTCTCGAATGCGCGCATGCACTTGCGCTTTCCTCCAGAGCGGTAGCAGCAGTGTCACGCAGTCCGCCGCGTGGATCAAAGGATCTATGGTTTTCCCTCGAGTCTTTCCCACGAGGCTTTCCCACGAGGCTTTCCCACAGGGCTGTCCCACGTGCACACGTGGTGGGAGTCGATCCTCGGCTTGAACGTCAAGGCAGTGCAGGGAAAACAGGTTCCTCTGGAATGGACTGACACATCTGGGGGACTCTTGGAATGGTGGCACGACCCTGGAGTTCCTCTCGCCTTTCCTGTGGAGAGTGCCTCCCCCTGAGATGCGACGGGAACGCCGGGAATTCTTTCCCTACGAAACAGGGAAAGGATCCCTCATCTCGAGCTAGGAGGCGGAAACGGGGCTCCCCTGGATGTGTGCGGGACACCACGTGCTTCCTCTCGAGTGGAGACGGGTATGTCGGGGAACTTCTTGAGTTGCAGCAAGGGTGTGAAGGACCCTTTGGAAGTTCCAGTGGTTAGATGTGATTGGCCTCGAGAAGCCTCAGCGGAAATGGGCCTCATCTCGCCTGGAGGGCAAAACCTCCTGGATTTTCTCGAGTTGCGGCAGGTGCTCTCGACTTACGACGGGGACCTCAGGGACCCGCTCTGGTGGCCTCAGGAAAGGCCAGTCCCCATGCGAGTTCCTCGGGGGCCTCTCGGGATTCCTCTCCCGTCGATGCCGGGGCCTAAGACCTTGTGTGGAGTCGGGGACGGAACCTGAGGATTCCTCTCCAGTGCTGACATGGATCTTGGGGTACTTCTGGAGTCTCCCCAGGGGAGTCAGTCCTCGTCTCGAATGCGGGCATGCACTTGCGCTTTCCTCCAGAGCAGTAGCAGCAGTGTCACGCAGTCCGCCGCGTGGATCAAAGGATCTATGGTTTTCCCTCGAGTCTTTCCCACGAGGCTTTCCCACGAGGCTTTCCCACAGGGCTGTCCCACGTGCACACGTGGTGGGAGTCGATCCTCGGCTTGAACGTCAAGGCAGTGCAGGGAAAACAGGTTCCTCTGGAATGGACTGACACATCTGTGGGACTCTTGGAATGGTGGCACGACCCTGGAGTTCCTCTCGCCTTTCCTGTGGAGAGCGCCTCCTCTTGAGATGCG